>NW_012117411.1:2915738-2972710 GCF_000951035.1 Colobus angolensis palliatus | reverse complement strand
ACTTAAGAAGCTGAGACAGGAAGACTGATTGAGCCCAGGAGGTCCAGGCTATAGTTAGCCCTGATGGCACCACTGCCAAAAGAGGCTTTATCTGAAAAAAAATAAAAATAAATGAATAAATAAATAAATAAATAAAAGGAGTATTCCTATTTGAGATAAGGAATATGCTTATTTAACATTCTTTTGTTTTATGTCATAAATAACAGTAATCTAATGGACATTTTATGAGAACAACTCTAGATAAGCAAAACATTGCACTTTAGTTTGGCTCTAAAATAAAACAGGGTTCCTCTGTTATTTTGAGAATAGTCAGTTCTACACTAAATTCTTTCATTCATTAAAATCAAAGCTATCTCCAATTGTATTACTTCTTTGATTGAGAAACCTGTTCTATTTAAAACATAATTACTACTGGTCAGAAGTACAAACAAATTAATGAATGTAAAAAACCAGAAATATTTAAAAGAACCACAAATTCAGCTTTGTTACTGACAAAGATATCTTCTGTAATTATCAAAAAGTAATCTAACACAAATCCAAACTCAATCATTTCAAACACACAGGAACGCTAAGAGTTTCTTAATTTGAGTTTCCTGTGTTACCATTCTGATTTTGCCAGAGACCTAGTTAGAATGTCTAGGTTCTCTTGCTTTATATGTTATGGTAAATGCCTAACAACAAGCAGCACTTTGCCAGGCTCAGACATCATGTTGATATGCTAATGATCCATAATGAGGCCACCAGACATCAATTACATAAACGAGGCTAGGAACAGAGCCAACACAGGTACACTCTACTAATTTGTTCATGTCTGTTGGCCAAAAGCCAACTGCATGACAAGTGGATGCCCCTAAAGCCATTGGGGCACGACTCTTTTGCTTCAGAGAGGGATTGGACATTGCATACCTTGGTGTTCTGTGTGATCTCTATCTGTCTAAGGACACTTTAATGAACCATACAAGTACATCTAATGAGAAGACATCTGAAGGGTCAGTAAATTCACATATTAGAAAGAGTACAAGGTAATAAAGTAATAAAGTAAAGTTGAAAGTAAGGGGGAAAAAAACCATCTGAGACTGACATAGAACTTAATCAAATTTCTAAAGCATAAAGCAGGAGCCGTACAAAGGGCAACATAATTTTTTCCCAATACTTTAAATTTTGAACAAGCATTATGGAATATCATTAATAGATTCTGTGTATTTGAGTTAAATCAGAACATTGAACACTTTTTCTTTACTCTCGTAATGTATTTCTATGAGTGATAATACTTACCAAAATGTTTTCCATTAAGATACACCTTGGCCGGGCGCAGTGGCTCAAGCCTGTAATCCCAGCACTTTGGGAGGCCGAGACGGGCGGATCACGAGGTCAGGAGATCGAGACCATCCTGGCTAACACGGTGAAACCCCGTCTCTACTAAAAATAGAAAAACTAGCCGGGCGAGGTGGCGGGCGCCTGTAGTCCCAGCTACTCGGGAGGCTGAGGCAGGAGAATGGCGTAAACCCGGGAGGCGGAGCTTGCAGTGAGCTGAGATCTGGCCACTGCACTCCAGTCCTGGCGACAGAGCGAGACTCCGCCTCAAAAAAAAAAAAAAAGATACACCTTTGAGTTTATAATAGAAATGAGCAGGGAAATATAATCCCTTTAATACGATTTTTTGATAAGCATAAAGATTAATTAATGACATATCTATATATAGAAGGAACTCGATTAAGAGTATAATAAAATGAATATATAATCAGTACAATAAAATTTAATATGTTATACAATACCTTAAAAATCAGTTGATAGTGGCTTAAACAAAGGGATTCAAGATTTCTACATGTAAGATTCAAATGGACAAAATCTATATGTGGATGTTTTTGATATAATGTAGCTATCAAAATTGTTTATTGGTAAACTTCTGGATATCATGACTGTTTTAAAGGAGAGAGACACGATATGAAGTATCAAGGCATTTATTATGGGCCTTCATATCGTTTTTTTTTGTTTGCTTTTTAGCAGTGTTTAAGCAAGATCAGCTTACTCAGAGCAGAACGAGAAAAACAAGAAGGTGCAGGTGATGTAAAACATGAATTCAGCATTTACAATCATAAGGCGTACTCCAAATAGACTGAACAGAACTCATGGCATATGAATGACTACTCCACCTGGACAAGGAACATCGGTACTAAAATTCACCCCCTCTGCTGTTACAAAGATAGCCACAAATTCTTGACTACTTGTCCCATTGTAAGATAAAGGCTAGTTCCCCTCCTCTTAAAATTGAGATGACTTTACTTAATTGCTAAACAAATAGAATGTGATGGAAGTGATGTTCTTGGACTTCCTACAATAGAAGAGAGCTTTGCAGTTTCCTACTTAGAATCCTCTTCTAACACTTATTGCTATATTGTGAAGAATCTCAAACAGTCCAACTTGAGAGAAATCAAGGCACTCAGTAGACAACCCTGACTGAGTTTCCAGCTAGCAGCCAGAACCAACTTGCCAGCCTTGGAAGTGTACTATCTTAAGTGGCTCGATCCTCCAACTTCAGTCTAGCAGCCCCAGCTGAAGCCATGCAGAGCAGAGACAAGTTTTCCAGCTAAACCCTGTGAAAATGACAAATCTGGAAGCAAAATAAATGATTGTTGTTTTAAGCTACTATGTTTTGGGATGGTTTGTTACACAGCTATAGGTAACTGAAATGTTGGTCAAAGTGGTCTAGCCAGCAACTATGTCACAAGAGTTCTGTTTACAAGCACATAATTTAAGCACTTAGAATAGTGCTACCCAGACAACAGCAGTTAGTGGCATGCATCACTGTTGAAACTGTGTATGTGTCTGGAATGTTCTCTAGCCATGAGATGAGACCTTCTTACCAATCTGTTCAGTCCTCTTATGGGTCCCCTAGAGAGTAATAATTTTCAAAAATGGCAGAGGGATTTTACAACCACTTGTTCTCCCACCTTTCTTCAGGATAACACCCATGGCTAAGGTTCTGACTATGATCAACCCAGCCTCCAAAACTGAAGGGTTTGACATATTAAATGTTACATGGTTATAGTGCCATTTGGCACAGTGATTATAAACTACCTAAAATGATCTATAGTTTCAAAATGGCACTCTATTTCAGATAATGAAGTACGGAGACTTTTTTTTTTTTTTTTAAAGCCATGTATATCAATCAGGGGATTGTAAAATAGTGTCACCAGTTAGTGTTCTCAGTGTTCTGTATGAAATGCCGAATTTTGTTTTTAAATTCTATATACCATGGAGTACTAACCAATGTGTATAATTTAGTTCCATTAGAAATTTATACTGTAAATAAAACAGGTTTCAAAAGTCACTTCAGACTAGTGAGGGTACCACTGAAACTAAAAATAATAATTAAAAATTAAAGAAAATAATTAGCATGCCTTTCAGCTTTTAAAATCAGACAGATGTTTTACTAACAGTTAGGAAAACTGGAGTAGTATTTGCCTTGGGCCCAAACAAATGTGTCTATTTCACTAATTTCTGTGTAGTACTTAATTTTTATGAGAACTAGATATTTTTCAATGTACAAAGCCAATACCAAAAACCTTAATTTTTACTGGTTACATATACAATTATGTATATAACATATATATTTATAAAAATGGCAAATGAATTATAGTGCTTATTTAGTCATCTCTCTTACAGATATACTCTTGTCTTCACTAGAAGGAGGTGATGTTCCACGACTTTAGACTGGAAATGCTAGCTTTAGAGAAATGAAGTATCAATTAGAAAGTAGTGGTAGGACATCAATGAGGATCAGGGAACAGTAGATGGGAACAGATTGAAACTTTTAGACTTAGGGCTCAGGGGAAACAGCTGCCAAAAATCAAGTACCTACGATAGTTCAGAGATGTACTACATGTATTCCAAAGCACTAATTTTAATATTGTATTTGTTTGTTTTGTAGTTCATAGCTCTATTAGTCAGATGATGATATTTAGTAACTTATTATTACTTATACTGACAAATTATGATATACTCTTGGGAATGAGGGGGACTGATTGGAGGGGGCACAACAATGATTCCTACGTGGTAGACAACCCCTGGGTGAGGATATACCGAAAAGCTGGGCTTTTTGGAAGTCTCAAACTGGTATTTTCAAAGACCACTTTTAGTCAGCAGAAGTCTCTTCCTTGATAGTGACAGTAGACAAAATGTTTTAAAGTAATTGAATTTGAACACCTTCAAAAGGGGACTGCCATCTCCAGTTTTCTCACAGTCTCCATCACTTCCTAATTTATTGCTAAGAGCCCACTTTATTCATTCATGGGCTTTGTTTGACTCTCAAAAGCATATGAGTTTAAAACTTCTGAACTGTACTATTTAATACTGTTATCTTGAAGTATTTGTTAGATATGATATAAAACACCAAAACATACATATTGTAAGTTAACCTCTGCACAATGTACATGCTCTACATATTGAAGAAGGCAAAAAAATCAAAATAGTTAAGTGGAATTTGTTTCCTTATTCTAATAACAGACCTGGTCATCTGAATTCCTTAATATCCAATCTTAACAAAATGCTAATAATGCTTTAAAGGCAGTAGTATAATTCCCCTGAATCAACTGAACTCTAATTTAAGAAAAAAAAATCTAATAGGAATGAGAGGTAATAATACGTATAACATATCTTATAAATGGCATCTAAGACAAAACAAAATGACAATTATCTTCATTTCATGATGCAATAATTGTTGCCAGGAAAAGAAAATAAGGATGTGACAGCTTAAAAGTCTATCAACTGAAAATGTGTAACTATTGCTGCTGAGAAATTTCATAACACATATTCCACGCACCTCCCCAAACAACAGGCTTTTCTTCCATCATGTTGGAAGACTATTAGCAAACTATTCTTATTGTTTTGATTTATTTAAAGCCAGAGGAGTTTAGTGACAAACATCCAACTCCTCTTTCTATATATATGAGTACTGGCTTTTTAGTTAAACAAACACAAAACAAAAAAAAAAAGGAAAAGAAAATATTCATATTTGTTAGGTTTATGTGAACGATGTATCGTAACATAAAAACAAAGGCAAAATGTGTCTTTTTAGTGCATTAATTATGATCCATCATTTACTCTATGGTTAGAACACACAAGGGAAAAATAACATTTGTACCCATAGGTATTCTAATGAGATTAGACATGAAGCTTTTGAAATAAACCTCAAACAGCTATTACCAAGCCTTATTACTGTTTAGTAGTTTCGATCACACAGCCATTTAGTCACAAATCTATGGCTATAGACCAAATCCATACAGCCTCTAAAAGGACATAAACACCTCAAGGGACAAAAAAAGATTCCTGGAAAGCCTTCCTTGAGCATGAGTTCTACTACTTCCTGTGGTAGTTTGCACACGTTTTTCTGCATGGAGTTCACTTATTTAAACAGGTGAAAGTAATTAGATTTTTAAATGATTGTATTGTCAATGGGTCTGTACTCTGACAGAAAAATTCACACTGACTGTAAAAACCCCAAAACTCATAAAAATAGGAATTTGGGGGGAAATGATTAGTAGCACATTCCTAAGTTTCCACAAAAAATCTGAAGAATTAAATATATTTCTTTTTTGTACAGTATGTCAAATAGCCATAGATGGTACAGATGTAATTGTTTTTTTGGCAATCAAGTATGAGAGGTACTAAGCACTTTCTATAGGGAAATTCTGAGACTACATTTTTCATAAAAAGAAATCTACATTACAGTTGCTATCAATCGTACTGCGCCACAGCTTATTGTAAAAATTAGATTGAAACAACTTAAAAAATCTTAGTAAAGGGCCATTGTTAGACTCTAGTGGTCTGAAATGGTCTTTTAGAGATCTAAAGAGATTAATCTTCTCTAAACACAGAAGTCATTTCAATGTAAAAAATCATACAATGAAAACTGCAGAGCTTTAATTTCTGAAAAGCCCAGATAATTATATATTCCATGGCTCTCAGACTTCCTTACCAATAGTGGTGCTCAGTTTTAACATTTATATTTTACATTTAGTATTAGAATCAAAATCATGAATAGGTTCAAAAGAGCCATTTTGAGTCTAACAGGAATCCTCTGTGTACATTCTATAATCTATGTATTCTAAAACTAGGGTTTTGATATATGCTGATTAATTAGGCTGAAAGAATAAAATAGGGTTCTGCTGTATTAAATCAAACTCAACATTTAAAAAAAGAGAATGTATACAATTACGCTAAGGTCACCTCTTACAAAATGTCTGAGATGACAAACTGAAATATATACTGCCTTTAAACGAAAAGTTAGACTTGGTTTGTTAAATTGTAATTTTTAAATATAAGTCATACTATTTTGTCTAAGAGCCTAGAGAAAGAAAAAAAAAATTAAAAGTGAATCCTAGCTATGTTCATATTAATTACATGATACAGCATGATTAGATGAGAGTAATTAGCATATGCTGAAGTAAACTGAGTTTGAAAGCTTACTCAACATTATTAAGCACCCTTTTTGAAAGTAGTGAATAGCTTAATTTAATTTGTGCTGGTTAAAGCACACAGACTTCCAAATATCAAGACAATACTAAATTTACTCTTTTACCCAAATCATACTAATAAATGCAGAGGAGGAGATGTCTGAATGCCACTAGCCAAAGATTATGTGCTTGATTTAACATTTTTTCATGATTAATATTCAGTACAGACTGATTTACTCTCATCAAAATCATGTGATTTTTGCCCATCACCTTCCTCAAAAACTAAATGAGACTACTGCAAATCCACACTGTTCTAAAAAGCTATGGAAATCTAAAGTGAAATAATTAGATGATATGAGAACAAAATGCAAAATATTTATCAAATATAGTTATAAAATTTTAAACCAATAAATTTTAAAGGAAGAAAGCATTTTATCTATGAAATAAAAGTGAGATTTTCTGGAAGTAAGATTAACAGCAAACTATATATCTGTAATTCAGTTGAATATAAACAACCATGTGTTGTCCATTAGGAAGGCATTTGCTCAGGGTTATTTTCCTAGCTATGGTGACGAATTTGCACCAATCCATCTACATAGTCTCACCCAGTTCTCCTTGTCACCAACTGCACACATTTGCCAGCCAGCTGGCTGGGGTGAGGGGCGTATCCTGTGCCACATAACAAAGAGAAGTTTGCTGGCCTGCACTGGGATGAAATCCATGACCTCCACTTCATTAACAATATGGGTAGCTAGGTGAGCTAACTGGCCATTGACTAAAATAAATGTATACCTCACCAAGCCAAGTATACTATCACCAACCTTTAATATATGTGTTAAATTTTATGAGGAACAAATTTCATGAAATTCAACACTACCATCATTACAATGAAACTAGTAGAGAATTGAAGGGGAAAATTAGCTCCAAAAAGAAATTAAGTACTTAAGGCTAATTCATAAATTTAGGATAGAGTTTAATTCAGTTGGCTAAAGTCAACTTTAAAATGAAATGCCTCTTAAAAGGAAGGACTTGAATTAAATAAAAGTCTAACAAAATATTTTTAATGAAAATTACTGAAGACCTACAAGCAAGTATCTCTTATAGACAGGAACAGCAAGTCTAGTGCTTATCAATGATAAGTTTGCTCCCTTGTCATTGATGTAATTTAAAAAAAAAAAAAAACATGTATACGCAAACATACACTATACATACAAACATCAGGAGCAAGGGAAGGGATAGGAAGGGATAGGAAAGAAGGCAAAGTCTGAATCCGAGGATATCTTAGGATAGCATTGCAAGCATCTTTAATCTAGCACATTTTAAAAGATCAAGTAAGAGTTTAAAAACGTGCAACATGAAAAAAATTACGTAGCTATAATTTACTCAGATGTTGCGTTTTTTCTTCATTAACTCTAAAGAGAATTTATTTAGTTGCCAACCCCTCTTGGTTCTACATCTCTGTGCATATTTGTCTGTCATTTCTAATCAGATCCTTTTGAAAGGTGTGCTCAGAACCGAATAAAACAATACATATTTACTTTGTTTAAACATTATAATGTTAATGCTTTTATATTTTAAGGCACTCGCCTTATGCCACTGACATACTTTTCCCCACATAACGTTAAACTAAGGATGCCTACTACTTTACAAGTCATCCAAAATCCTGTGTCAGATATTTTGCACTCAATGCATTATTTATTCATACCCCTGAGCTTCCATAACAATTTGTACAGGCATATACTATAGTAGGGTTTATCTTTAGTTGTAAGTAATGTTAAAATGTCTTATCTTCCACACTTCTAAAACAGGATCATGTCTTATCTTTGCATCTTTAGGAACAAACCAAGTGCTTTGCATATAAAAAGTGCTTAATAAATCAATACAGAGTAGAAGAATGGATGAATCTCTATTACATTTTACTTTCTTTGTTTTGATCTATTATCCCATTGAGATCTGTTTGAATAAGAATTATATTAACTATTCCTCCCACCTTTGTATCATACTTAAATTTGATAGTCACATCTCCTATTTTTTCCTCACCCAAAGTCATTGAAAAATGTTGAAAATGATAGGGCCTCTGCCATGTCAATCATCTCTTCCAGTTGTCATCCACCCTTTAACAAAAATCTTTGAGTATTCTCATCCAAACAGCTACATTCCTCTTAATTCCCTCGTCTTTTTCCCCTTACTTGTTCACCTACATATTTTCAAAGATTTTGTGAAAATGCTTGCTATAATCAGAAATAATTATACCTTTAGCGTTGAACGCATATTTTCTAAAAGTTTGATTTTTCACAGCATATGCTTACTGAAAAACATTTTGGTGTCTAGTAACACCACCACTTCTGAAGGCTCACAAACCTTCTATTTAATTACCAAAACCACTAGACCAATATGGAAGTTCTGCTTAAGTATCCAGCTTCCCTACTTTAAAAAATATGCCCCTTGAGCTCATCTCCAGTGTTTAAATTCTTTCCATTTTTCATATCTCAGGCATCACCCACTTTTGTTCTGGGATAACCATAAGTTGTTTAGCATGGCATTCTGTCTCACTGTTGCTCATTTAGCATAGTATTCATCTAAAAAATGTTTTTTGTTTGTTTGTTTGGTTGGTTGGTTGGTTGGTTTTGTTTTCTACCAACTCCAACTGTAGTTCACTATCCTTAACAGAGAAGAAAGGACTTAGAACCGGAATTCTACTTTGTAACCATTATCTATGAGTACCACACCGTTTGTCCTAAGCTTTAAGGTTATTCATTGTTATTTGATTTGAACATAGCTCAAAAATATCTGCTTATATTTTCTTTGTCATTTTTGTAAGCTTACATTAGTCTTACATTTGCTGTCCATGATACTTTTCTCATGATTATGAATCTCGATTTTTTATTAACGTTTAACTATAAGTTCATTGTATTTTTTACATTTGTCTCTTTCTTTAAACACCAGTGTTCTACTCCTTCTCCCCTCCCTGGCCAGCATAGTTTCATCATATCAACATTGTTCGAATTTTATTTTTGAACCTTTTTTTCCACCTTTATCCAAGTTCCCTTTCAGCACTTTTGCCTCTGGGCTCATTCAGATCTTTCGACATTGTTCCTATAGCAAATATCTGTGACTAAAAGAAATAATTAATGACCTAGAAATATTATTCACATTACACAGCCCATTCCAGTTTACTTTTCAATCTTTATCAAGAACTAGCAATCTAGTCTAGGGGGAAAAATGCATTCCACAAGCCACTTAGCTGCTTTTTTTGGAGTGGGCTTTTACTATGCTTTCATAACACTTTGCAAACAAGTTTTTAATAATGTTTAAAACATTTTGAATTAATAACAAGGCAAAAAGTGAAGAGAAGGACTTAAGATGTTATCAAAGGTTAAATTTACTGAGTTTTGTGACTATATGTTAATTGCTATATAAAAAAGTATTTCTAAAATTTCTATGAAAAAAAACTTGTTGGCTATCTTGCTCATAAAACTTTTTGCCCCATTGAAATAACTTTTACAATTTAAGTTTTCTTAGGCACAGAACTAAGACATTATGGCTGAACAAATTATATTTGAAATCTCCTTTCCTAAAGCATATAGTCTCTTTCTGACTATAGCTAGGATTTTCTTTCTGGGCCTATTTAAACTCTAATTTAATATGGCAACTACCTCCCAACATCATCTTTCCTTTTATACTGTCAGCCATTCTTTTATATTGGTTAGAAGAATTTAAATCCACTGAGGCATTCCCCTGCATGTTTTTCTCTACTTTCTTACATGAGACTAAAATCAATTCTTAATTATCCTAGGCAAATTGTGCTTTCAAGTTCTTATTGACATTTAAGACCAAATATAATTTATTATATAGTTTGATCATGATTTGAGTACTGTCCCTAATGTTTATTCATATTTCCCTAACATTTCTCTGATGAGAAACCTTTGAAACCAAACCATTGCTTTAACTAGAGGAACAGAAAATAATCTGAAGTAAAAGAAAGGCAGGGCAGTTCTATCTTAGTTGGCAATGATGGTGTCCTATTCCAACACTGTGTTAGTGAAACTAAACAAACAAAAAAATTATCAGCACTTGCTAGTAAAGTTTAAATATATATTCACTGATTGGTTTTAAGAGCATAAAGTATTTAAGTTGTCCATGAAATGCCAAATCATACCCAAAGCAAATAAAAACAATTTCTGAATGGTTTGAAAAGTTAGGTGACATGCTATTTGGCTCATCTTTATTAGTTTGGATGATTGAAAGCTGATTATATTTTCCGTATCTTAAACTTAGGCTTTACAACTTATCTTATAGACTGTATATCTTAGACTATATCTTAGGCTGTAAATGTTGTACTAGCTTTCTACCACCAATTTTCCATTTTCCTGATAATGAATATTTGGCCCTAATGTTACAATGCTTAGAAATTTTTCTGTTCCTAAGTATCAGAAAACCAAATTTCCTGGGTTAAGGAAGAGAGAACCTTAGTTTCACACAACAGGAAATTCAGAAGTAATAGGGAAGGTTTGGGAGTAGACTGACTTAGTGATATAATAATATCAACAAGCCTTCATAAAATCGGGCTTATTTCAAATCAGGTTTTCCTCACAGTCAAAACATGGTTATCAGGACAAATCAAGGTGAAACACTTCTTTTTTGTTTTTTATCAAAAAGGGTGAAAGGAAGGTGAAGTAAAAAAAAAGGAAGGATGTAGTAGTCCATTTTCTTACTGCTATGAAGACACACCCGAGACTGGGTAATCTATAAAGAAAAAGAGGTTTAATTGACTCACGGTTTCACATGGCTGGGGAGGCCTCACAATCATGGTGGAAGGCAAAGGAGGAGCAAAGGCAGGTCTTACATGGCAGCAGACAAGAGGGCAGATGCAGAGGAACTGCCCTTTATAAAACTATTAGATCTTGTGAGATGTATTCATTATCATGAGAACAGCATGAGAAAAACCCACCCCTATGATTCAATTACCTCCCACCACGTCCCTCCCATGACACTTGGGGATTATGGGAGCTACAATTCAAGATGAGATTTGGGTGGGGACACAGCCAAACCATATCATTCCACTCTGGCCCCTCCTAAATCTCATGTTCTCACATTTCAAAACCAATCATGCCTTCCCAACAGTCCCCTAAAGCCTTAATTCATTTTAGCATTAACTCAAAAGTCCACAGTCCAATGTCTCATCTGAGACAAGTCAAGTCCTTTCCACCTATGAGCCTGTAAAATCAAAAGCAAGTTAATTACTTCCCAGACACAATGGAGATTCAGGCATTGGGTAAATTCACCCATTCCATATGGGAGAAATTGGCCAAAACAAAAGGGATGCAGGCCCCATGCAAGTCTGAAATCCAGTGCTGCAGTCAAATCTTAAAGTGCCAAAATGATCTCCTTTGGCTCCATGCCTCACATCCAGGTCATGCTGATCTAGGAGTTGGGTTCCCCTGGTCTTGGACAGCTCTGACCCTGTGACTTTGCAGGGTACAGACCCACTCCTAGCTGCTTTCACAGGCTGGTGTTGAGTGTCTGCAGCTTTTCCTGGCCCATGGTACAAGCTGTCAGTGTATCTACAATTCTGGATTCTGGAGGACGGTGGCCCTCTTTCCACATCTCCACTAGGCAATACCACAGTGAGGACCCTTTGTGGGGGCTCCCACCCCACATCTCCCTTCCTCGCTGCCCTAGCAGAGGTTCTCCATGAGCCTTCTGCCTGCGCAGCACACCTCTGCCTGGACATGCAGGCATTCCCATACATTCACTGAAATCTAGACAGAGGTTCCAAACCTTCATTCTTGAATTCTGTGCACTTGCAGGCTCAGCATTACATATAAGCTGCCAAGGCTTGGGGCTTGCACCCTCTGAAGCAATGACCTGAGCTGTGAGTTGATCCCTTCTACCCATGGCTGGGATGCAAGGCACCAAGTCCCCAGACTCTATAAAGCAGCAAGGCCCTGGGCCTGGACCACAAAACCATTTTTTCCTCCTAGGCCTTCTGGCTTGTGATGGGAGGGGCTGCTATGCAGACCTTTGATATGCCCTGGAGACATTTTCTCCATTGTCTTGGTGATTAACATTTGGTTCCTTGTTACTTACAGAAATTTCTGCAGCCTGCTTGAATTTCTCCTCAGAAAATGGGTTTTTCTCTTCTATTGCATCACTAGGCCACACATTTTCCAAACATTTATCCTCTGCTTCCTTTTTAAATATAAATTCCAATTTCAATCCATATTTTTGTGAATGAATAAAACTGAATGCTTTTAAGAACCTCCAGTCACCTATTGAACACCTTGCTGCTTAGAAATTTCTTCTGACCCTAAATCATCTCTCTCAAGTTCAAGGTTCCATAAATTTCTAGGGCAGGGGCAAAATGCCACCAGTCTCTTTGCTAAAGCATAGCAAGAATCACCTTTGCTCCAGGTCCAAATAAGTTCTTCATCTCCATCTGAGCTCACTTCAGCCTGGACATTTTGGTCAAAACCATTCAACAAGTCTCTAGGAACTCCAAACTTGCCCAAATTTTCCTGTCTTCTGAGCCCTCTAAGTCTCTAGGAAATCCAAACTTTCCCACATTTTCCTGTCTTATTCTGAGCCCTCCCAACTGTTTCAATCTCTGCTGGTTACCTAGTTCCAAAGTCACTTCCATATTTTTGGGTATCCTTATAGCAGCATCCCACTCTACTGGTACCAATTTACTGTATTAGTCCATTTTCATAAGGCTATGAAGAAATACTGGAGACTGGGTAATCTATAAAGACAAACAGGTTTAATGAACTCACTGTTCCACATAGCTGGGGAGGCCTCACAATCATGGTGGAAGGCAAAAGAGGAGCAAAGACATTGTCTTACATGGCAGCAGGCAAGAAAGTGTGTTCAGGGGAGCTGCTCTTAATAAAATCATCACGTCTTGTGAGATTTATTCACTCTCATGAGAACAGCATAGGAAAAACCTGCCCCCATGATTCAATTACCTCCTACCAGTCCATCCCATGATATGTGGGGATTATGGGAGCTACAATTCAAGATGATATTTGGGTGGGGACACAGTCAAAACATATCAAAGGAGGATCACATCTCTTGACACTCTTTATCAAGAACAACAAAACAAGAACTTTCCTAGAGGCCTCCAGCCTATCTGTCCTCATTTCTTATTGACCAAAATTGGGTCACATGACAATTTCTGAGTTGGTTGAAGGCAAGAAGGATAGCATTACTCTTAGACTAACGAAGTTAAGGTTAATTCTACAAACTGCATTGCTGCTATTCAGTAGAATATTCAGTGGAATAAATGTTGGGAAAAAAAATCAAGGTAGACATCCAAGTATCCATCGACCCTCTATGGAGTTAAAGTATCTGACAACTAATTCCTTAGGATACCATACAACCTAGTTCTGCTCACTGAGAGTGAAGAAGTCATTTACTGAAGGCTTCCAAAAAATAAACTCTCCAGTTTCTGGGAAAGTTTTCTCTCCTAAGAGGTGGCCAAAGAACCATGTGGTCCTTTGAGTAGTAGGCAGTCATTTCACAACCACCAAAGGGAGACAGCCTTAGGATTAGCCTTAAGACAAGGCTGAGATTACGAAGAGAATGGATATGGTAAACAAAGTGGATAGATCCTTAATGACATCATTGAACCAATAAGGCAAATGAACCTTGAAGCCCAAAGTAATTCCTGATTTCTAGTTATGGCTGAATAAATACGTCTCTATTAATATTTTTCATCGTTTGAACTGCACTGTCGATAACTTTCCAGTTTATCCTAGGTGACAGCAGTCTGTAACTTCTTAGCTTATGAACAGTATTTTTTCAAGACACGGTGTTACTTTGTGCTGGCTAAGCACCCAAAATATATGTAACAATAAGTACTATTATGAAAAATTCCCAGCAAATGAGAGTCTATCTTTGGAATCCTTTATCAGAGTTTTCAAATGGCCAGGAAAAAATCTGATGGCATTTACTTATAGAGTTAATCAAGTCAGAGAAAAAACAGCAATACCCTGGAGAGTAAAACCATATTTCTTCTAAGCAATTCTAAAAGTTCTGATCAAGGCTTCTCATTTAGATTCATTCTCCTATTGGCAAATGGTGAAATATGCTCTTTGTCACCAAAATTGCCCCCTCCCCACATAATACAGTTAAATATCAAAGACCATAAGGGTAGAAAAATGTTTGAATAACTACTATGGAATAGCCCTATTTCTCTGTTTCTAAATAAGTATTCATTCATTCAATCCGGAAATATAATTTAATAAGTATCTACATCTACAAAAGCCAGGGAATGTCCTGTCTTTGTTTTCAGTAATAATTATCATTCCTTAGCCTTGACTAATATTAGAAGGATGTCTTTGTTGTAGTAGTTTAATTGATAAAAATATTCCTCTACTACTCTCTCTAATATCATTTAAGAAATCTTCAAGAACATGTGGTACTCACAAAGCTTTCCTTGATTTTGAACCCAAGCTTTCAAACTTGCCCATTCTTACACAGATGATGTTTGCATTAATAGCAACCCATAATCATTCCTTACCCTCTAAGTGAGAAGGTGTTACTTCCTGGAAATATTTCTGTGAAGTGCTATTTCCTGGAATCCTCATTTAATTTCTCAATTTTACCTTTCTAGTTTTAGCCACAGAGAGACCACTTTCCTGCCTTACCATCTGGCTTGACCCTGAATTAACAGAATGGTCTTTATATCATGTAGCTTATAAGAAGATGATTAGTCATTTCACGAAATTATTTCCCAGATTAATCACTAGACCAACCGGTGTAGCATACAAAATTAACAATATGCAAAGTATGTAGTAAGACTAAAATCAGTTGCTTAACAAAAACTGGAAACTACTCCAAGTGCTAGAAGATACATTTTATTTATTTACTTACTTACCAACTTATTTATGTATTACTATGACAGAACAACAAGGCTAGTTTTTATAATTTGGGCCTAAGGGGGAAAGCCGTTTAGTCCCGTGGAATTCAAAGGAGGCACTTAGGTAATAATAGTGATGAAGATAATGATAACTACAATAACAGCAACTAAGTAAAATTATTTTTTAAAAGTTAGAAATTCATCAAATGAGGGTAGAAGTAGTTGAACAGAGGTAAGTATCACTTTTAAATCCTGGCACGTAAATTCCCACAATGTAAATAAAATAATTATCCATGTTGAAAAGCTAATGGCCTAAATAACAAAGCAGGGAGCCTAGGACACTAGGAGAATCAGGTATAAAAGGGCATTTTTTTAAATGGGTAAAGATGTACCTTTTCCATGGGTGCAGGAAGCAATGCCAGTCACCCCATTCATCAGCTAGCCCTGGCCATCATATTAGTCATTATTTGCTCCATACAGATACACGAAATCAAGTTTGTACTCCCAGATGGTATATAAATCCAAAGGTTAGTTGTTTTTTAAACTACATGAATGACTTGCTACAGATAAGAATCAGCTCTGTAATATGTTTCAGTATACTAAAATACAGATCCAAAATACAGGTCCAGCCTTCTGGACCATCTGAAAAAAAAAGTCTTATCTGAGCCATAGAAAACAGGAAAAGTCTTCAGAGAAATTATTACACTTGATTTCTGACCTAAGTGCATTATTTTTAAGTGAATTCTTTATTTCTATTTCTCTAGAACAAAAGTAAACACCACAGATATGGTTACTGCATATTCTGGCATCTTTATAGAACACGTCCTAAGCCAAAAAGCCTAAAGCAGCTCCAGCCTCCCCATGGGACAGGGAAATCAAAGTGAGAGCCAAGTTTGATTTCATTCCAGATCTGAACCACCTGTGGAGGCCGAACTCACCTGGTACTTTCTGACTCCACAGAGGGGCCCATAGAGGTCAAGCTAGATGCTCAGTTCCTAGTGGCTCGACATGCTCCCAAAAGAGTGCCCATTATTTTTATTTCCCTAAATATTAAAAGGTGAGAAGGGCTACATATGATGACCATGACAAGAGAGTATGTTTGTTTTTATCTAGTGTAATACTGTATCACCACAGAACAAAAGTTAGAATATTAGTTATAGATATGTCATATATCATAAAATAATTATAAATGGATGACGTCTTCAAAGAGCAGAATTCAGTATTGCAAACAGTGAAAGAAAAAGCAATAGCAATGCTCGTTTATTTATAAATATGAAAATAATGGTCAATAAATATGTACATCAACGTGGTGATTATACATACTCTGTCCAGAATATATACCTTTTCAAAATATCTCATATTTTTAAAACTACCAGAAATGTCACTTGAACCTTTTTTCATGTATATGTGATTTCAAAATTTTAACAGATTAAAAACAACTGAGCAGGTGTGTTCATAGAGTCCATTAATTCCTTTGACAAACTTATATAATATAGGGGGAGGCAGAAGAAACATGTCATCTAAAGACATGGACTTGAAGGGAATAAGGTAGAATTGAAATGACATTTTCAGGATCCAGAGAGACGTCCATTTTTAAGATGGAAGATATTTAAGCTTATTTGTTCCCCTTGACAGTCTGGGTGAGGGGAGGAGAGAAAGTACCTCTTCATTCATCACTGTTGGCATTTTGCCAACCAGGTATTGCAGAAAAATGAATGAGAAAGGGAGTTGTATTATTCAGGGCTCTCCAGAGAAACCAAACCAATAGGACAGATATAGATATAGATATAGATATCTATATAGATATAGATATCTATATGGATATAGATATACATATATATGAGTATGTGTGACAGACTTATTATAGGAATTGGATCACACAATTATGGAGGCCGAGAAGTCCCACGATCTGCCATCTGCAAGCTGAAGAAGCAGGAAAGTTAGTGGCATAATTCAGTCTGAGTCCAAATGCCTGCTAACCCAGAAGGGATCTGATAGTGTAATTCTCAGTATGAGTCCAAATGCCCAAGAACCAGAAGTATCAATATCCCAGGGCAGGAGAAGATAGATGTCTCAGCTCAAACAGGAATCATATTCCCCTATTCTCTGCCTTTTTATTCTGTTTGGACACTCAAAGAACTGGTTGATGCCCAACATGATTGGTGAGTATAGATCTTCTTTTTTTTTTATTTATTTATTTATTTATTTATTTATTTTTATTATACTTTAAGTTCTAGGGTACATGTGCATAACGTGCAGTTTTGTTACATATGTATACTTGTGCCATGTTGGTGTGCTGCACCCATCAACTCGTCAGCACCCATCAATTCATCATTTATCTTCTTTACTGAGTTTACTAATTCAAAAGCTAACCTTATCCAGAAACACCCTTGCAGCCTTGCAGACGCACCTCAAAATAATGTTTTACTAGCTCTTTGGGCATCCCTTGGCCCAGTCAAATTAACACATAAGATTAACCAGCATAGGAGTCAAAGTTAAAATAGAATGCAGAGATGATCTCCTTATTGTATGAGATGGGTTATACACATGAACTCAAAAACTCACACACACCAGGTGTGATGGTAAGAAGTAGACTGGGGCAGAAGACTATGAGCTATGCACCAGTATAATAATGGAATATACAAAGTGACCTAGAAATAAGTAAATGACAGTAGAGAGGAGGAGTAGAAAGACATCCAGTTAAATGCTCTAAGAAGGAGTGATTTATCTCTTTAGAAGGAAGTGTCAGATACTTATGAGGCCCATAGGAAGGAAAGTGTTATTAGAGAAAGTGTCAAAATTTATGGATGCTTTTTAAAAGAAATGGAGTGGACTGAATGTTGTTTCATTTCACACTGATACAATTCTCATGTAAATCCCAATCTGCTTTCATAATGGAAAGGGGGTTGGCATTGTCACTACTGGGTTCAGAATTGTGCTTGGAAGTGTGTGAATATCATCCTTCATTCCACGCTGGCTTAGGGACCTAGGATGACACTCAATCTGCCTCCAATCTCTGTGATAGATAGAGCTATGATAGATTTAAAATAAAAAAAAAAAGAGGCTCCTATACAGATTAACAAATGACAACAGAAGAGGACCATCTGAGGAAAAGTTTGTGGAAAAAAGGGAGCCCTGGAGGAGAAGATCATCTACACATGAATAAAACAATAAAACTTCAGATAGCAATCTTGACAAAAAGGACTTGTATGGGCAACGAAAACACTGATATAAGATATCTGTCATGCCAGGACAGGAAAAAGTTTGCAGGTTTTTGTGGGACTAAAGGATTGTCTTATGGACAGTGGTGAGAGATTGATGTAGAGTCTATGAAGAAAACCTATCCCATTTGACAGGAATTCGTTACTTCTCTAAAGTCCAACCTCATTGCAGATAGGGTAAGAAAGCCTCTTCTTGCCCATTATCTAGTGGGTTGAAGAATTTAGGAGTATTATTTCCTGGTCCGTCAAATTAGACTTTGTGACTTCCAGTTAGAAAACTGTATTGTCAAGAACACTGTAAATATAAATTTTAAACTATCAGAATTATTCTAACTCTAAGAGCCATTGTTAGATGCTAAATTGCACCCACCCCTCAAGAAAAATTATAGTTGAAGTCTAACCCTCGGTACCTCAGAATGTGACTGTGTTTAGGGACAGGATGTTTATAGGGTCAATTAAGTTAAAATGAGGTCATTAGTGTGGGCCCTTTAGACACAGACAGGTAAATAGGAAAGATGATGTGAAAACACACTACAAGCTAAGGAGAAAAGTCTGAGGTACCCAACCCTGCCAACACTTTAATCAAGGACTTACAGCCTCCAGAACTGTGAAAAAATTAAAATTATGTTGTTAAGCTACTTAGTTCGTTAGTTTTCTAGGAGTTCTGTAAGAGCCTGTTGAAAATTGTCAGACTGTTACAGCAGTCCTAGTAAATTTATACAGGAATTTACGCTGTTGGTCTATGTTATTGATGCTGCCTCTGGATTAATCACTGGGTAGATTTCCACAACAAAGCTTAAGTGAGCACAGTGTGAAGATCATGAGGCCCAAAGTACAGCAAATATGACCCTTCTGACTCAATTTTCTTTCATTCTCCTTTCTTTTCTTTTCTTTCTTCTTTTTCTTCAGACAGGGTCTCACTCTGTTGCCCAGGCTGGAGTGCGGTACTGTGACCATGGTTCATTGTAGTCTTGACTTCCCAGGCTCAGGTGATCCACCCACCTTAGCCTCCCAGGGGACTACAGGTGTGCCCCACCACACTCAGCAACTTTTTTTTGGTAGAGATGGGGTTTTGCCATGTTGCCCTGGCTGTTCTTGAACTCCTGGGCTCAAGCAATCCACCCAACTCGGCCTCCCAAAGTGTTGGGATTATAGGTATGAGACACTGCACCTGGTTCTAACTCAGTTTTCTTAAAATTGCATCTGGTTCAGACATGGAACTAACATCTGACATATAATTAGTGCATACTATTCAACATCTTTTTACACCTGATATTAGAATAATATAGTACTATACTGAAATAATCATTTTTTCAAAGACATGGGCTTTTTTATCATGTTGCTATTTGATATATCTGATTATGACATTAATTTCAAGCATCTCCATAATAATGAAGGAAAAGATATTAAAAACACTCATACAGATTATTCTACTGTGCCATTAACATTTACTACATATTGTAAGATAATATACTATAGAATATGATTTGTTTTAATGAGCACAGATTTATAATTTCATATTGTGACACTATAGAAAACTAATTATTACTTTATCATATTTTTATGGGGACAGAGAAGAAAAATATATTTGATAAAACTTAATATATATTTATTGTAAAAATATATTTGATACAATTTAAGAAAATAAAGCAAAAGCAGCTAAGTTTGGATTGAGTTGTAGTTTTATTTGGATTATAAAGCACCAATGTGCTTTATGGCACATTCAAAGAATATTATATAATAGAGATACAGAATGCTTTCTCCTTTTTTAATACATTGCTGTCAGGTATTTACATTTAATATGCAACATAGTTACTAAGTCTAAAGTTGATATGATACAATGACAAAATTACCAGTAACATTCTATATGTATCTTGAAAATAGTATCAGTATAAATTATTCTTTATTCTAATAGTTCTATGTTTTATTAAAAAATACACAAGTTTATTTTATTGGTTTAATCCCATTGCAACAGACATGGGCTTTGCTATTAAACACCATGCAGTTGGCCGTCTATGTCCATGGGTTCTGCATTTATGGATTCAACAAACCGTGGATAGAAAATATTTGAGAAAAAATAGATGGTTGTGTCTGTGCTGAACATGTATAGACATTTTTGTTGTCAGTATTTCCTAAACAATACAGTGTAACAACATTTACATTGTATTAGGTACTCTAGTCTAGAGATGATGAATTATATACAGAAGTATGTGTGTAGGTTATATGCAAATACTACACCATTTTATATAAGGGACTTAAGCATCCCTGGATTTTGGAATTTGCAGGGATGTGAGGGAGTCTTTGAACTAAGCCCCCATGGATACTGAAGGACAACTGTAAAAAGAAATATAATAAAAATATGAATATTTTGAATACAAATAAATTGTAGTAGAATGACCCATATCAGCTATTTAGATGAGATGTATCTATCAATACAAGAAGAGTCCAAGTTGATTTCTGTAGGTCCCTTCAAAAACCTTTGCCTTCTTAGTTGCTCCTGGTCTCTGAAATTAGAGGCAACTATATATTGAAGGACTCCTGAAACAGCAGCTGAGGCTCTTATGTGAGGGAGATTAATCAATCAAGGGACCATGCTAGTTTCATTGTAAGTGATGTTAGTAGTACCCTGCAAATCACATTAAATAAAGACAAGACAGACTCATACAAAAAAAAAAAGTTCAATGAAAGTATTAAAAATAGCATCAGCAACAAGTTACTTAAGGAAACATAAATCTTATACATCTGCACACTGTGTGTTCTCACTCATAAGTGGGAGATGAACAATGAGAACACATGAACACAGGGAGGGGAACATCACACACCAGGGCCTGTTGGGGGATGGGGAGAAGGGAGGGAGAGCATTTGGACAAATACCTAATGTATGAGGGGCTTAAAACCTAGATGACGGGTTCATGGGTGCAGCAAACCACCATGGCACATGTATACCTATGCAACAAACCCGCACTTTCTGCACATGTATCCCAGAACTTAAAGTAAAATAAAAATAAAAATAATAAACATCCATTTTTGATGTCTATTTATTCTTTTATTCATTCAAGATATATTTATTTGTGGCTAGTTTTTGACAGACTATTTATTTCTTGTTACACAGTGCTACATAGATCTTTAGTGACTTTTAAAGCTATTTTCCCTTTGTATTAGTTCAGAATTCTGTAATATAGCATTTCCTCAAGAGACACCCCAAAGACCAACTGTGGTCATTCTTCAAAATCACCCTAATCAATGTGTAATTCATAATTACACAATTATTTTATGATTCAGAAACATTCTAAGTGTAACAAATTGGATTAACCTAGGACTTTAGACACTAATTGACTTAATTAATAAACCCTATCCACACCAGTACGCATCTCCATAAATTATTATTTCTTCTATTTTCACATTTAATTGACTATAAAACATGCTAATACACGGGTGAAGATCTAAGACAAAACACACACACACACACACCTGTATTTTTTGTGAAGTAAATGAAGCAATCAAAATACACCTTGAGGAAAATCCTATTTCCTTTAAATAATACCTTAGAAACAATTTTAGGATATTTTAAATATCATACAATCAAATATCTACTGCCAAAGAGAAACACTGAATAAATGACAAAAGCTAAAAAGCTATTTTTTAATCTAATGGGAAGATAGCATATGAATTAAAATACAGACTCTGGATATTTTCCTGCTTCACCAGTTCCTTGCTTTATGACCTTGGACTCATTATTCAACCTCTGAGCCTCATCTTCCTCATCTCTAAAATGGAATGATAATCATTCCTATCTCATAGTATCAGTAATGTCTTATCCTTTGAATTTTATTACTTAATCCTGTACATTCCCACTATCAAACACTAGGCTTTTATTTATTAGAAAGACTTTTAGTGAAATGCCATGATTATTAAAATACAGTCACCATTTGCTTCAAATGGTTCTTAGTTGCATTTCATGTCTACAGTTAATTTTAGGTGAGTTGCGGAATACAGAAAAAAAAAAAAAACATAGTAAAGTCACAAGCATTGATGGGACAGGAACAATGTCTGAAAGTACCTCTACAATAGTATCTTATTCTATATGACATACAACAACAATTATTTAGATACTGTTCGAAAATAGAATCTTAAAAGTCTAGCTTTGAAATATATTTAGGTCCTTATATTGCCACAAGATTCTGGACTCCATTTGGCCCATTTCGTTTTCAGAAAAAAATGAGGCAAGGTGTTGAATACTCATAAGCTGATATCCATACACTGATGGCTGATCTGACTTGGTGCTGGAAGCTGCTGCAGGGTAGGGTATTGTTATTTAGTCTGACCCTTGCAAAAGCACTTCTCTCTTCCAAAGTTAACAATTTCATCCAAAGTTCCAAACACCTAAGCATAGTTTATAGAATTTTAAAGCTGTGAGGAAATTCAGTCTGGCCTCTTTTAATCTTACAATTTTACAGATAAGAAAGCTGGGGCAGAACTACACTCAACCTCATGTCTTTTGGATCCTGGACAGTGTTCTTTCCGTAAGACCAGGTTTTACCAGAAGAACCAGAAACAGCTGGTACAGAGCTACAGAATGGAAAGTTAAAAAAATAGAAAAATTGGGAAAAAGGAAGACATAAATATATAAGAATACCATCATTCTCGATGAGATGAGGAAATATGCCTAAAAATCTATGGGAGAAGAATTTGAACGAAGTAGAGAACAAGAGGGGAAAAAGGAAACAAACCTTGAAGAAGAGAAGCATAGGAAAGAAAGATGAATCAATTAATGAAGGTATAGTAAAGAGAGTAAAGGATAAAAAAGAAAAGGACATAGAATGGTGAGATTGGTGAGCTTAGAAGTTATTCATATTAAGAAAAAAGTTATACTTCTGTGATTGGGATCTAATTTTTAAGCTACTTTGTTAATGTATTTGACTTACCAATGTTGCTAAAGACAATTAAATATCCTTAACAATTCTTGCTATAAAACTCTTGTGTTTCAATTGTCATTCACCACGTAATTATCTAATAGAATGATATTAAGAATCTTGTCTGTATTATCAAATAAGATTAAAAAGAGTAAAGACATTTTATATGTCAGATTATCTAGAAATGTTTGAGCTCTGTAGCAGATTTATATTTCTATTAACAATTTTTAAAATTGTTTTACCATTTAGAGTTTCATTAAGATTAGAATTTTTCACCCAAAATTACTTTTAATTGGCAAGATTTTTAAATAATATGCATAGTACTATTTATATTAACCAAAGAGGAATTTTGTATCAAGAAAATCTTGATTTTATTTTAATAGACATTGATTTATAATCTCTGACAAATTACTTACCCTATGCCATTTAATCAACCCTAGCATTATTCACATATCTCTGCCCTAACTTACTTCACCACAAGTGGTTCTTGAAGTCAACACTATGGCAAATGACAAAGTATATTTTAGTGACCTACCTTGCTTGAGGTACAAAATACTCATCTATAAATTTGTCAGATATTTTCCAAAGATACGTATCTATTATTTGGAGAAATTTTCTAAGACTTTCTTTTTATACAATCTTATATATATCTGAATGCAAACTTTCAAGGTTGAAACTGTTGCTTTAGTGTGAAAGTGGCTGGGGTGAAAGCATTAACTATTGATCAATTGATGGAATAAACTGGTAGTGCCTATGAAGTCTGAATAAACATAGTATCCTATGAAGGACAGGATAAAAGACAAAAATGAGTGTGAATGTGTCTTACTCTTTTCCTCTCATACAAAACATATACATATATGTGTGTATATGTATGCATATGTATCTATACGTGTGCGTGGTGTATAGACATATGTATACACATGCATACATACATGTATTTTATCCTTCAAAGGAGGCCCCTGAAAAACACCAGAAAACAAAAGTATAATTTCAATTATATATAAACTGTTTACAGGTCACAGAGTGACCTTAATGTTGATTATGTTTTTCATAAACAACATTTACAAAATATTATTACTTGGTTTAAATGGTTGTTAGTAAAGCAAGATTACAGTTACATCAGGACCTAAGGCATATATAAACCATCACATCTATTTTTTATTTTATAACTTATTTATTTAATTTTTAATTGATACATTGTAATTCTAAATGTTTATGGGCTAAAATTTGATATTTCAATACATATCTGTGTTGTATACTGATACAATCAAGGTAGAGTGTACCCATAACCTGGTGAGAACCTTCAAAAGCCTTTCTTCTACTCACCCTACAGCACAAAAGAACACCAGAATGTCTTCCTCCTCATTGTAACTTTGTCCCTTTTGACCAACCACTCTCTGTCTTTCCCTCTCTTCCCCTCTCCCCATCCAGACTGATAAACCTTGTTCTAGTCTCTGCTTCTATAATATCAGTTTTTTTGGTTTTTTTTTTCCTTTTAGATTCCACTTATGAATGAGGTCATGCGGTATTTGTTTTTGTGTGTCTGGCTTATTTCACACCTAACATCATGTTGTCCTGGTTCATCTATGATGTTGCAAATGAGAGGATTTCACTATTTGATGGCTGAATAGAATTCCATTGTGTATATATACTACGTTTTCTTTATGCATTCATCCACTGTCGGACACTTAGTTAGATTCCGTATCCTGGCTATCATAAATAGCACTGCAATAAACAGCAGAGTGCAGATATATCTTTGACATAACGACTCCATTTCCTTTGACCATACACTCAGTAATAGGATCATTCCAAATGTATACAAATGTGTCTATATACTACATTTACTTTATCCATTCATCCAATGTTGGACACTTAGGTTGATTCTATATCGTGGCTATTGCAAATAGCACTGCAATAAACATCAGAGTGCGGATATCTCTTTGACATAATGATTCCATTTCCTTTGATTATATACTAAATAACAAAATTATTCTAAAATTGTATTTATTTTCTATTATAATACATGTGAATTCGTTGATTTAAAATTACTCTTGATAAAATTATTTTGAACTAAAAAGTTTACATCTATATGATTGTCTACATCATAATTGTTTAAAATTTCATAACAGGAATACAATATAGTATAAGTCAACAAAAAATCATTAAAAATCATTATAAACCTATGAGTGATCAATTATCTTTGTGAATAAAATGTAAGCTGTTGTTTGTGATAACTGTAAAAACCACAATTATGCAGCCAAATGTTAAAAAAGGTATAGTATGATTCTAGGTCAAATATAACACAAAATAACTCTTAATAAGTATATTACTCATCTTTATTTGAAACAAGGCTACTGATGAGAATTTAATATTTTTGACATTTGTCTTAAGTCTACAGTAGTCCCACTTCCATATGGTATAATACATATATAAGCTGTACTTTAGGAATTGAACTTTTCACACCCTCAAAAGCCACAAAATCAGATGGTTTGTGGTTTTTGCAGCTGGTGTACTGTACTCATTTTGGGTAGTGTCATACGAAAAATATTTCACTCCCTAAGCCCTAAACAGAATCAGCCATTAATGAAATGCAGGCAGTACAATGAGGTCACATAAAGTATAGATTTCAACAGCCATACTAGGAACACTAAAGAAATTCAGAACATGAACACAAATCAAGTTCTTACTGTCAGAAAAGAAAGAAAGAAAAAGTATTAAGGAATGCCTTTGCAGACTTAGCATTTGCTTTGAAAACAACTGTTAACCACTACCTTGAAAGAAGTTTTAGTTTAAGCATATGGAGACCAAATAATCGTAAGTTGAGTATAGAATAACAGTAAATAACTTCAGACATAATGATACATTACAAGATTATTCACCATAATATACAACTATCAAAATCATAAAGTGATTTCCCTCATGCCACATAAGGAATCTGCTTACTTTAATAGGCTCTCACCAGTCTACACAATTTTAAAATAATATCTTATTTGGGGCACATCCAATTTCACTATTGTTTAGTTTTACTGAAATACTTTAAGAAAACTATACAATTCAACTAAAGTATTGCAACATATTATTTTAATGGAAACTGTTGCAAAAATTGTATTTTTAGTATTCCTATTTGTTAAAAAAGAAATTTAAAAAATTGTTTTATATTTCTTGTCACAACAAATTGTCTTCACTCTAAAGTAACTTTAAATATTTTCACTTCCAATCCAGTTTTCCATTTATACAATTCTTTTTAAATACACTTTTTTTATAAATAGATTTTTATAAAATGAAAAGGGAAATAGTGGTTTAAAAAAAGAATGCAAAGCATGTGAGCTTTAATTTGTGTATGTCCACTAGATCATGTAAAATTTGGATGCTTTAATATCATTTTGTTATTTCTGCTCATACTAGGCAATAGAAAAGAAACTGAACGGATGATTATTTTACCTTTATTTTCAGCCCTAATGTAAACAGTTTGCATTTAGTTCACAAGAATTCAATTAAAATTTGGAAGGCCTATATTCAGGTAACAATTTCATGATCTTAAACACTGGTTAACAGAATAACTACTTTATGCATGTATCTCTTAAGAAAATATGTCTACAGTAAATCTGAGAAAGCTCTACATTTCTCTACATCTGTTATCCATAAAATCTTTATGTCTCAGGCATGCCACCTGGCACTAAACCCCAGATTACATTTGAAACACTGATTAACTGAAATAGTCCACAGTGCCCTAATACAATGTGGAAATGTCTCAAATGAAGAGTAAAGTTGTATCATACTATGCTTTCCAACCATTGTTGGCATACAATGGGGAATCCTCTTCTTGCTGAGGAGTGCTGTGCAGTATTATATGTCTTTGTATCTTTGTAACATGTCATTGTGTACAACAAAGAACAGAGCTACAGTTTAAAGTTTTTAAAGTGGGCATAGGGTTTTTCTACTACCCCACTTCCCCTGTCATTGTCATGAGCTTAGATATTGATGAGTATCATGGAACTGAAGCCAAAAATCACAGGTGTAGCATGCTGTTAGTACAATGTACGTATCTTGTGTAATCAACATGTTGTATAGTTCTTTTATGTAGGTACTATAGTAACAGACGTTCAATTTGACAAACAAATATTGACTAAGAATTATATACAAGGTAATGTTCTAGGCATGTATCAATGAAGGAAACAGACAAAAATCACTGCTGTTGGCTTATATTCTAGAAGGGGAGATAGACAGAAAACATTAATGTGCAAAAATCCCTGCCCCCATGAGGCTTACATTCTAGTGTCAGGTGGAGATAGGGGTGAGGAAGACAATAAACATCATAAATGAGTAAATTATATAGAATATTTGCTGATAAATAGAATTGTTAGAAAATAGCAAGTTGAATTGGGAAAACCAGGGAAGGAATGGCTACTATATTTTTAAATAAATGGCCAGGCAGTTGTATAAAGGTGGCATTAAGCAAAGTTTTGAAGAAAGTAAAGGAGTTAGCCATGCAGATATCTCAAAGAAATACATTCAAGGCAGAAGCAATAGACAGCACAGAGGCCCTAAAGTAAGAGAAGTGCATGTGCAAATTACATATCACCATTCAGTCAAGAACAATCTTCTGAAGGGTGAGTTAACTGATAGGTTTAAAAAATTGTGGTATAATATAAATCATTATTGGTTTCATTTTCTATGTAATTGATACTTATTAAACAATGTAAAGAAGTAGAGAATTTAATAGTATAATGAGCCTAACTCTCTCTCTCTCTTTTCCTCCCCTTCTTCACCTATTCATTTTATTCCCTGCCCTTCTGCATTACCTCTCCCTTTTCGTAACGTTTTCATCTCACATAAATGAGCAGCAATGTAGCCAGTAAAAACACAGTGAACTTTGAATAAGTATGAAATAATTTTATTTTTAATTATTTTCCTTACTGGCTGGGTTACTTAAGCACGTTTACTTGTCTTTCTAAGCAAAATTTACATCAACAACACAGGAGTGGTGGCAAGGAATAAAATGGAGAAGATGCAGAGAGGGCAATCTCTTTAAAATTGCTGAGAAAAAAATGTGCTGTAATTATGGGGAAGTGTTTGTAAACCACAAATAATTATACAAATGGCATTCATACAGACAATATTTAGTTCTAGAGATGACATTAAAAGCAAGCAACACTTGCTAATCCCAAAATTATGGTGCAGGGATAAGGAGAAAAGTACAGTAAAGTTACTGCTTTATAAACTATCTTGAAGATTAGCTTATATCATCAAAATTCAGTTGTCAGTATTTTAAGCATTTTTAGATTTCTGAACATTTCCTTCTCTAAAGAGTATAAGAACATAGTAAACTTTTAATAAATTGGTTTGATATGACAAGTAAAAATCAATAAAATATTATGACTACATGGTTCATTATCATATAACCATTAATCATTTCTCTAGAAACCCTTTTTTAACCTCCCTAAAATTTATTTTCAATATTGGCACAGAGGAGATGAACTGAGAATATAGTCACAAACAGAAGAGTGTTGAAAGGACAAGCTTTTGACAGGAATAACCACAGTGGACAGAAAATAACTTTAATGTGAAACAAATACACTTTTGAGATTCACCTATCAATCAAGCTCTTTCGAGTGGGAAAATCTGAAACCAGTTTGACAACAGCTATTCGAAGCCTTCAAAATGGGTGTCATTCAACCTCATAATTAACTCTTAATTATTTATCTAACTTATAGGTATTTATCTAAAGTATTTTCTCATTTTTATAAGTAAATATGTTTATAAATGTAATAAGATAAAATATGAAAAGGTCCAATGACTAGGAAAGTCTGCATTCAGGAATTAAGATACGATAGGCTATTCTTGGAACTCTAACTATATTGAATAAATTTTTATGTTTAAGTATTTAAGAAGTACTATTTAAATACTATCATGTGTAATACTATATCATTATAGACAAATTTGGAGATTTAGATGATTTTGTATTACTTGTACAATAATTTCCATTGAAAACTACTGAAAGTTTATTGATTTGAACTTCAGAAAATAAAAGGAACAGTCAAAATGGAAGTTATTGGTTGGTCTTTCCAAGTTCAAGGAGGTTCTTTCCTGTTACTCCAGTAACAGCAATAACACCTTAAAAAACTTTGTGAATCAATGAACAACACCTTACACTTATGTAAAGCCTTGGGCCGTGAATATTACAGCCTCAAAAGACTTAGTTACCCATTTTATCAAGGTGCAAAATGAGGCATAAAGGAGGTTGGGTCCCTGGACAGGAATAGAACCCTAAATTCCTGATAATCAGCTTCCAATCTAGCCATAACAATCTAGTAGACTTTGGCAGTGGTTCCTTTGAGCAGTCAACAGTACTGTCAGGTGGGTAAGTTTATGAGCAGACTATAAAATGTCATTTTGGCCTGGAAGCTGATTCGGTCAAAGTGTAAACCATAAAAGTGAAGAAGGGGAAAATATTCCTTAAAATGGTCTAGTGAGCTAATGAGGGAATGAACATATCTTTCTTTAGGTTAGGAAGAAAAAAATGAGACCTAGAAAATAAAATATAAAGCAGTTTTCCAGTAAAAGAGATAGAGAAATGGAAATTACCTAATGGATCATTATTTCTGATGACTATTAGTTAGTAGTTATAGGCCATCAACACCTACTCGCATTTGTTTAAATAATGAATTATTTTTAAACATATTTGATGTTCATATTAGGGAAATCATCCTCCTAGGCATGCTTTAGATTTTTTGTTTGTTTTTAAATAACCCTGGATATATCAATTTATCTATCTTATCTTCTTTCTGTATGTCTATTTATCCATCTCCATTAATTCAATCAATCATAAGATTGTTCCCAAACATACTATATATCTTTTTGCTACACATCAGACACTACATGATAATACTCACTCTTTGGGGGCAACTGAAAAATAAAGATGATGTCTTACTGAGTTAGAAAACACTGCATTTAGGTATATTTTATACCATTCTAACTTTCAACCTCATCCTTGCTTATTAATATCTTGGCTGCTGCTAAATATGATAGTTCTAAGGATCCTGACATTACTTGATTTTAAGAAGAAAATAAAGGATACATCAATTTTAAAATGATACAGTTCAGAGGATATTGTATGTGGTTATTTAGTGCTAAGTACTAATTTATGCTTTCCAGATAAATAAGTTAAAACGAAGTGCAGATTTCATTTATTTTCTCAGTCATCAGAATTTTTTTTTTTAATAGAAAGCTTAACTACAGTACATGAAGCTCTTAGTTTACCTCTAAGGATATTTTAGATTTTAAGTATGGGGGCTTAATTAAAATTAAAATATCTATACAAATATCATCCATTAAGATAATCTATCCAAACACAGAATGTTTAAGAGATCCTTGAAGCTCATAAGGTCACACTGATTTTTACGAGAATAAGTTAACACTCTAGAAGTTTAATTCTTAGGGTAGTGTTGCAACAAAGCGAGGGTGCAATCACAGGGAGTAATATTTTAATTGCAAAATAAATGGGACAAATATCCAACTTTCATAACTGTAAACTTCAAAAAGTATTATCGACAAATGCTGCTGACTACAAAATCACACCACAGTGGTTAGAGCACCTCCAAGTCATATATTGTACAAAGTTTGGTGAGGCACTTTGCAAAATTGTTTTGCACAAAAGGTTGAAAATGTCAACATTTAATAGCAAGTTTGAATTAAAATAGTTAAATACCTGAATTTGAAGACCAAAATTAACAAAATAAATGGCAAATATTTAATTGAATGATACAGAAAGTAATCAAAGAAAATATACTTACCATCTATTTTGGCACATTTTTTTGTGACCACAACACAAGGGCTAATATATTCTTTATGTCCCTTAGTGTGTCTATACACGCAGTTAATTATAGTCATACTTTTTCCAGGTAATATAGCAAAACACAGATGCCCTCATAATACAAGCTACTCAATCTCTAATTTACTGACATCACCATCTTCACAATTTCAAGTGAAACCAAGCAATTATATAAAATGGCAGTGTGGGATCAGAAGAGATCACCATTACATAGTTTCTTATTAAGCTCTAACCCAAATAAAATACATGGTTTCCTGGCATTTCCTTAATTAAATGATTGGGTTTAAATGGTTTTATTTAAATAGTGTTGGGTACTGAAGGAACAAGTTTTGGAGTCTTTTTGACTGAATTGACTGTAGAGATTAGACACTACCAGTTGCTATTTAAGTCAAATGGCCAACTGAAGGTGACTTTTTTTTTTTTTTTAATTTTTATTGTGCCAAACAACTTGCTGAGCAATATCAAGGCAAAGCGAACTACTGCAGAAACACAAACTAAATTATGTTCCCCTACTACATAAAATATTAAAAAGTATAAGAATCCCTATCTTGTAAAAGACCTTTGTATAAATGAGTTTTAATTCTAGGTAATCATAAACAAAACTGTATCTTACTCTGACTTTAAAAAAGCAATAGATTCCAAAAAAAAAGGGGGGGTATTGGATTCTTTTAACACAGGGATTTGTAAATACAGTCACAAAATTAGTTATGAACTCACAAAAAGGAATACAAGAATTAAAAAGCTGTAACATGTCCTAAACCAATGCAAGGATTTGATACTGGAGAATCAAGACACCTCTCTCAGGTGGATTATCTCAGAAGGGCTGTAACTGCTAACATCACACCCAGCTGCTCCTGAAATAAAGTAAAGCTTCAGGAAATGTTCTGTTGGACCCATGATGTAGCAAAAACTCCAAACAGTAAAACTAAATATACAACAGAAACAGGTAATTTCTACCAATCATTTACTTCCTTATATTATCATCTGTTGAGCTTCTAAAAAAACTCACAAAAAGCAAAAGCAAAACAATAATTATATTTATTACTATATTTCTGATGATCACAATCACATTTAAATCATTCTTACTACATCAAAGTCTAAAGAGGGAATCAGAAGATAAAGTTTATCACATTATCATATACCATGTGGCACTCAATTTTATTAAGTCAAAATCATGCTCTTAGTTTACAAACTTCAAACAACTGAAATGCCACAACATTCATAAAACAGAACTGAGCTACTGGGAGTAAGAAAAAAAATACAAAAAAGGTAGCAGACCTCAACAGTAGACAGTAAAATTAACATTTCAACAGCTCTTGCCTTTCATCTCAGTCTCCATAGTACACTTTTTTCTGGAAAAGCTACAATTTAGTTTAGAAAGATGCAGAACTACATAAAAACATCTAGAATATGGGACAAGAAATATTGGCTTATCATCCCTTGAGGACCCTCCCCATGAAAAATTTAGTAGATCTGTTTTGGTAGTTTTAATCTCCAGAGCATGGAAAGCTATATTATAGAAACATCATCTTGGTCATTTATATTAGAAATAACACCTGGTGATTATGGCAAATATACCTTTTTAAATTGTGACTTTTTCTTTAATGATCAAACTTTTCATCAAATATGTATGTAGATGAGTGTGTGTGCATGTATGAAGATCTTGACAAGAATTCAGTTTTTGTATTTTTGTGATTTGATCAGACTACACTCTTAGTGAATTTACCAAAAAATGCAATTCTTTCTTATGTGCTGCAAATAAATAATTTTGTCTTAATATGACATTTATTTATTATGTATGACAGAGTAAGATAAATTTTCAGGATATGAACACTAGAATATCATTTACATTGGTACTGGAAACATGACACTGATGATTTTTAAGTCAAAAATATTTTTTGATTTAGCACATTTTCTTATTTCATAGTTTTTAAATGATAATTTTAATATTTACTATTAGTAATAAAATGCTTTTAGTTAATGCTAAAATAATATAGTTGAAAATAGTTAATCACTTTCAACATTAAATTTTTTTATTGAAAAGCTTATTATTGCTCATAAAAATTTTATACTGAGAGTGTGTGCATCCAGGGAGGATTGAATGATGAAGTCACTTGCCATAAGAATTTATAAAAACTAAGTAATCTACAAAATTTCAATGTTACATTCTTTTATTGTAAACTCATATTTTATTGTAAAAATTTAAAATTAACTTTCAGTGTAAGTACTTTCATATAAAAAGTAAAGAAATTTCACATAATTGAAAATATAATAAAACTATATTTTAAATGATCCACCTTTAAAAATTGGCACATTGTACCAAAGCTATGCTATCATTAATAACACTCAAAATATATAATAGGCCTCTACATATTCCAATTAAAAATAGAAGTCCTTAAAATATTTGAGTATTTATAGTCTATAAAGATTTTCAGGGACATTTTTATTAATTTGACACAGATACGCCTTCATTTCTAATGTTACAAACCTGAATCATTTTAAATGCAATTAAAAGTGGTTATGAAAGAGTGTGGACTTCCTTGTGAAGTAGGAAATCACTCTTGTGATTAACATGCAAACGAGCTCATGCTGGCAGAATAGATTGGGGTTTTAAAACCCCAATTACTTTTGTATGATTATCTATTTACCAGTACACAGTCTATTTTCATTTTTCATCTAATATAAAATCGGCTTGCTTACATTTTTAGCACAGCAATTAATATTTACAATAATTATGACATCAAGCACTGCTGAGAACTCCAAGTAAACCATTTACCTCAGTCTTTATTCTTTATATATGATTAATATCCTTTTATAATTTAATACTGTATGTGAGATTATCTTTATGCAAAAATAAAAATAAGAACCACTCTCCTCTTTGTTTTAAATTTACTTATAATACATATTATTTTTAGAATATTAGTAAGATGACTATTATAGCATAAAAATCCAAAATTTTAAGTCTTATTAGAATATGTAAAAATAGTTGAATCGCTCATAGTAAGAAAAATAAATATATATTGAGAACAATAAAACGTGTCCCATGAATCTTTTCTTTTAAAAAATAATAACAGACAATTCTAAACTTTCACTGACACACTTTGATTCATACCTGCTACGTAATGCACGCATACACATTTTTCCAGACTTCTAAAGAAAATTATAATGCATTAATGACAGGAACCATGGTAATGGAAAAAAGGTCACTCTCTCTTGAACACCTTCTGTTTTAAACCATTATATATAAAGACATTCGAGAAAGCAAAGAATTAAAAGCCAGCCTTTGTGCAACCCATTACTGAAATATTATAGAATAATCTATATCAAATGTAGAGGAGCAGCAGATTCTTTTGGATCTAAATTAACTGCAGCCATAGAAACGCTTTTATGCTTATTATGTATCTGCATGTTGATTCAATTATTAAAAGAACACATGACAGCATCAGACTTATTTAATTGAATTAATTAAACTGGATGAATAATCACTGAATTCCTTTTGTGTGAAATTTGTCCTGAAAAGTAACACTGGCATTTGGAAATTGCAAGTAATTTGCATGGTGAAATACAGTGAACATGGAAATCTCCTATTTCAGTATTCTGGGTTTTTTTCCCCTCTCTTCTAAGACAAATGAACAGATTATTGTAGTGTGTATTTTCTCTTCTATAGTACAGATTTATCAATACTTTTTGTTAATATACCATTAGGCAATGTTTCAACAATTTCCTCAATATCATTATTTAAATTTTTCTCTTATGTGAAAAGTATTATGCAAACTGTCACTTTCCCAAAGGAGGTGATATGACACCAATGTATTCTTGAAACTAGGGTACAAGAAATCCTTATTTCAAGATGGATTTCTAGGAAAATGTATTTATTTATTGTCTTTATATTAAGATGTAAGTATTTGTTTAAAGATAAACTTGAAAAATGATTACATAGAAGAATATATCAGAATAGTTATTTCTACTTTACACATTTCTTTTGTAGGAGGAATTTATCTCCACTGTGATTAAAGGTGTAAGGGTTATGCCTAGTATATACCTTTAAGATTTTGGGGATGTCGTTAAGATAAATATTTGGAATTGGTTTACCTGAATGATTATTTTTTATATTTATTTTTAAAAGAATACAGCAAGAAAACTTCATATGTATGTTTGCCCCTGAGACAAGTTCACAGATAAATTAAAAGAAAAATTGTGCAAGGTATTTTTTTCTGTCATATTAAAACAATATAAACTGACCACATTTAAAAATATTCTTACAGTACTCACTTGCTGCACTTCCAAATTCTGGCCATTAGGTTCTTTAACATCACTAGGGGGGGCATCATTTCAAGTCCATAGAGCTTTGTATCTTTTTTATCACACTCATGCAATAGGGAAGATGCATCTATATCCACTATTATTAATTCATTATTATAGATAAAACTTGGTGAAATCCTGATGCTGGGTTCATCTTTAAACATCCACATCTACATAGTACTTCACTGTATATCACATCACATTTTGATCGTTTTTTTTCTTCTTTGTTAGGAATAGAAAATTATTGTACTCTCCTGAGATGATAATCACTCCACACCATTTTTTCATGCCTATTATTTAGGAAAGACTGTTTACCATAATAAATAATGGTAGTTGAAATCACACACCATTTAACATTTACATTTCTCAGATTAATGAACCCTTTAAACATTCAGGTTGGCCACATTTAAATTTTGTTCACTTTAAAATTGTGCTTGATCCCTTCAACCACTGATCCATGTACTTTTCAATATTATTTATACACTTTCTTTGCATTCTTCAGAAATAATTCCATGCAAATGGTCACATTTGCCACAGATAAATCTCATGTGTGATACAGCGTTATTCCTTCCCAAATAAAACTGAAATATAAAATAAAACATTCTATTTTAAAAAATAGTTGGTAAAGCAACTCAAGTAATTAATGAAGCTGTTTTCCGTGTTACTAACATTGTTAATATCTAGATAAATTGTTTCTTTGTGATCTAAATTATAGACATTATAGATATGCAAGCTTTTAAAAAACATTTTGTGAAAAATGTATGAATTCACTTTAGTACCCATATTAATAACCATAGTGGTTAGATTTTTATTTTACATAAATTATACAAAATACATTGGCATTATACCCCATTCTTAATACCAGTTTATTATAGCTTTATTTCATAATATTGGATGTGGAAATGGAAACAGTGCCATCATGTGATACTTTTCAGGGTACTTCACTTCTTATATTTTCAACGTCTGAGCATATAGCTACTATACAAATAAAGGAGTTCACAGGAAAGCAGAGAGTGGCAGTGTAACTCATCACCCAGTATTTTGCAACCACATCTAGTGCTCATGCTTTTGTGTAAAATATTAGGAACACCTTTAAAATCTTGAAAGATAAACAAGTATGAAGTCATACTTGGATTTCTATCTATATGTAAAATATATTTCTATATTTTTATATATATTATATATAAAAATATATTTTATATTTCTACATATATTACATATATACATATATACACACAGAAATATCCTTTATTTAAAAATCTACAAGTTGTACATTCTAGCTCACAAAACCTGATTCTCACTTATGATCATTTTAGATCTTTAAAAATTAGAGTTATCACTTCTTAAATGAAGTAAATTCATTATATTAATTGACAAAAATCAGTTTGTTTGGAAGAAAAAACTCATTTGGAATGTAAATATCAACTTCAACCGCATAAAACTTTTGTCTAAAATTTGAACCCAGTTCCTCTATGGATTTTTTTCTTTTCTTTTTTTTAAATCTCCAGTCAAGGGACATTGATTTTTTTCCACTAACTTAAGAACTATATACCACAAACTAAATACTAGATTTGGCAGGAGTTACTTTACTTCTTTAAATTACGGCTTCATCTTCGGAAACTATGTTAAATTTAAAAATCCACAATAATAATGCTTAAATATGAAAACTTACACTATAAATGATCCCTGTTCTATTTATCATTCTCTCTAGGGTCATTAAATTAAAAGACATATGTGTATATATATATATGCTGAGAAATTTGAATTTGGGAGCTACCTCCTTACTTTCTAGACTTATTTCAAAGAAATACAAAATTACATTTCAAGGACAGGTGTGTATCTTTCAGACTCAAGCACCAATGGACACAGTGTTAAGCCATGAATAGAGCACGCAATGAAAGAATTATCATTTATTACTTTCAATGACTCACGGTTGATCTACGGCACATTTTTTTTCTATTGAATGTATAATCCAAGGTATTTCGATTTAAAATTTTACCAAAATCTGAGAAAACTAAAGAAGCATCTTAAACTACAAGGCAAGATTTAAAAATATTGACTCTTAAAAAAAGTATTTCTTAAATGATTATCCTAAATGAAATACTTTTGCATATCTTTTGTGATATCCTGCATACAGCACTCCAAATTTCATGCAAAACTGATTTAATGAAAGTAAGGAGAAGAAGCTAGAGAAAACTTTTTTTCCGCACCACGTATAAACGTAGCTTTTGTTGCTGTTGTTATTGTTTAATTGAAATGGAGTCTCACTTGGTCGTTCAGGCTGGAGGGCAGTGGTGAGATCTTCGATCAGTGCACCCTCTGCTTACTGGGTTCAAGCAATTCTCCTGCCTCAGCCTCCTGAATAGCTGGGAATACAAGCATGTGCCACCACACCCAGCTAATTTTTGTATGCTTACTAGAGATGGGGTTTCACCATGTTGGCCAGGTTGGTCTCAAACTCCTGGCCTCAAATGATCTGCCCACCTTAGCCTTCCAATGTGCTGCACTCTAGGCGTGTGCCACCATGACTGACTAAAATTTTTGTAATTTTAGGAGAGATGGGGTTTCACCATTTTTGTCAGTCTGGTCTCGAACTCCTGGTCTCAAATGATCTGTCTGCCTCGGCCTTCCGATGTACTCGGATTACAGGCATGAGTCACCCACGTTTGACCTCATAAATGTAGCTGCTTATTCTTTGAATGCTGAAAATAACCTCTAATCACAGGAGCCTGAAGAGCATTTAATTACAGTCACTGAAAAAATTAAGTGAGGAAACCTAGCAGTAGCAAAGAAGTAAAACTAGATGTGATTTATTAAGTTTTTTGGTTCTAAAAATTCCTCCTCCTCCAAACTAAACAAAATGGAAGTTACCAATTGGTTAACAATTCTTCAAATGAATAATCTTTTCTCTTCCAGGGAAAGGGAGGGCTTTGGAATTACCTTAAAATATTTTGTCATTATTACTATTATTCTTTCCCCAAATAACATGAGGCATGGAGTCACTGGCAGTTTATTTTTTGTAATTTAGAAATATTATTATTCCTCTGAGAATGATCTATTTTTTCCCTACCAAATACTGGCTTGCAGACTGTTTTGTCTTGTGGTAGAAAGGAACCTGCAGTATCCTAATATTTTTTTTCTTCATGAAATATATCTTCCATACGTTCTTCAGTTCTTCCAACCTGCACTGATCCTGATCTTTTAATAGTTCTTTCAGAGAAGTAAGGGACAGAAAACTTTTGAAGTTTTCAATAATGTAGCATGTTTTTCCTCCTAGGATAAGATTTATCATTGACATTTCTACATTTTCTGTGGTAGAAGCAGAGCCAGCATCACCAACTCTTTTAAACTTACTCCTGATTGATGTTTAACAAATCCCAGAACTCTAGAAGACAGCATGGACAGAACAATGAATGGGGGCAACAAATTTCTCACCCCAAACCACCCTTATTTTTAACACTATATTTGAGTCTTAACTTTTCCTTCTTCTACAGTAGCAGTATTTGTAGTCAGTCAAGAGAAGAAAAATAAAAAAAGAGATGCTCAGAAAAGACAAATAAAATACAATATGTGAAAACCGCTTATTTGTGAAGTAGTAAATTCTAGTCACCCTTTAATATGCTCAGACATTCCAATAGCTGAAAGATTAAAAATCAAGATACAATGTATATATTATATAGTTTTGTCTTTAGACATTAAGAGCAATCTCACCACCTGAAAAATAGAGATAGAATCCTCCTCATGCAGCAACAATACATCAATAATTGTACAAATTACCATGGTTGTTACACGATTATAAACCCGTTTCATGAAGGAAAAAACAACTAAATTATGCTTAGCTCAAGTGAGACATTTTACTCTTCCAGAAAGTAAAAATAAATAACTTTGTCAACTAAATTGTGTAAATAACAATAAAAGCTGCATGTGTCCATATTTAGTTCATTAAACAACTTTAACTGCCATCATTGGCAACAATCTCGAAACATTAACCCCCACTCATGCACACACACACACACACACACACACGTTCTTATGCCCACACACAAAGGTACAGACAGCAAACAAATTGATGGGGTTCACTTGGACTAATCATAGTATGTTAGTAACTCAGTAAGTGGGTATCCTTTTTCATTAATTAATACAGAGTTGTCATTTGTTGCACATCTGTTATGCAACTATTGAAAACGTCAGAAGCCCAGGTGCAGTGGCTCACACCTGTAATCCTAGCATTTCAGGAGAGGCCGAAATGGATGGATCACTTGAGGTCAGGAGTTTGAGACCATCCTGGCCAACATGGCGAAAACCCCATCTGTAGTAAAAATGCAAAAATTAGCCAAGCATGAGGGCGCATGTCTGTAATGCAAGAAAATCACTTGAACCCGGGAGGCAGAAGCTGCAGCAAGCCAAGATCGGGCCACTGCACTCCAGCCTGAGCGACAGAGCGAGACTCTGTCTCTAAAAACAAAAGAAAAAAAAACGAAAATGTCAGAAAAGGACTTCATGCACTTCTTCTAGTTAAGATATGAAAGTAATATTACTCTTTGGAGAAAACTAACAAAGACTTCCTAGCCTGAGAAGAAGGTGACACATTTTCCTCCATAGCCAATTCAATGACCAATTCACATATTTCTTGGCACACTAGTCGAGAATATTAAATTTTATACATTAAGCTTCATCTTAGTGCTTAATCTTAGCTATTATTGCTAACACAATCTTAATGTCTTCTAAGGTTATATATTGATATTAAAAGAATTTCTTTATATTTGATCACTATGATATCTTTTCCTATTTTAACCATTATTCCTACCACATTAACCTGAGACTTTTGTCCAATAAAGGAATTTTAAAACACTTTATAACAGGACTTTATTACAGGCTCACGTAGTGTAAGAATTTTGTATTAATCATAAAACTAAACTGTAATTCAATTGAACATGTTTACAAATAGTTTTATTCTTTAGATTTATTTGTCTTATTTATCAAAAAGTATTTTATAAGGTTGTTTTCCTCAGATCTGTACTCCAATTATTTAAATAACAATGGATGAGAATTTAATAAAGATGTAATAAAGTAACTTCATCATGGACTTTACTTGCTGCCAAAAACAAAGACTTCATAAGAATAAAGGATGCAAAGACAGGTCTTCTTTAACTACAAATTAGAAGAGATATTTGTAAATTTTTTGTTAGATTTAAGTAGATTAAGTAATTCATATTTCATAGCTACAGAAGGGGTCTGGGTTTGAAGGAAGGGATTCCCAGTTGTTGTTATAAACAGTGCTACCCCTTTGCCTCTACAGCTATCTCAGCTTATTATTTTTGTGGGATGTGGCATAGAAACTATCAATAGAAATTATTGTCAGATTTTTTCTTATATAAAAACATATACCTTTATTGAGACTAAATAACTAATATGAATGGCTTTCTTCAAAGCTAATTAGGGGACTTCTGATAGTTTATCCTCTTCTTACAAGTTACTTTATGATGCATGTAAGTTTCTCCAGAGTTGCAAAACATTTCCTTCTACTATTCTGGCAAGACATCATGCAACAATATTCATACAAATAAATGTACACTCACATTATATCTATTATGTATATATAAAAATTATGTGTGTGTGTGTATATATATATATATTTTTTTTTAGAGACAAGGTCTCCCTATGTTGCCCACGCTGGTCTCGAACTCCTGAGCTCAAGGGATCCTCCTGCTTCAGCCACCCAAAGTGCTAGGATTATAGGAGTGAGCCACCGTACTCAGCCTCACATAATATTTCTCCTTCAGTTATGAACTTTATCTTTGCCATATTTCATATATGCCTCATAAGTCAGAAATTAAATTTTTTAATGATAGAATGCAAGTTGCTAGGCAAAGAAGTAAATGCACAAATAGCCATTCTATATTAAACCTCAAATCTAATAATATTTTAAAATAAGTAAATGAAAGCATAAACAGCATGACATCGGGATAATTTCAATTAAAACCTTACTACAGGAAAAAAATTCCACAGACTTGAATCAAGGGCAACAATAATTATTCATTGTGATGAAGAATTAAATCAATCTAAATTGGGTAAACTGAAAATGATCAACAGTTATCATATGTAGTTATAACAAATTAAAAGAAAAACTGAAGTAATCGGCTGGGCGTGGTGGCTCACACCTGAAATCCCGGCACTTTGGGAGGCCGAGGTAGGCAGATCTCAAGGTCAGGAGTTTGAGACCAGCCTGGCCAATATGGTGAAACCCCTTCTCTACTAAAAATACAAAAATTAGCCGGGTATGGTGGCATGCCACTGTAATCCCAGCTACTCGGGAGGCTGAGGCAAGAGAATTGCTTGAACACCGGAGGCAGAGGTTGCAGTGAGCCGAGATTGCACCATTGCACTCCAGGCCTGGGTGACAGAGCAAGACTCCATCTCACAAAATAAATAAATAAAACCTATGTAGTGAAAAATGGCATGGTATCACTATTATATGTTCATATTAGGGTAAAAGCCTATGCTCATCATGCTTATCAAATGTTTTCTCATATAACAAAATTTTTTTTTGAGATGGAGTTTCACTCTTGTTGCCCAGGCTGGAGTGCAATGGCACGATCTCGGCTCACTACAACCTCTGCCTCCTGGATTCAAGAGATTCTCTTGTCTCCACCTCCTGAGTAGTTGGAATTATAGGCGCCCGCCACTACACCCAGCTAATTTTTTTCTATTTTTAGTAGAGACGGGGTTTCACCATGTTGGCCAGGCTGGTCTTGAACTCCTGACCTCAGGTGATCCGCCTGCCTTGGCCTCTAAAAGTGCTGCGATTATAGGCGTGAGCCACTGTGCCCGGCCAGATAACACAATTTTTTGACCTAACCATAATAATGCTTTCATTTATTCATCATCATGGGAAATTAAGTGCTACACATTATTTATTTTTTGAAATAACTAAAGGCAAACACCATTCAATCAATATTCAATCCATTTTTTAAGCAGACCAAAAATAAACGTCTTTGTTCAGTAGGATTTTTAAATCAAATTGAAGTCTATGATTTCAAAATAGTTCACTGCTCTATAGTTGCTTCCCCATCTCAAGGTGTACACAAAAATAGATAACTTGGTCTCTTCCTTCTATTTCATGGTCATCAGCATAATGTACTAAGAGTGATTCCACATTCACTGAACAAATGCAGAGAAATATATCATGGTTAGTAGGTGCATTATTTCAAGGGATTCTAAAAATGCTGTTTTCATCTATATAAGGCTATTCCTTTTGCTACCCCATCAAAAATATGGACTTAAATGGGCAGTGGCCTGGGAAGTCAGGTAAACAAGGAGCAATAACAGGTAAAGGGCATGTATTTCACTATACAGGTAATAGAATGTAAGACATGAATTAGAGGCTCTTTATATTTTTTTGTTTGCTTGCTTACTTCTGAGCCCATAGCTTTATTCTAATTAGTTGAAGTGTCTTAAAGTTTAATATCCACTATAAGGATTATTACTGTTACTGCATGTCCATCTAAGTCAGAATATTATGAAAAGAAAATAAAGGGCTGAGAGCAGTGGCTCACACCTGTAATGTCAGCACTTTGGGAGGCCAGGATAGGAGGATCATTTGAGCCCAAGAGTTGAGGCTAGCCTGGGAAACATGGCAAAACTCTATCTCCAAAAAAAAAAAAAAAATTAGCCAAATATGGTGGTATGCACCTGTAGTCCCAGCTACTAGTGAGGCTGAGGTGGGGGGATTGCTGGAGCCCAGAAAGTTGAGGCTGCAGTGAGCCATGATAGTGCCATTGGACTCCAAGCTGGGTGACAGAGTGAGACTCTATCAAAAAATAAAATAGAAAAGAAAAATAAATAAATAAAACATTGAAAAATGGCATGGTATCATGAAAAGAAATCAGAAAAGAAAAGAAGAGAAAAGAAAAGAAGAGAAAAGCAAAGCAAAGCAAGACAAGACAAGACAAAAGAGGCTGGGTGTAGTGGCTCATGCCTGCAATCCCAGCACTTTGGAATGCTGAGGCAGGCAGATCACGAGGGCAGGAGTTTGAGACCAGCCTGGCCAACTTAGTCAAACCCCATCTCTACTAAAAATACAAAAATTAGCTGGGCATGGTGGTGCCTGCCTCTAATCCCAGCTACTCAGGAGGCTGAGGCAGGAGAATCGCTTAAACCCAGGAGGCAGAGATTGTGGTGAGCCAAGATCACACCACTGTACTCCAGCCTGGGCAACAAAGCCAGACTCCGTCTCGAAAAAAAAAAAGAAAACACAAAGTAAAATAACTGTGAAAAAATGTAGTATGACCTACATAGTATCAGGAAATATTTAATAGAGTTTTTCTGGTGTAATAATTTCAAGAGGTAAAACATTTATTAAGTGATGACTAAATTTAATAAATTAAATCCCAGTTTGATAGACTAGATAAGAATTTTAATGCTACTCCATTTGTTCGTTCATTCATTCATTCATTCATTCATTCATTCATTCATTCATGTATTCATTCAACAAAGATCTGAATAAATGTGTTCCACCTACTGCTAAGTACCTGGCTAACAGAAGGAGAAGAAAGTACAGTCAGTTCCTCAGGGTATGAAGACAAAAATCAGTAAACACACAAATATATAATTGCAAACTGTGATCACTGATGCGAAGGGAAAGTACAAGATGCAATGAGATCAAATATCAGGTGGACTTAATCAGGTCTGCAATTCAGAAGACTTCCTAGAGGAAGTGAATTTCTGTGCTCTGAGCCAAAGGATGAAAGGTCATTAACAAAGCAGGGGTGAGGTGCAGGAGAGAGTAATCTATCTCACCTAAAGTTCTTGAGAAAGAAAATAAATGTAGGTCATTTCAAGGACATCCAATACAGGTTAATAAAAACTGCTGACTATATTATTTCTAAAATATTTTTATTCATTAAAGATATGCATCCTATTCAGTAGGAAGCTAAATTTCTTAAAAGTAAACTTTATTTGAATATTTCCTCAAGTTTTACCTGTGGCTATGGTAGGTAATCAACACCCACTACTTTGAATATTTTCTTGAGTGAAATTATTATCACGGCCATGCTCAGAGAAAAATGTATAGTCTATCTATATCTGGTAAATACTGTACAGAAGAATGCATTACAATATGCTAATTTTTACTTTGGATTTATTATTTACCAAAAGGTATTAGAAAATAAATGTTTGGTTTACCCCATTGCAATGAAAGGAGAGTCCCTGTGCCCCCAAACAAGTACCAGGCATGCCATTAGGAGCCACAGATCATATCCTACAGATAAACTTCAGGGCTTTACATTCCTAATCATCTACTTTGGAATGAATTCTGAAATGTTTTTGCAAATGATTTTCGCTCTTCCCATTCACTTTTTCTACACCCATTCCCATGAGTAGGTGAAACTGGGGGCCATTTATTCAGACAAGATTCTGATCTAGGCTCCTTAATTTATAGACACTTCAACTTTATATTCTCCTTAGATAATCCAGCTAAGCCAGGTAAGATTTCTGAACCTTATGTTCTTGCTGAAGAGTACAAACTTTGTACTCTTTGCTATCTAATCCTTATCAAAATTCTAGTTGAAAGAAATAATATTTATGAAGGATTGCCTAAATGACATACAGAGCATCTGTTACTCAGGCCAGATAGTCTGCATTTTACATCTCAATCTGATCAGACCAGGAATGAACTAATTCTAACGACAAATGCAACATGTTAGCACCTCTTATGATTGATTTTACTGAACTTCACACTGGAGTTACCTACTTGGCACACACTATTATCGCAAGAAACAGCTTTGTTGTATCTATTATGGGGTTACTGCTTACATACTATATTACACAGTGTGTCTTCATAAGAACTAGACAAAATTATTGTAGGTTTAAGCAGCTGGAAAAACTATGATTCCATCTAGCAGCTGCTTAAATTTTTTTTATACATAGCATTCATCTTATAACTGAATATGTTGCCTCCTTTAATTTAACTGCTAAGTAGATCAAAGATAGATGGAAGTCCATCTCAGGAATTGAACCAGTCTATGCAGAAAATATTTCTGTGATCTACTCATACCCTAGCTTTATTATTTTCCTCCATATATTTCCCCTAACTTTGATTAGATCCATTGTTTATTATCATGGCTATAAATTGACTAAAATCTTTCTGAAATGATGGAATAACAAAATCCTACAACTCTTAAAGATATAACAGATAAATTTAATGTTTACAGATATATATTCGGAGAAAATTCGATTTTCCAAAATCCAAGGATTTAAAAAATTTATCAGTCATGATTATTTGTATTTTAACTTCATATCTCCTACTATGTTCTGAAATTTACCATGTGATCCAGGATAAAATATGTCATTTTTGCTTATATTTTGCACATTTTTTAGAGAAAAAAGGTTTAATCTTATTTGAAAGAAAGGATACCAGAGACTAACATGGGGAAAACAAAATGTAGGACTATATGGAATTTCAAATACTATTAGTCATATAAACTTACATTCTGGATAGTCTGGTATATGGTTCAGAAGCAAAAACAATCAGAGACATCTAACTTCCCCATTGTCCAGTGTTTTGATACTCCTACATTATGTAAAACAACATTATATTAAGTTGAAAATCTTCACAGACTATTATTTGCACCAATAATACATTTTTTAAAGAATTAAATTTACCTGTAAACTAGTATTGAATACCTAAAAACTTAATGTAAGAACATAAATCTACTTGTAACATAAAGGATAAATGCTTGAGGAGATGAACACCTCATGCTCCATGATATGATTATTTCTCATTGCATGCCTGTATCAAAACATATCACATACCCCGTAAATATTAATACATACACCTACTATGTGCCCACAAAAATTAAAAAGAACATTTATCTCCCAAAGGAATTGGATTTTTTTAAAAAGAAAATAAAACATACAAATCCCTTCTTGCTCATGAATTTTGTAACTTATGTCAAAATAATTACTAGCACTGATAAATAGTAAAGGGCCGATTTTTAAAAATGTAATAAATATTAAAAAGTTCCTAAATAAATACGCTGCTAGAGGGTAAAGGTAAAATGATGAATACATAATACCATTTCTGAAGTGAGACTGGCTATTAAATCCCATTCATAAATAGATAGCAGTCGCCAATTATTGTGAATAATTATTGGGAATAGGTAATATGTTGAAGACAGGCACATGTCATATGCAACTACAGAAAAGGGAAGGAATGGAAAACTATATCTGAGATTAAAGAGAAAAAAACCTCAATATCAGCAAGCAATAATCTAGCAAAAAGTATAGAAAAGGGAGGCCTGACAAAATGTAAACAGAAATTTCCTTGAAGAAGTAAAATTAAGAAAGTTTCAAATGTGCAACAAGACCAAATAAATAAATATAGGCTAGCTCAAAGGGAACTGTGTCAGTATATAGCAGAGGAAAGTTAAACCTAAGTTTTTAAAAATGAGATTTTCTACAGAGTAGTTATCTAAAATTCTTATGGCATTTATTTTTAGCTAATGACATGGTATCTGTACATAAAAACGACTGGGATATGGTCAAAGAAGTGAATAAAAGAAACACATTTGAAAGAAATATTTTTAAAAAATAAAAGCAAGACATTGTACTGGGAGAATAGGAGGATTTACCATGCTGAATTTAAAGCAAAGAAGGTCCTAGTGACAGAAAATTCCAACAACATATTCTGTGTGTAAAGACTGTGATGAGGCCAGAATCACAATCTCTTGCTTTAAAAGTCAAACATATGGTGACACAGAAAGAATCTTAGTTCCAAAATATTGATAGGCATATGGATTGACAGAATTTTTAAAATAAAAAGAGTAAGAGTTCCTCATCTTGAAGAATAACTCCACCTCTAACATAGAACTTCTAGTTTGAATCTAGAAAAGTGATATAACTTTGGTCTCTACATTTTAGTTGTAATAGCTCTGAAGCCATTTGAGACAATAAAATGCTAAAGACAAAATCTAAAAATAACAACAGTATAAGTATTTTTAGACTGTTCTTGTTCCTGGGAGGAAAACTGTAAGTACTCTGATGGTATTTTACATTGTTTAAATAAAGCCAACTTACAAGAATACTTCAATGTAATTCTTTGCAAATGGCTAATCTATAGGAAAACAATTATTTCTTTTAAAAATGAGTAACTAAATCAAATGACAAATCGGAAAGTATCTCCTTTATCAATATTGTATTTTTGGGGGGATAAATCATTGTAACTCTGATTTAGAATGATTACCTTTTCCTCGTGAGAAATCTTTTCAGCAACTCACTCTTTTTGGATATATATGTGTCATACATAAATCTATTATGCATCTTCTCTCTCTTATATTTAAAATAATAGATATGAAATACATTTTTCTGTACTTGTACAACAAATGGATTTCTCTCTGAGTAAAGTTAATGAGAAAGACAATTTCACAATGTTTAATAGTATGACAAAGGCAATGTACTACTGTGCTGATTTTAGTCTGAGACAGATAAACTCAAATCACAGTTTAACGTCCAGGAATAGGAACTATCCCATTTTTTTTTTTTTCTTTCTTTGGGAACGATTTATTCATCTATAAAAATGAGAATAGCCAGATAGTTTTACTAGTCAAAATAGCAATACTACAACTCTCTGTCCACGGATTCTACATCTGCAGATCTAACAAACTGAGGATCACAAATATTTGGGAAAAATAACAATACAACAAAAAATAATACGAATTTTATACTGTATATCAATAAGCATAACAGCTATTTACATAGCATTGGCATTGTTTTAGATGTTATAAGAAATCTAGAGATGATTTAAAGTATATAGGAGGATGTATTAATATATATATATGTTATATGCAAATACTATACCAATTTATATAAGCGACTTGAGCATCCTTAGATTTTGGTATCTGCAGGAGTCCTGGCACCAGTCCACCTGGACACTGAAAGATGACTGTAGCTACTAAACTGATAGGCTTTTTGAACTGCAGAGTGCCTTTGAATGCCATAGATTGTATAAATCTTAAAGTTACAGGAGACTTAGGAGTAATCTACTTTATCCTTCCTCTGCAAGCATGAATCTCCTCCGCAGCGCACCTGGTGCGTTCTCCATGAACTTTCTCTCATGGGGCAAACAGAGGTTGTAAAGCTTGCTGTGACTTGGCAAGAATAACAAGGAACTATCCCATTTTGAAATAGGAACTATCCCATTTTGAAAATATTTGTTGTAAAATTAAAATAAATAATGGATTGTCATTGTATAAAGAGAGGCTCTGATGTGTTTATATTCACTGGGGCGTATGCCCATAGATGGTAGAAAACACATCAAAAAATCACACAGACACGCCTTCATGTATACAAATAAATACCCTATGTAAACTAATGTATGCAGAAGTAAATTTGATTATAAAATATGGAACTAAGAATATTGAGATAGATATAAATCTGCCAAAGAACTAATGCTTTTCAATACACACAAGTTCTCTGTGACATTGATGACAATAAAATTAATTCTGCTTAAATATAAAATCAAATGAGGAGCAGCCATAGAAAACCTAAATCTCACTCACACACAAACACACATAAACATCAAACAACAAAATAAGTGTATATAAACACAAAATCAATTTGGTATACAAAATGTCACAACACAATTAATTTACAGTAAACACTACATTTGACACTAACAAATGCGAATACTAGGTTTGTATGAGATAAAGTACATTATTTTTAGAATGTGGACTCTAGCCTTAGAAAAATCTGGTTCTAAATACACGCTTCACCAGTTAAAATGTGTAGATTTTACTTAACCTCTCTTTGTCTCAGCTTCCTTGTCCACAAAATTGAAAAAAATGTCTACTATAGTAATTGTTGGGATTTAATGGGACTATATGTGCTTTAATGCTGTGCATCTGTATATAGCAGGGGAAAATTAAATGTAAATATTTATTTTATTTATTTTAATGTTTTGTAGAGATAAAGCCTCACTATGTTGCTCAGGCTAGCCTCAAGCAGTCCTCCTGCCGTGACCTTCCAAAGTGCAGGGATTCCAAGCATGAGCCACCGCACCCAGCTTAAGTGTTAAATTTTTAAAATGAGCTTTTGTATTATCAATTATCTGGCAGGGCATGGTGGCTCATGCCTGTAATCCTAGCACATGGGGAGGCCAAGCCAGGAGGACTGCCTGAGTCTAGGGGTGTGACACCAGCCTGGGCAATATAGTGAGACTCTATCACTACAAAAAATAAAATATTAGCTGGGCATCGTGATATGTACCTGTAATTCCAGTTACTCAGGAGGCTAAGGCAGGGGATTGCACCCACTGCACTCGTGACATGTACCTGTAATTCCAGTTACTCAGGAGGCTAATGCAGGGGATTGCTTGAGCCCAGGAGGTCTAGGCTATAGGGAGCTATGACAGCACCCACTGCACTCCAGCCTGGGTGACAGAGCCAGAGCTTATCTCAAAAAAAAAAAAAAAAAGTAATTCTCTGAAATTCTCTGGGCCTTTAATCTTGGCTAATAACAAAATCAACACAGCACAGAAAAATTGCATGAGCTTTGGAGATAAGAAGGTCTACAAATTAAGCTTGGCTTTCTCTATTTAACAGCTATGGACAAATTCTTAGTCTAAGCTTTCTCATATACAAAGTGTAAATAAAAGTATTTATTTTGAAAATGTTTTTGGAAATTTAAAATGAAATAATGTAAACCAAAAATGTACCTGGAATGGAAGCTCAATAAATTTGATTCTGTTTCAAGTACATGTCATGGAGACCCTACCAGCTTGCAAAACATCCTGAATTAAAATTATAAAATGCATAAAATTATGTATTCCTGTATTATCCACTGTGCCTTATACACATGTTTGCTGCCAAAGGAAGTAGAGAATAATGCCCTGGGATTGTGAGATGCTGCTCTAAACAATTGTTTGTAGTAGATTTACTGGTAAAGTAGAATGGGAACTATTTTTAATGAGACAACTTTATTTAAAAGTTACTAGAGGCCAGGCCAGGTGGCTCACACCTGTAATCCCAGCACTTTGGGAGGCCGAGGCAGGCGGATCACGAGGTCAGGAGAAAAAGACCATCCTGGCTAAAGCGGTGAAACCTCGTCTCTACTAAAAATACAAAAAATTAGCTGGGCGTGGTGGTGAGCGCCTGTAGTCCCAGCTACTCCGGAGGCTGAGGCAGGAGAATGGTGTGAACCCGGAGGCGGAGCTTGCAGTAAGCCGAGACCGCACCACTGCACTCCAGCTTGGGCGACAGAGCAAGACTCTGTCTCAAAAGATAACAAAAAACAAAATAAAGAAAAACCTACAAAAATTAGCCGGGCATGGTGGCAGGCGCCTGTAGTCCCAGCTACTTGGGAGGCTGGGGCCGGAGAATCGCTTGAACCCAGGACGCGGAGGTTGGAGTGAGCCGAGACAGCCCCACTGCACTCCAGCCTGGGCAACAGAGCAAGACTCAGTCTCATAAATAAGTAAATAAATAAATGTTACTAGATACTCATGGTTGCAAAATAGCAAGGCTCCTTGTCACCTACTCTCCTAAAACTTCTCCTGAGGGAACGGGAGGGAGGCTGCCAATATATCCCTTTTGTCATACAAATATAGAACAAATCGTCTTTCCTTGTCTGGAAAAGTTCAAACAACGGTGAAATAACGCAAAGCAAATTATTTATCATAGAATTTTTAATTTTACATTTAATAAAGTAAATGTTGCCTTAGGAGCACAGGAACCTCTAGGATGTGGAAATCTTTAACTTATTGATGAAGACAGGGCTTGCCCTTCCTCCTTTCTTCCACAGGTCTTCTGTCTTTGGTAGGCTTCAAGATTGCCCGGAGCAAGAAATGTTCTGTTTTCTTAGGGTGGAGTTGAGAAAGCTGTGCCTCTGCAGGGAGGGGCCATATATTTTGTGTAAGTCTCACAAGATTGCTCAAGGTAACTTATGAACAGAGACTGGAAGATGCAACATGCAGCTATGAATACAGACTTGTGGAACAGTTAAGTTGAGCACTCATGAGAGACTCTGAAAATGACTCTTCAACTATTCTGAGGATACATAAGTCCTACCTGCCACACAGGACAGAGTGACTGAATAACTAGAATGTTTTAGATCCCTGTGAATCAGTATTGAATGTGCTGCCAGAATACAAAAATAAACAAGGAAGTTACAATATAGTGACATGGGAGCAGGGAAATATAAAAAACAAACAAACACAAAATTAAGTAACTTGAACAATGAGTAGTTCTATAGTAGAGGCATAATATATAAAATGCCATAAGAACACAGAGGTGGTAGGGCTGAATTATACTTGGAAGACTTCAAAGAAGAGTTGACTTTTTAAAGCAGGGTTTTGAAAGTTGAAGTGATAAAGACAAAACTGAGGCAAGAGGCCAGTTCTCCTGGGTATCAAAAATAAATACATATTCATGGACTGGTATGATGTATTCAGGAAGTGATGGGTAGTCTCGTGCAAGCAGTAGACAACCAACAAATCAGAGGTGACCTAACTGAAAATAAAGGAAGCAGAGTGCTGGGAAATGGTGGCTTTAAAAAGCATATATTATGAGTATATATGGGAATGATCCCACCTCATTCTTCTACTGAACAGGAAGAAACAGGATGCTTTATCTAGAATTCCAGTATGACTCCAAATCTGAAATCTGCATCAGTGATGGAAACAATGAGTAGATTTTCCAGGGACCTGAATATTAAAGATTTCACTTTTAGACTCTGCAATGTAGTAAGTTAGCAAATAAATAATTATAAAAACCGAATTCAAAATGTACAAATTGGAGTCATCTATATGACAATACCCAATTATAAATCCAAATAAACTAGCTGCCAGTAACCAAAATAACAAATGTCCATATTTTTGTTGATTTTCCTATTGAAATGACCACATATTTTGGTAGTTCATATGGTTTGGCTCTGTGTCCCCACCCAAATCTCATCTTGTATAATTCCCATGTGTTGTGGGAGGAACCCAGTGGGAGGTGACTGATTCATGGGGGCGGGTCTTTCCCATGTTGTTCTTGTGATAGTGGATGGGTCTCAACAGAGCTGATGGTTCTGCACACGCTCTCTCTTTGCCTGCTGCCATCCTCACACACTGGGACTTGCTCCTTCTTGCCTTCCGCCATGATTGTGAGGCCGCCCCAGCCATGCGGAACTGTAAGTCCAATAAACCTCTTTCATTTGTAAATTGCCCAGGCTCAAATATGATTTCTGTGAAAATGGAAAAATACTGTAATACAAAGAGAGTCATCATGCTAAGTAGAAGACATACCGTAGTGAAGAAGTACCAGGACTTCTTCATCTGAATATCTAAATTGGAACTTGATGAAGAGGTAGGATTTAAATGGGTCTAGATCCAGGAGAAGCATTTCCAGAGCAGAAAATAAAACAAAAACAAAACCCTAACTAAAGCCTCCTCATCACTCCCCAAACAGCCCACATTTCAGTGAGTTAAGAAAATTATTAAAATTAGAACAGTAAATTGATCAGAAATGAGAAAAAATGTGAAAAATTAGATTAGGATGAGAGTGATTAGTTGATGTGGCTCCAGAATTGCAAATTTAATTAGGATTGTCAGGGCTGCCCTTATGGGGAAAGTGACAAGTAAAAACTTCAAGGAACTGATGGGAGTTAGCCATGCAGATAAATGGAGGAAGAGCAGCCCAGTCAGAGGGAACAGCTGCTGCAAAGGCCCTGAGGTGAGAGCATACTTAGTGTGTTTAGTGTGTTTAATAAACAGCAAGAAGGCTACTGTGGCAAGACCAGAATGAAGGAAAGGAAGGATAATAAGATCTGAAATTAGATTGTAAACAGTCTTGTAGATCATCTTAAGGATTTTTTATTTTATTTTTAGGAAATGGCAGTAGATCCTGAAGCAAAGGAAGGCAGGGGATGAAGGGTTTTAAATGATGATGTGACATGATCTGCATTTTAAAAGAATCTCCTTAATTGCTGTGCTGAACAAAAACAGACAGCAGGGGGATCAATTGTAGACTCAGACTAACTAGAAGCTATGGCAAAATTCTAGGCAGGAGGTGATGGTGGCTTGCATTAAGGCGGCAGATGTAGAGATAGTATGAAGCAACTAAATTGTGTTTATATTTTAGTGGAATTTCCATTCAATAGTTGACCATAAGACATTAACTAAACATTTATTATGTGCAAAGCACTGCACAGTTTAAATATTATCTTTTAATTTTAGATTTCCACTGTGTCACTTACCATCCCTACTCTTTCAAATACACTCACCAAAATAAAGTATCTCTAAGTTATTGGTTTCGATCTATTGTTTACATTCAAACATATCCACTGTTATACCAAGATAAGATGTGTTATAGCTCTAATGACTGTCTCTCAACAGGCGATACATTGGGACAACTGCAAGAACTGGGAAAATAACAGAAATCTCACTAGGTACCCAGAATTCCTGGGAAAGATGGAGGACCAGGGAACGTGGGTGGAGGGAGTAACAAAACAACTAAAATTTTATTTAGAAGTAATCAGAAACAAATAGCTGAAAATCCTATTTTCACTTCCCCAATAAAAGTTAAACCAGACTTTAAGCAGACACTCCAAGTCCTTGTCCTAATATTGAGACTTAGACTGGAGCAAGTGATTCTGGGTAAGTTTTCCTATGGACCCAGAAGGTGCCTTGAAGTAGGATCAAGTAAATCACTTGTTAATAACAAAATCTTGTTTATATCATTCACAAGGCAATTCATTTCTTTAGAGGAGAAAGAATATTAAAAAAATACTAGAAAATTTTTTTATAAAAGAGATTTTGGGTATCATGGGCTTATGTCCTAAAGACTCTATAATACTTGCTAACTTTCTGCCCTCATCTCCTAAAATCCTGGCCCTCTCTGAGCAGTGCTTTAAACATGCAACTCTCTTAGGCTTTTGCATTTGCAGTTTCCTCTCTTGGGAATGCTCTTCTCTCATATCTACAGGACTTGCTCCTTTGTCTCCTTCAGGTCCCTACTATAAAGCCACCATATGAGTTAAGTCTTCCTCAACCACCTTACTTTACGTAAGTTCCATAAATGTCAGCATGTATTTGTTCTCTTGCTTTGTTTTTCTTTATGGTGCATATCATCACTTAGCATATTATTCACTTTTACACAAATATACTGTATCATCAATGAAAACTAGGGACTATATCTGTTTTGTTGACTGTTAAATCTGTAGTGCCGACAACAGTGCCTTTCACAGTGTACATGCTCAGCATGTATGTTGAATGAATGAACTGGTCGAGAACATGATGTTGGAGAATAAGAGTAATGCATATTTTGATAAAACATTTTAGATAATTATACATGTATGCACAGTTGATCCGTTTTCTTGCTGATTCTGTATTTGCGAATTAACCTGTGTGCTAAAATGTACTTGTAACTGAAAAAGCAATACAGCACTTTTGTGGCCATTCACAGACATGTACAAAACAGCAAAAAATTTGAGTTGCCTGACACACACATGCCCAGCTAAAGTTAGACAAGGTGACACTCTGCCTTCCTGTTCCAGTTCTCAATACTGTAAACAAATGTCTTTTTCACAGTCTATTTAGTGAGGTATCTGTCCTTTTTGTTGCTGATTTCACTGTTTAAAATAGGTCCCAAATGTAGTACTGAAGTGCTGACTAGTGTTCCTCAGTGTAAAAAGGTTGTGATATGCCCTATGGGGAAAAGATGTGTGTTAGTTAAATAAGCTTTTCTCAGGCATGAGCTATAGTGACATTGGCTATAATGAAGCAACAATATATATTAAATACAGTGTTTTTAAAACAGAAATACACATAAAACAAGGTTATATATTGATCAACTGATGGAAATGTTCTGACCAGAGTCTTACAAGGAACCTAGCCCTCCCTGTATTCCTCTGAGGAGCAATGGTTCAGTGTTCACTCACTCAGTGCTTATGGTGACTTCATAGAACATAATTACGGCAAGTAACAAGAATTGACTGTATTTATGTTGTGTGTGTGTGTGTGTGTGTCTGTGTGTGCGTGTGTGTGTGTGCATGTATAGTGATTTTATTTTTTATAATACAAGGGACAGAAAATAAAACTAAAAAAATTTAATATCTGGTGCGGATGCCCAGAACACTCTAGCCCAAAATATAATATTTCATGCAACAGTATGGTTGACATTTACATTCATAACATGGTTTTATTAATTAAAAATGATTGAATAACAGAGGTCTAATGGAATAGAAACCAAGGAACCAGATAAGTCTAAATTTAAATATTAACTGAACCACTTACTAGCTGTACGGGCTTTGGCAGGATTTAAACTTTATGCTCCTCAGACTCCTATTCTATAATATGGGTACTTGTGAACATTAGATAAATGAGAAAATGTGCCCAATACAATGCCTAAATCATTTTCTTGTTTAATGAATATTAGTTTCCTTCCATTCCCTATTAAATTCCCAGGAAACTTCCTATAAAATTCCCAGAGAGGAAATGTAAACAATTAACCCTCACATTTAACCCTCACAGAGTTTTGGAAAAAGCCACCACAAAGACAATGATGGAACCTGGGTTGACATTGTTTAGTGTTAGGGAGGCAAAGTATACGCACTTGGCAGACAAAAATACTATCAGATTTTTGTGGCAAATGTTAGAATGTTTAAAGGTGGTGCTTATCGTTTTAGAACCACTTTTTTTTTTCTTTCAGAAGTAAACAGCAATGCATGAGAAACATTAAATAAACAGCCATTTATATAATCATTGCATGCAGGAAACAAAAAGCAGCATTATTTTATCCATTTTATTAATAGTTTTAGTGAAATATGAAGACCATGCCTCACAAAACACACAACTGTTGATAATAAGACAGACAACACATTACAATCATTCTCCTGATTTGAGAGACATACCTTATCAATTGCCAATATAGCTTCTTTCCAAGTTTATAAAGTGGTCACCTGTTTACTCATTTATTCAGCAAGTGCTTATTAGGTACCTACTACATACTAACATGAGGCTAGGTACTAGGAACACAAAGATGAATAAAATAGCCTTAAACTTTCTTAGCCTCAAACTTTTCTTTAGTCAAAAGGTCACAGTTATTTCATAAAAGACCATATTTTTATATTAATACAATACCATAGGCTTTTTCATCCAACTGAACTATGTGAAAATTGCTCAGTGGAGATTGTTCAGGTGATTCATAGCATTGCAGGTCTATGGTCCATACACTACCCATGCTGTCTGAAGGAAGCAAAGAGCAAAGGTGCATCTATGACAGCTTACTTCGCAAAAGACAGCTAGGGCAGAGCAAAATGACCAGAAATTTTACCAAACACAGCTTTTTACAGTTATATCTGCCAACAGAAAGAAAACAGTTTTATATATTACATATATATAATATAATAAAATAA
>NW_012117411.1:2903286-2915688 GCF_000951035.1 Colobus angolensis palliatus | reverse complement strand
AATATAATTATATAAAATATAATGCTGTTTCATTACTTATGATAATCTTTCAAACTACTGTGACCATATTCCATAGCAAGAAAAAAAATGTAATTAGCGCTGAGAACTCAAATACACATAAATAAAAGTTTCACAGAATATTCATCCATAATGGCATGTATTTTCTGTTTTATTCTGTTCTTTTCTATTCTTTTTGGTTTTGCTTTCTGTTCTGTTCTATTTATTCTATTACATTTTTATATATGTTGGTTGCAATCCACTAAATTAATTTATAAACCACTAATGGAGCCGGACTTTCAGTTTGAAAAAATATTGATCAGTTACAACTAGACTTAAGATAAAATGTTGCATTATAATTACCTTAAACATAACATGTACAGGTGATACGTGTTAGAATCATATATCCTTTCTTGAAGTTATTTTTAACATTATACAAAATTATAAAATTTCAAATAATGAGCATATTTTTGTTTTACCTTTAATAGATTAATAATTTAGTAAAATGGAAACGTAAGATTATAGTCTGTGGCATTTTTACCAAAAATTCTCCATTTTAGAGACTGTCTTCTCCAGAAAGATGTTCCAAATAATCAATGGAAGTATCTTTGAAGATTAATGTCCTTAAAGTCATGTGTAAATTGTTATCACTGAGCCAAATAATTCATCACAGAAGAGCCAAAACTATGTTATTCTATAAACTTATGTTCATAGTGGTGTCTTTTAGCTTGGAAACTTTCAGACACAGAATGTAACCCCACATTTTTATTTCCTTGAATTACACATGTAGCGAATCTAGAAACTTTCCTTATTTTCAGAGAATTTCTGGACTCTATGTGATTGCACCATGAAGATGTTCAGTCACTGTATTTCCCCCTCTTCACAAAAAATGGTGGGTTATAAAATACTCTGAGAGACAAGATGCAAAGGCAGGAAGTAAAACTCTATAAAGACCTTTTGATGAATTCTCCATGGGTCTCTCAAGTTTCTCCACATTCTGCTAGGTGTGCCAAGAACACATCTTGATTGCTCTTGCCCCAGGCCATTTATCAGGGTTGTGTTTACAGTGTGCAACTTTGAGGAATTAGGTAATATTTCCCTCCAAGATAGAGCAGGCTAGCTTACTGCTTGCTACAAAGTGGCGGATTTCCGAAACTCACTGCAGCTCCACTGCATGCAAAGCATCCATCTGGGCTGTAGACATCGCCGTAAGACTTGAGGCAAGGGGAACCAACACAAAAATGCTGTTGCTTATGCTGCCTGCTCTGCTATAATTCAGTTATTTGACTCTGACCCTGACATCTCATGTCTCCTGCCAGTATCCATTAAATAATAATAGACTAATTATTAGACTATTAGGTAAACTCAAATCCTAAACCCAACAGGTTTGACAAAGGATAAGATGTTAACAGAGACATGGTTTTCTGGAACAGGAAGGAAAAGAGTTCTCTGGATCAGGTTTGAAGAAATGAAAAGGCTCTCTGGGTTCCATAAGTGAATATTCTCACCTATGTAGTAGATGAGGGGTGAATAAGGACTCATGAATGGGAGATAAGATAATGTTTAGAGGCTAAACAGAGAGAGACAGAAATAAAACAAGCTGCTCAAATGATACCCTGATTGCTCCTCACTCTTCTAAAAGCAAAAAGAATATGTTGTTTTCTTGACAATAGGATAGCAAGTCCAGCAACCATGGACAAAAGGCAATGTGACTGTGGCTGCTGAATCATGGAATCCCCAAACCCAAAATAAATAATGTTAGCAATCAGGGCTTCCCTATTCAATATGGAGATTTGGGTGAACTGAATACATTAAAGATCATTTGGTTGAGTGCCCAGCAGGTGGCCACTCAAAAGAAAGTAAATGCAAATAATAATAATAAAGACTGGGCCAAGCTCATGCATCTGGCTTCTGTTGCAACCTCCTCCTGCCCCACCCAGCTTGGCTGGTAAGGAGAATAAGACACTGGGTGCACAAGTGTCAGAAGGAATTAAGAACTACGATGTGAAATACAGCAGCATGTACAGGGGCATGTACAAAAGAGGTTCCAGGGCCCAGGAGGTATACAAGAGAGAAAGAGGTCCCAGAACTAAAGCACCAAGTCCACTGCAAAAGGTTAAAAATTAAAAGTAAAATGTAGAGTAATAAAGAAGATTTTTTAAGAAAAGCCTGCCATTCAGTTTCCTTCCCACTGCTCCTACTGTCTCTGTAAACTTGACTCCCTATTATCATGTACCCTTCCCTCTCTGTTCTCCTAGCTGGGGAACGACATAGTTTCCTACCAGTTGTCACTCTGGCCGCCAACTCATGCGCACATAAGAAACCTTGGTTTGAGTTCCTGCAAAAGGAAAACACACCAGAATATAACTAAATGGTGTTGAGCTAGGGTTTGCACTGGAGGGACTCTTGGAACAATTTAATAATGTAATCTTGTGGCTTCTACTGCTGAAGGATATTTGGCATTAGTGAAATCCTGTCCCTGTCTCTCTTGGACCTGGCTGGATACCACTTTCACCAATCCACAGGGCCATCCTCCTGCCATGACAGCTAGCAAGAGGCCAAGACCCACAGAAGCATCACCACTGACCCTTTGTCCGCAGGAAACAGTTATAGAAGACTGACCTTTATTCATTTCCCCAAATAATTGGGGTCTTGGACTCTTGAGGGGGAAAGTGTTACAACAGTTCAGTCAGTCATGAGCAGGACAAGAGAGGCTCGTCCCCTACCTGACACACACATATCAGGAATGTCAGGTGACCATCAAGTGATGGTCAGGTGGTTGTTAACTGTCTCTCTAAAATAACTGGTCACAGCCAGCGCCAGGGAAAGGCAGTCTCCTAATAGATAGAAAACACCTGAAACTGGTGATCCGCAAGTTCCCTATAAGATCTCAGAAGGTGGTCGAGTGGACTCAAGCATGCGCAGGCAGACAGCCCACCACAAGGGAAGAATCAGGGGAGAAGTAACACAAGACCCCGGAAGTATGTCAACATATAAAGCCCCAAGTCAAAAGGTTGAGCTGCACACTTGACCTCTCAAGTCACCCACTTGGCCCTCTTCCAAGTGTACTTTACTTCCTTTCATTCCTGCTAGAGAGCTTTTTAATAAACTTTCACTCCTGCTCTTAAAAAAGTGTTCTTTAAATGTCAGAAGAAATTCTCCTATTCAGCAATGGCCATATGAAGACAGGCGATAGAGAGATGTGCACTTTCACCCCATGTCCCCCACTCCACCTCCCTAACTTCTCCCAGGTTGTCCAACAACAACAACAACAACAACAACAAACAACACAGAATCTAAAGAGGAGAAAGGAAAACCACAGCTTCAACTAGAAACTCTGGTGCCTTCCAGAGTACTCAGAAAGACCATTTCCAGTAAAATAGTGCCACCTGCCTGATACTGCCACTGTACACCCACTTGAAAAAAAAAAAAAAAGAAAAAAAAGAATTAGGGGAGCAGGCGTGGTGGCTCGCGCCTGTAATCCCAGCACTTTGAGAGGCCAAGGTGGGCAGACTTCGTCTCAAAAACCCACTTGAAAAAAAAAAAAAAAAGAAAAAAAAGGCAGCTAATATGCTACTATGCTCTCCTAACACTTGACATATGGAGGACTCATGTGACCCTCGGGCCTGACATTCCCATTTGACGGTAGGGTCAACTTGGACATGATGACTATTAAGCTAGGAAGGGCCTTCATAGGCTTCTGTAGTCAAATGGAAATAGTACATTCAAGAGCCAGTTAGCCTAGTCCTAGTGGCACCTCAATTTTATATGAACAAGTGGCTGCTACCCCTCTGGGGGAGACATTCACCCTAACTACACCACTCAAGGTAAAGCTGCTATCTCAATTGGTCCCTCAGTTTATAGACTTCCCCTAAGTGCCTGGACCTGCTTCCCTGATACTCTGGCTAAGCTGAAACTTCATGATGTTTCTTAGACTACTGCTGCTTACTTACTCAGCTCGGTGGGTGTAACTCAAGGTAGCAATAACCGAAACTCAACTTTATGAGCCTTGTCACATTTTTACTATATCTTGGACTGTTGACAATATCCCAGATGTTTGGTCTACCACTTAGAAAATATCCCAGATGTTTGGTCTACCACTTAGACTGGCAGATTAAAGATACTTCCCACCAGGTGCAGTGGCTCATGCCTGTAATCTTAGCACTTTGGGAGGCCAAGGTGGGAAGATCATTTGAGGCCAGGAGTTCAAGACAAGCCTGGGCAATGTAGTAGGACCCCATATCTTAAAAAAAAAAAAGAGTTGCGTGTGGTGGCATGTGCCTGTAGTCTCAGTCTTCAGGAGGCTGAAGCTGGAGGATCACCGGAGCCTAAGAGTCAGGAGCTACAGTGAGCTATGATCACATCACTGCACTCTAGCCTAGACAACAAAGTGAGACTCTGTCTCAAAGAAAAAAAAATACATCTCCCTTTAGAGCTGAGAACTATGGGGAAAAATTTGTAGCTGCTGATCAGAGAGTCTGAGTCATTCCTAAAGGTGCCCACATTAAAAGTCTGTTCTCTGATGCGATCAATTAGAATTAAGATGCTGATCAAGCCTGTCCCAGCCAGACTACCACTATTGCTGCCTGTACCATCATCATACCAGTCATGGCTGTGGACCCACCATCATAAACTGGACACACAATTCAGAATTCTATGTTTCTGATACAGAAGCTACCACTGCACGCCAGACTTACAGCACCTGCTATAAACTGGTGCCCTGGTATAGTGGTACAGGAAGCCACACTTCTTTTTTTTTTTGAGACGGAGTCTCGCTCTGTCACCCAGGCTGGAGTGCTGTGGCCGGATCTCAGCTCACTGCAAGCTCCGCCTCCCGGGTTTACGCCATTCTCCTGCCTCAGCCTCCCGAGTAGCTGGGACTACAGGCGCCCCCACGTCGCCCGGCTAATTTTTTGTAGTTTTTAGTAGAGACGGGGTTTCACCGTGTTAGCCAGGATGGTCTCGATCTCCTGACCTCATGATCCGCCCGTCTCGGCCTCCCAAAGTGCTGGGATTACAGGCTTGAGCCACCGCGCCCGGCAAAGCCACACTTCTTATGGTGATTGTCAAGAACTGAGAAAGGGTCTAACATTATAGATAACAAGAAACCAGTTTCCCGAGCTTCAGCTTCCAAAGAGTGACGAGAAGAGGGCCAAGTGACACTGCACACAAAGAGGATCACTTACCTTAGGAAACCAGTATATTTTATAAAGGGAGATACACTTGTCTAATCTTTATTTCAGAAGGATACATTGTCTTTATTATAACAAAAAGTGAATAAACCTGCTCTCTGCTGCAAATAAAAGCTGTATCTCTATCTTCCAAAACTGTTTGCTATACACATTCTGAAAGGATTAGGTAGTATTTCTGCTTACAAGACATGTAGAAACTTGAGAAAATCATGGAGAATTACCTTTCAACAGCATTGACTCCACCTGCCCCTGGTAAATTGACTATATCAGTCTTTTGTCTCCCTCTCAGGGCTACTGCTGTTGATGCTTCACTGCTGTTGAGACTTTTTTTGGATTACAGTGACACCGTTTCAGTCTAATCAGCAAATTCTGGCCATGATATTGTGGCCCTGAAACTTAACTATGTCATATTTTCAGCTTTATGGACCACCTACAGATGGACAATTCTACATCTTTATTGCAAAGATCACCTTACAATAGACCGCAAGCCAAGGTAACTGATGAACAGTCCATGCTTCCACCTTCCACAGGCATCTGGATTGCAGAAGACTGGTACAGTATCCTCAAAAAGCAATTCAAAAATATTTCTGGTCCTTTATCTGTCATCTCTTTTTGGTCTACACACCTTAGCAGGACAATTTGGTCACTAAATACAGCTGTCCCTTAAAAGGGTTTATCGCCTTTGACAATCTCCTGGATAATGACTCGGATGAAAAGGGTGACGGTTATATAGACCTGTTTTGAAAATTTAGGATTCTACTCTGAACGTTTCTAGATATGATGCACTTTAGTTTATCCACATTAATCCTCAGTCAGCCTGGTTGGTATCCCTTCCAGGTGGCAACTCACTTATGAGGAGACCTAGGGAGTTCAAACTAATTGTAGTTCAGTCCCTTGCATACTCTAGTTGGATTAACATAATCCTAGGTCATTTAGTACAATGACCAATTGATTGAGTATATTGTTCGCTGAGTCCCCCACAGTGGCCTAAGAGGGCCAAGGTGGGCTTATCATAGGTTTCTATTTTGTACAAAAGCTCTTCTTCTATTCCCATCTTGCCCTTTAAGATAAAAGATGGAGATGAAACTAGAGGATGTCTGGAAAAAAGATGAAATTATAGCTACTGGATTGTGGCATGCCAAATTTGTGGCTATGAAGTGAAAGCAATAATCCTGGCACTAAGTGAAAGGACCTTCGACCCTGGAAGGTGAGAGGGGAGGAACAATTGACGCTCCTTCCCTCCTAGATCTAGTGCCACAGCCCAGCAAAATAATCATATGGTTCATTTAAGTAAAGCAGCTCCTGCAGCTGGTAATGTGACCTGTTGCTCAGTTTATCATCCCCATCCACAAGCTACAAAAACAGACAAGGTAATGTGAACATCATGACACCTAAACTATTTTGTTGTGCCTGATGCCATCTTTGGCAACTCCTAAACATCCTCTCCCCATCCCGACTGCCAATATGTATTCAACAACATAAATTAATCCAACCTTATTTAAATATGCCTAAAATGAATTCATGTTTCTCCTGATGCCCAATTGGCTTCGGGTTATGAAATGTATGGCAATCATAGTGCAGCTAGCTATTCAGTGAATCTGCCTGTCACTTAACCAAACTAAAGTATAAAGATGATCCAAATAAAGCTTGGTAATGCATCTTGAAGAGAACTGATGTACCCCTTTGAGTTACACGTTTGTATATAAAGGAGAAAGGGCCACAGAATGCATCTATGTGGGGGTTCTTTTTTGGTCCACCTGTTTCCCTGTGCAATGATTGATAATGACACTAAATATCAGGGTATCTGGGTTTTTTTTGTTTTGTTTTGTTTTGTTTTTTGAGACGGAGTCTCGCTCTGTCGCCCAGGCTGGAGTGCAGTGGCGCGATCTCGGCTCACTGCAAGCTCCGCCTCCCAGGTTCATGCCATTCTCCTGCCTCAGCCTCCCGAGTAGCTGGGACTACAGGCGCCTGCCGCCACGCCCAGCTAATTTTTTTTGTATTTTTAGTAGAGACGGGGTTTCACCGTGTTAGCCAGGATGGTCTCGATCTCCTGACCTTGTGATCCGCCCGTCTCAGCCTCCCAAAGTGTTGGGATTACAGGCCAGTGTGTCTGTTTAAACTCCATTGTGCAGGTCATTAACTGGCCTTAGACTACATCTTGTCTGGCTAAAATAAGACCTACTAGTCTGTCCTGGCTAGTTATTCAAAATTGGCTGAGTCAGGACTCTGAGGCGCATAAATGAGGTCAACATTTACAGGTGGCCTTAATCCTGCTGCTTGAAATCCTATTAATAGTAGCCTTAGTTAAATGCTTTATGAGACAAATTGAATGATTTAATCCTAACCTCTGTCACTCAAATTAATCAGAGTGGTCAACAACATCACAAACTCATGAAAATTCACCAAAAACCAAGACAGCATATTTGGTAGGCAGAATAATGGCTTCCCAAAGATGTCCACATCTGAATTCCCAGAACCTTTGAAAATGTTACGTTACACAGTGAAAAGGAATTAAGACTGCAGATGGAATTAAGATTATTAATCAGCTGATCCTAAAATAGGGAGATGATCTGGAATTAGCCAGTGGGCCCACTGTAATCACAAGAGTCCTAACTGTGGAACAGGTAGGCAGAAGAGGCCAATGTCAGAGTTACGCGATCTGAGAGACTCAACCAGTCATGGCTGGCTTTGAAGATGGAAGGAGCCTCCAAGCCAAGAAATGTAAGCAACCTCTAGAAGTTGGAAAAGGCTAGAAATCAGATTCTTCCCTTGCACCTCCAGAAAAAAACAAAAACAACAACAACAACAAAAAAAACATGTCCCTCCTGACACCTTTACCTTAGACCAGTGAAATCCATGTCATACTTCGGACTTCCAGAACTATAAGATAATAAGTTTATGTTGTCTTAAACCACTAAGTTTGCAGTAGTTTTTACAGCAGCCATAAGAAACTAACATAGTGCACAGTTCAGATTTGATAAAGACATTCTCCATGAGCTTCTTGCCCTCCTATATCTTTTGCCAGATGCACTAAGAATACAGATTCTATGTAGTTTTCACCTGGTGTATTTCTTAGGGTTGTGTTTGCAGTGAATAACCTTAAGGGATAAGGTATTATATCTGGGACAAAGAGCAAGTTTGCTTATTGCTCTCTATAAAAGTAGCAGATATTCCTAGCTGAATGTTCCTCAACTGTAATGAACACCCTATGTATGCACAGGATCCATTTGGGCCATACTGTATCACCCCTGCAGCATCTGGGAGCAAAGGAAACGAATGTTCACGTGGCTTGCTGTGTTGTAATTAGTCTTTTCGCTCTAAGAGTTTCATATCTTCTGCCAGAATCCACAAAACAGCAACAGGTTGATTTATTACATGTAAATAGGGTAAAATCAAATACCACACCTGGTACTCTGGCTAACCTAATAATACATTGAGCATCCTATAATTTTAATATATATAATTTCTGTTCTCCAAACCACCTCAGATTAGGGGTAGCACAGAAAGTGATGGCTTATATTATTTTTCATTAAGATTAACATTAGTTTGGCTAAAGTGTAAAAAAGAAAAAGCCCAACTGCTTTTTTTATGACTCTCCTCTTGTGCCCAAGGGACAGTATGTACAAGTGGTTAAGACCCACTTACAAGGGCCCAAGTCTGGTTCTTCTATTTATTAGCTACGTGACCTTGGGCAAGTTACATAATTGCAAAAAATGGGAATAGTGGTACCCACATTATAAGCCTGGTGAAATATTAGATGAGTTAAGATGTGTAAAGTGATTAGAAGACCTGGCATGGAGCAAACACAATAAACTTGAAGTGTTTTTATTAACTGCGTTTCAATGATATGACATCAGAACTAGGGAGCATCCAAGGAGTTAGTGGGAAAGAAGGAACAATTCCTCTTCCAGCTGTAAACTTCTTACTGTACAATTTCCTCATAAATGTGTAAGGACTGTATGGAATATAAAATAATGTTTTTATAAGAATCATTTTACAGAAGTTGTACTGAATATTGAGAATCATATTTTAAATGAGTCATTTAAGATAGCTCTCAAAAGTAGAATTTATTCAAGAAATCTACCTCTATTTCTCTGTTACAGAATTTTCAGTGCATTTGAGTAAAACAAATCTGATTAACACTATAATTTACTTAAAGGATACGTAAAACTTCAAAAATACTGTTATAAGGAGACTTATTCACAGAAGTAAATAAAATAATTATGAAGCTGATGAAATGAATATGTAAGCCATTTTACAAGAGGGATATATTTTTCCTTCTTTTCAATGAACGTTTAAAGCTCTCCTTCAAGATCTTGGTAAATTCATTGATCTGTGAAACACAGTGCACTCCAGGGAGGCAATTCAGTTGACGTTAAATATCAAATGATGAGGTGAATAATGATCATACCTTTTGGTAATTAAACATCTTACAAACCTTTTAAATGATTCAACATCAGAAAGTCAAATGAGGTCAAGCATATTGTATTTTTTCATTCTTATATTAATGATACAAATGACAATCTTTTTAAAATATCCAGAATAAGACAGCATAGTAAAAATTTTATAAAATATTTAATGACAAAATACATATCTAGCTTACTATTTGTATAGTTAATGTCTTCAGCACACAGAATTGCTTTCTGTTCTTAAATGATCTATTCTATTTTTAAATGCCTTTAATGTTGTTTCAGAAACATTTCAAACCATTTTTGTGGATGTGCAAAGAAGAGCATGTGGGAAATAGTTAACTATTAACAGTAAAGACAAAGTATCATTAAGAGAACATGGATTATAGAGAAAGAAGTATTCTGAACTTCAATTTATGAAATTTCCACATGTACATTCTATATGTGTGTGTGTGTATATATATACATACATATATATATGAATGAGACAGAGTCCTGCTCTGTCACCTAGGCTGGAGTGCAGTTGCGCGATCTTGGCTCACTGCAACCTCCACATCCTGGATTCGAGTGATTCTCATGTCTCAGCGTCCCGAGTAGCTGGGACTACCGGCATGCACCACCACTTCTGGCTAATTTTTGTATTTTTAGCAGAGACAATTTTGTCATGTTAGCCAGGCTGGTGTTGAACTCCTGGCCTCAAGTGATTTGCCCACCTCAGCCTCCCAAAGTGTTGGAATTACAGGCATGAGTCACCATGCCCAGTGTCTATTTCAACAATATAAAAGTGAAGGATAAAAATGAATGATTTTTTTATTTACAAATTTTATTTATTCTGCAGTCTAGCATTGAGCCTCCCCACACTTATTTACCATTCTTCACATGATTAGCCACTACAGTTTAAGATGTAAAACTTGGAAACCCATATTCATTAAAGACCTTTAGAAGCTAGAGTATTTATTTTGTTTGCTCAAGGCTTCTTTCTGTGGCCACAAGTACTAGGTCACTTGTAATAGCACAAGCAAACAATCCTATAGTAAGAACTTTAAAATATTTAAAGTAAATCCACCTACCTGTTTGTTATTACTTAGACTACAATGTACTATATGTTATCTAATTATAATTGCATTTGAATTCCTTCTGTTAAGTATTCGCCACACTTATTCTCATCAATATACTTAAAAATTATTAAAGATTTCATAAAGGTATAAAGCTTGCAGCCATAAAATGTGAAATAATAAATAACAGAATAAAACATCTCATGTTTCATTCTTAGAGTATCAGTTTATGCAGTCAATGTTCTACTTTTACACACTTTGTTTAAAATTAACTTATTTTACAAATTATTAATCACAGTCAGTCACAAAGTTCACAACTAACCAATAACTAAACTATAAAGAAATGAGTTAACTTGCCCCAAAAGTTGAGATTAAAAGGATATTATCAATAAGATTTTTTAAAACCTATAACTTCCTATTTCTAAGGCAGACAACAAATAGAAAAGGGTGAGCAGATTAAAAATGCAGAAGGAGTAAAACTCTGGTTATAAAAGAGATTAAACAGGAAACAAAGGTTTAAAAATGATCTACAAAGAAAAGAGGTAAGGAAAATGATGACTAGAGGGCATGAAAGATGAATGCTCTGTGTGTAGTCATTCTCTGCTCCAGTGCTATGGTCAAACAACCCTTCTACTAACATCCCTCAATGACTTTCAAATTCACTTTATAAGTTGAGATTTCCTTTAAAACATCATAAGTTCTTTAATAAATATCTCCTATTTCACAAACATGTCTTAAAATCATCCCAGATGCAAATATCATTGCCTTCAATCATATCTCTTTTTGAATGTGTAGGATTTTTCACAATCACATAGTCAAAATTCCAAAAAGCTCAATTTTATCCTTCAAAAATCATTTGGGGACAGAGCAAGATGGCCGAATAGGAACAGCTCCAGTCTCCAACTCCCAGCGCCAGCGACACAGAAGACCGGTGATTCCTGCATTTTCAACTGAGGTACTGGGTTCATCTCACTGGGGAGTGCCGGACAATCGGTGCTGGTCAGCTGCTGCAGCCCAACCAGCGAGAGCTGATGCAGGGCGAGGCATTGCCTCACCCGGGAAGCGCAAGGGGGAAGGGAATCCCTTTTCCTAGCCAGGGGAACTGAGAAACACAATACCTGGAAAATCGGGTAATTCCCACCCCAATACTGCACTTTAAGCAAACCGGCACACCAGGAGATTATATCCCACACCTGGCTGGGAGGGTCCCACGCCCACGGAGCCTCCCTCATTGCTAGCACAGCAGTCTGCCATGTAACCGCAAGGCAGCAGCGAGGCTGGGGGAGGGGCGCCCACCATTGCTGAAGCTTAAGTAGGTGAACAAAGCTGCTGGGAAGCTCGAACTGGGTGGAGCTCACAGCAGCTCAAGGAAGCCTGCCTGTCTCTGTAGACTCCACCTCTGGGAACAGGGCACAGCTAAACAACAACAACAACAACAAAAAGCAGCAGAAACCTCTGCAGACGCAAATGACTCTGTCTGACAGCTTTGAAGAGAGCAGTGGATCTCCCAACATGGAGGTTGAGATCTGAGAAGGGACAGTCTGCCTGCTCAAGTGGGTGCCTGACCCCTGAGTAGCCTAACTGGGAGACATCCCCCACTAGGGGCAGTCTGACACCCCACACCTCACATGGTGGAGTACACCCCTGAGAGGAAGCTTCCAAAGCAAGAATCAGACAGGTACACTCGCTGTTCAGCAATATTCTATCTTCTGCAGCCTCTGCTGCTGATACCCAGGCAAACAGGGTCTG
>NW_012117411.1:2869864-2898266 GCF_000951035.1 Colobus angolensis palliatus | reverse complement strand
TATTGCTATGTAACAAATTATGACTAACTTGATGCATAATGGAACATGCATTTATTACCCTGCAATTTCTGTAACTCAGGTATCTGGGCATAGCTTAGCTGAGTCATCTGCTCAGGCTCTCACAAGATTGCAGTTAAGGCATAAACCAGGCTGTGTTCTTTTTCTTGAGCTCAGAATCTTCTTCTAAGCTCACTTGATCATCGGCAGAATTCATTCCTGGATTTGTAGGATCGAGATCTCCATTTTCTTTTTGGCTCTAAGCTGGGGCTCCTTTCAACTCTTGAGAGGCTGTTGAAAGTTCCCAGTCTTCTCAAAACATAGCAGCTTTCTTCTTCAAGTCCAGCAGAATAATCACTTGCTCCAGTATGCTACAATGGAGTCTAATATATATATTTATGGAATGACTATTCTATCATCTGTGCCATATTCGTTAGCTAGAAACAAGTCGTAGGTTCCACCCTCACTCAGTGGAAGGGAATTATACAAAACTTTGGCTCATTGCAGAGTTATCATTCGATGTGTCCATCACAATAATTCATAGGTTAAAATTACAGATTCTGAAACCAAACTGCTTAAGTTTAAATACTGTCTCTATTCTTACTAACTTCAAATTATTTTTATTTTAAAATAGAATAAATGATAGTATAAACTCATCTTGAAGTTGTTGAGTATTATATGATTTAATATATTTAAAGTGCTTTTAAACTGAGAAGTATGAAGCAAGTAGGAACTTCCATATAGGTTTGCATTAATAAATGGGTATTTGTACATATATATAAATTTCTAAAACCCAATGGTTTTACCATCAAAAGTTCATATGTTGTGACTATACAGGTATATACGGTGATTTCTCTGAATGAATCATATTTGCACATGTGCGAATGCATGCTCTACCAACCCCTGTTGTAACATGGAGATTCCTACAAAAATTTGAATTAGTTAACAAAGATCAAAATATGGAATTACATGTAAGACAGCAGTCAATAAATATTGTTAAGTAATCATGATAATTATGATCTAAAAGTTAAAATTCAATAAGAGTAAATTATGGGTTGACTTCTACTAATCAACAGCCTCAGAGATTTACTTCTGCTTTTTATCATTAATCACTTCTGCTTTTCATACAAATCACTAATGATGAACTTGTCAAATGTTGTCATATAGTGATGGGTGATACTTCTACCATTTTAATTATGTTCAATGAGCTGCCTAAATGTATGGCAGAAAGCCACAGAGAATTTACACAAATCCCAAGTACTGGAAGTCAGGGGAAATACTCATTGTTTAAGATGTTGACCAGGTCTTGAGATGCAAGGGAATCATTTTAGAAAGTTAATATTTCTAAACAAACATTCTTAGAGGATTCCTCCAAGTTACGCTAATAAGATATGGACTTTATTTTACAGAATTACAAAATATTATACTTTTAAAAGAGATGGACACCCAGTGCAAAATGCCCTTTTCATTTATATCATTTTCCATAAATAAATCACAGACCTGAACTTCAGAAAGATAAACACATTTGTCCAACTTCACAGATGGTAGCAGAGATGAAGCACTTAGGTCTCCTGGTATCAAAACCAAAGCTCCTCAGTGAGGGGCATAGCATTATTTAACAGGAGTTTTGAAAATTATGGGGAGAATTTTTGAATGTAGCAACAATTTGAGGCACGGTTAACATGTGTGGACAGGAGTTATGTTTGGTAGTCATCCACAATAATGAGGAATGCTATTACATCTTTCAAGACTTTCTCCAGATATTTGTGAAACTAAAAAACTTGTGACTAGACCTAACCTTATTTTATGTATGAAATAAAGGTATTTTTATATTCTTAATATAGAATGAATTTTCCAGAAGTTCAATGATGCTTATAACAAAGTAACATTTGTTTTGTTTCTAACTTGTCTGGTTTTCAGCATTTTGAAAAACAGCACTAATGATGGTCTATGTATCACTCTTTTTAGCTGTCAAAATTATGGCTATTCTGCAATTAGGGCATTTACATGACTATTTCGTTAAGATAGGGAATATTAATTCTAATTTGAGCATATCAATCATTTACATTATATTGCTTTTTAAAATAATATATCTCAAATATATATATCTAAAAGTTTACATGTCATATTAGTAAAGGGAGAATTAAAACATGGTTGTGTAAAAGGGGATTTGTATCTCATTCTCATGGGGCTAAGAATCACGTGGCCTAGTCAGTTCTGTCTTAGGATTAATTCTAAATTATCTCTCACAATGAAAAGGAGTGCTTTTCAGATTTTATGAAAGACAGTTTTTAAAGATAAGCCATTTAGCAGCTAACATTTACATGTTTTGAAAAGTGTACAGATATCAAGAAAAAAAAAAACTCTCCAAGTGAAAATTCCAGTTTCTAATGATGTTGTGATTCACAACAACATTGTCCTTATAGGTATTAAAATTCTAATCAGAAACACAAGAAAAGATACATTAAATCTTTATTACTAAGAATGCGTGAGCAATGAGGCATCTGGTTAATTATACCTATGATAGTGTACTACTCAGAGAATTGCAGCCAGTTGAGAATAAGAACTTCTTCCTATTTTATTTTAATATTTGTTCTTGTTTCAGGAAAAAAATGTGTTTGATGAACAAAGTTGAAATAATATAGAAAATAATTAAATATATAAATAGGAAAATGAAAATATTTTATATACCTCTGTCTCCCAGAAATAATCATCGATATTTTTGCATATAATTTTCTAATAAAAAAATACATATTTTAAGGAAAATGTTATTTAAATAGTGCTTCACACCTGCATTATTCATTTATCTAAATATTATTTGTTATTATATTGTTTTGTATACTCTAACTTAACCAGTTCCCTTTCCTATGTTATATAGATTGAATCGTCATCTGTGATGTAAAGAAATATATAATCTATATATCTAATTGCCTAAAGTATAACAATAAGAACCAGAGAAGCAGCTATCTTCAGATAAGAAAAAGCTAGTAGTTTAAATCTCTTTTCCATTTCCTCTCAAAAATCCCACCAAAAGTGAAGTTGTGTGTGTGTGTGTGTGTGTGTGTGTGAGTGTGTGAGTGTGTGAGTGTGTGTTAGGGTAGTTGCTGGAAGAATTGGAATAAGCCTTCCTGTAAGAAAATGTCACAGAAATTGCAAGGAATATCTATGTCAACCTGAAAGTGTAAATGAGTACTGTGTAATCCTTTGATTTCCTTAAATCATTTTCAGAAGACAAAAGACAAAGAAACCACTTTTCAATTCATTTTAATAACCTTTCTGAACTCTTCGGAGATAAACTTCCATCCCTGTTTTCCCTATTAAGCTCCTCAGTCCTTTTCCCTAAACCCACTCTGCATTATGCAAATAGAAATCCCTGTAATGTGAAAGTCTGGTGAGAGTCTGACTCCTCAAATAGTGAGTAAAATGAGTATATTAGTTAGAACATTTATAACTTTAAGTGACAAAAATTCTAAATCAAAATACATTAAATAGAAAGTTACTATCTCAGTTTATCAAGAGGTAGAAAGGGCTTCGTGTTTAATAAATTAAACACTAAATTTATTTATTTATATAACTTTAGAGAAGTTACTTCACATTATTTAATATTTATTAAATTAATAATAAAATATAAATAAGCTACACTGGGAAAAGAATAGGATAATCATAATTGGTTTTACCTTGTCAGGATCCACCTCTTGGAACTAGATATGGGGTCAGTTTCCCATGAAGTATATGCTATGTATAGTAATAAAGTATGTCTTAATAATATCAGGGTTCTGTTATCAAAGAAAAAGGAGAAGAAAGGATGTTGGAATGACAACTAACAGCTTCTGCTTCAAGTAGAGTGCCCATACATCTTCACCCAAGATAGTCCCAATACATACCTATTGTTTGGGAATACTAACAGAATCCTTTTTACTCACAAAAGCATCTTGAATGATATATTGTATAGTTATTTACCTTGAGCAGTATTATTTTTAAGATTGCAACATTCAGCTTTAGCATATTTTTGTTATAATTATGTAAGACAATTAAACCTATACTGAAAATAAAGTTTCAGAATGCATGTTAGCCTACTAAAATTTTAAAGTATATGAAACAATCCCTTTCAGTTGACTGAAACACTAAATACAAGTCATTCTTTCTAATTCTGTATGTATGGTTCATGAGTTCCTACTAATATTTTCATACCTTAGTCCATGTGTCTCTATTTGAAAGAAAAGTGATTTATTTAAAATGCATTCTATGATTCAGAAGTTAACTGATTTCGACTATGCTAGCTTCCAAAAATTTAACATACAGGTGTGGAACTGCATCACAAACCTCTTTATGCTTAAATTACATACTGTGTTTTAGGCCATGAGTGAAACCACATGAGAGGAGAAGTTGTTCAATAGTCCTGGGCAATAGAGTTCTGGAGAGCTTTGAAGCTAAACTGCCTTAGTTCAAGTCTTAGTTCTGTCACACAGTAACTAGGTAACACTGGGCAAATTATTTAACGTTTCTGAGCCCCACACCTTCATCTGTAAAATGAAGATTATATTGCCTTATACCTCACAAGTATATAACTATTAGATTGTGAATATTCAATGAGCTAATGCTGGTGGATAACTGAGAAGAATACCTGACACTGCAACATGTTGGATAGTATTATTAATGTTATTACTATTATTGTTGTTACTATTCTAAGCTTACGGTGCTGACTGAGAGACCAGACAGTAATACCAAAGAACATACACTACTTAATACAAATAATGTAAAGAAGACAAGTATTTTGAAAAGGAGAATGAAGCATAAAGACAAAGCAGGAACAAGTGGTGAATAGAGAGACAGGAGAAGTCAAGGGTGAGCACAGGAAATGACTGACCAAACACAGCTCTTCTGCTACAAGTTCTCTGATCTGCAGTTTGGCATGTTGCTACAAGTTTAGAATACACTGTTAAAGGAACTAAGCCTTGTCAGACTTCCATGTAATGTTCTTCTCATTTTGAGAAAACTGTTCCTGACACATGATTTCCTGAGGGCAAGTTCACACTCAAAACCAAAATCTCAAAAGAAATAAATGGTTGGAGTCCATTGCAAATAAGATGTACTTCTAGATAAAGGAACAGACTTTAACATTTACTGATCAATCAGAAGGAAGTAAGTATAGAATATAATAATGAAGATAAGTATACAATATAAGGGCACTGGAACACTAAACATAGAGCATTATTTTAAAAATACTGGGTAACTATACTTTCAGCACCACTACCTGAGGAAAAACTGCAATGTGATAACCTCTCAGTTCTCTCACAAGGGAACATGGAGCATGTTTATTCTTATTCAGCCTCACATACTTTTAGAAACAACCTGAACCCTGAAACTGACCGAACCTGGAAACTGACTGAATCCCATGGAGGGAAAAGAGTCAAAGTCATGGTCAAGAACTAAAGCAGCTCTTGACTGACAACATTACTTTAAAAGGCAAAAAAGTGTCAAGGATTTCATTCAGATGGCTTATTGTTCTTATGAGAATGCAATGTATCCTTTACGCCTAACTGTGGCAGGGTTGGTGAAAATCATTACAAAAAATAGTTAATAGTTGTGCGAACTGATGGACTATTGGGCACTTCGAGGCAAAAAATACATATAGTGCTTCTGCTACGGCCAACATCGAAAAGCAGCAGCCCTGGCTCTGGGCAACCCCTATGACCATGGGCCTCAACAAGGGCCACAAAGTAACCAAGAACGTGAGCCAGCCCAGGCACAGCCGCCACCAAGAGAGCCTGACCAAACACAACAAGTTTGTGCAGGACATGATCCGAGAGGTGTGTGGGTTCGCCCCATAGGAGCGGCATGCTATGGAGTTACTGAAGGTCTCCAAGGACAAACGGGCCCTCAAATTCATCAAGAAAAGGATGGGGACACATTCGCGCCAAGAGGAGGCAGGAGGAGCTGAGAAACGTTCTGGGCACCATGAGAAAAGTCGCTGCCAAGAAAGACTGAGCCCCCTGCCCTGCCCTCTCCCTGAAATAAAGAGCAGCTTGACAGAAAAAAAAAAAAAAATGCATATAGTGGATATAACTAAAAGTAAGCATAAATCATTACCTGTGAAACAAATGAAATGTATTAGCAAAATTTTTTTAAAAATTATACACATTTAAGAGGGGCACAGATAAAAATTATCTTGAATTTGGAGAAACCACAAGATACATTATAAGAGAAAGCATTAATGTGGCAGAATCTTCCTTTAATCAGTAAGTTCAGAAATTTTCTTACAAAATTATTTTATTGATCTATCCTCTATAAATGTTTACTTTTCATCTGACCCAGGCAATCAAATAAGAGATCTTCATTTCTCTGCATCAGATATTCAAAATATCTTCATGCAAGGGCTCAGATCTTTGTATTTCACAAATCAAATGTGTCAATATATGTTACTGTGGTACTATATGCTATTGTAAGTTCATAGGATTCAAGATGCTAAGGTCACTCTAACATTTTTCTTCCTTCCCCTAATTATTTCACATGATATGTAAAACACATATATTATAATTATTCTTTGAATACACCTAACAGTCTCATTCAAAAAAGAAAAAAAAAAACTCCACAGGATACTTTTCAGAAAAGGTTGTTCTTATGTGAACACATAATCTTGATTAAAGAACAAAATGCTCAAGATTAATGTCATCTTTGGGTAGGCTAAGGTTTACTGCTATTTTCCAAACTTGGGATTCTAAAGTGTACTCTGGCAAATCCATTCATTTGTGTTGCTTATTAAATTATCTGAGACTACTGATCCATGCACTTAAGTGTCACAAAAAGATAAAGAAAAAAATCATCACAATATTGTAGTTCCAAAAGTTTTTATTCATATTACTCTCTTGGAGAGAGCCCACTGTTTAACATCAAAAATAACATGGCAGTTGAGAATTATATTTAACATTTGATTGTACTGAAAACCCTAAATATTTTAGGTCTAATATATCAAGAATATCTACCCCTTAATATACTGAACATAAAAAGTATTCTGTTTCACTGCTTTGCTTTCTTTATGGGCTTAAACCTGCCAAATTATTCCATTTGATTTCAGAGAATTCTCATATGGCAGTCTATTTTATTTACTTTATCTTCAATAAAATGGTTCAGTGAGCATTAGCAACTCTGAGACACAAGTTTCAATCAGTCTTCAGGCAAAGGAGTCAATCTACATTAGACCTACTGTGCTGTGAGGTGCAGCTAAAAAGTTGGAATAAGGCAAAGCAACAGTGAAAATGTGAGCCAAGCCTAATAAAGGCCACAGAAAAGAGAAAGAAAGCTCTCCCCAGGCTCTCACATGCATTGCTTATACAATACCAGGTGCCAGGTTCAACACATGAAGAGCTCCTTAATAAGGCTGACAGCTAAAAGGAGGCTTCAGACTATAACTTCATTTTACATGACACCTACAGTAATAGTCCTCTGTTCTCTGGCAGACAATAGTAAAAACTCAAATTGCCAACAGTTTAAAATGAGGTTTCATAGTCATCCCTTGGATATCATATAAGGGAAAAAAACGAAAAACATTCAAGCTGCATGGTATCTCTTCTATAGCATTTTCATACAATTACTAATGTAACAGTAGTTTCAGTGAACCTTTCCTTACAAATTTGTATGACATTTTAAATATAGCTGCTGGATTAGATTTTAACCACAAAACAATCAGTAAGTTTGAGCAACAACTCATTTTGGAAAATGATATCATTAAAGACTAATTCCAAGAAATGTAGGATAGTACTGTTAGATGCCGTGAAAATGTCTCCCAAAGCACAAACTTTGTAATAAGTGATGCTGGTTCATATTTGATATGGGCTGTAAAAGGCAGATTATTGTAATGGTGCACTTCCCAGCAAATAAGACCATTAAAAGGGTACTTAATGTTCAGTTGAATTGAAAAGCAGGCCAGTTAAAATCCATATTTTCTATTTTGTATAATGATATCAAAAATTTTACTAGCGGATAGTTCCAAGCCACAAATTTAAAACTATAAACATAAACTCTCGTTTAAAAAATATGAACAAGTTTTCATTTTCTCTTTTTTAAATATAGTGCATTATGTTTCTCCAAATTCTATCATCACATAAATAGGAATGAAATTTGGAATGATGGTTTAATGAGTATTTATTTATTTATTTATTTATTTATTTAGAGGCAGGGTCTCATTCTGTTGTCCAGGCTGGAGTGCAGTGGCACAATCCCAGTTCACTGCAACCTCCGCCTCCCGGGTTCAAGTGATTTCCCTGCCTCAGGCTCCTGAGTAGCTGGGATTACAGGCGCCCATCACCACGCCCAGCTGATTTTTGTATTTTTAGTAGAGACGGGGTTTCACCATGTTTGTCAGGCTTGTCTCTAACTCCTGACCTGAGGTGATCCACCCGCCTCGGCCTCCGAAAGTGATGGGATTACAGGCGTGAGTCACCACAGCCAGCTGAGAATTTATTTATTTATATTTTTAATGTTGTTCTATTACTTGCTGATACATACTTTTCAATTCACTTTTCTGGAAACCAAATGTATTATTTTTTCTAGTGAGCTCAACGCTTCAAATATGTATACACATATCTAGATACTTCCATGTGACTCTACTATTTACACCTCCATAAAGGACATTAAAAAATATCAGCAACTATCATGATAGATTAGTAAAAGAGATTCTGTTTTCCAAGCAGCTCTTCTACAAAGAATGAGTATCAGATTAGCACACAGATATACCCAGTCATGAGTAAGCATGACTCTCCAACATTGATGTGATCAATGGGCAAGATATTAAAAGCGGCTTCTGCATGTTGCAAAATCAGTATTTCAGGTGAATCTAAACATTTTGCATTTTCTTTCCATTTGGCTCACTATCTTGTAAATATACATACCTATCTCTTCTATTACATATACCTGAGAGACATTATATTTGGTATATTGTTAATCTTTATATTCCCCTCAAAGTCAAGGGCAGTGCTGAAATTTGTGGATATAATTTTAGGGTTGAAATATCATATAATGTATTAATTATCTATGAGTGAATAAAAATTACCACCCAAACTTAGCAGTTTAGAACAAAACCATTTATTATCTTATATTAGTCTGTTTTCACGGTCCTATGAAGAAACACCTGAAACTGGGTAATTTATAAAGGAAACAAGTTTAATTGACTCACAGTTCCACATGGCTGGGGAGGTCTCAGGAAACTTACAATAGTGGCAGAAGGCACCTCTTCTTGAAGACAGGGTGGTAGGAGAGAGAATGAGTGCCCAGTGAAGGGGGAAGACCCCCATAAAGCCACCAGATCTCCTGAGAACTCACTATCGCAAGAACAGGATGGAGGAACTGCCCCATGATTCACTTATCTCCACCTGGTCCCTCCCACGACACGTGGGGATTATGGAAACTACAATTCAAGATGAGATCTGGGTGCTGACACAGCCAAATTATATCATATCTGAAATAGTTACTGAGGCTCAGGAATCAAGGAGTGGTTTAGCTGGGTGGCTTAGACTCAGAGTCTTTCAGGAAGTTGCAAGTTGTTTGTCGGCTCCTTCCTGGCTGTTTGCCAAATGGCTTAGTTCCTCACTATGAATACCTCTCCATGGCAGCCAGCCTCCCCCAGAGCAAGTCATTTGAAAGAATGAGAGAGACAGAAACAGAGACAAAGATAGAGACAGAAACAGAGAGAGTTAGAGGCAAGAGAGAGGGAGAAAGAAAGGAAACTCAAAATAGGTATCTCAATATCGTGCATAACCTAATCAGAAAAGCAACATATCAGCAAATAGAACTTGTGCCATATTCTATTGATCACATAGGCTGACCCTGGTAAATATGGGCAGGAAAAATATAATGGGGTGAAAAACCAGAAAATGGGGACTATCTTAGAGGCTGCCTACCACAGCTATCCCTCTGGACTCCAGTGATTCATGTTTTTCCCATATGTTATTGGTTTCAAAGGTGTAAGTTGTAATGGATTCTCACAAGTAACTTAAGGGTTATTTGAGGTATGTATTTCAAATTACTGAGCCAAAATAAGAATGAATAACTTATAAAGAACATCTTCTGAAATATGACTGTCAAACTGAATACTGGCTCTTAGACCACTGTTCTAAATCAAGAAGGTGTTTTACATATTCAATGAATATTTCTAAAGATACTATTATATGCGACATTGTAAGAAACACACAAATGAGCAACATTCTGTGATCTCTATGGGTAGTAAGGGAATGAGATTAATGATCACATGTCTGTAACATTCGATTGACTATGATAGGGTATGATACTATGCAGAAAAAGTCCTAGCCTAGCTAAAAAGGAGGTAAGAAATAAGAAAAATATAGTGGAAAAGGTGGAAATTTAAATGTGCTTTAAAAAGATAGAGAATGGGACAGAAACGATGAGAAAGATGTACATTGACAAAGATGTAGGCAAGAAAGCATAAAACATGTAATTACAGGTATACATATCAGAGTAAAGAGAAAAGGTAAGATATTTGGGTTTTGCCACATTCTGGAGTGTATTAAATACCACACTAGGCTGTAATTAGTCCGGTGGTTTTAGCCAGCTCGAAACAATGGATGAATTTTAGGCAAAGAGGAATAGTCTGCTGGGAATTATACTGTAAGAAAACTCTATGAAAATAAAATTTTACATGTTTCAACAATATTCTCATTATTAACTATAACATAACTATAAAACTTTAACATATTTCATGAATGTTAAGTTTAACATGCTTTGGTGGACAGTCTCTAGGGTGGCCCCCATGTTCATGCCCTGTAAAATTCCTTCCTCTTGAGTGTGGGCAGGACCTGTGACTTGATTCCAGCCAATAGAATATGGCAAAGATTGTGGGTTGTCACTTTGATGATTACTTTAATATACATACACACATACACATACATATATACACACACATCCATATATACACACATATGTGTGTATGTGTATTAATGCTATATATATATAGAGAGAGAAAGCATATATATATTCCATTTTGCTAGCATGCAGTATAGACTCTCCCACTGGCTTTAAAGAAGCAAGCTGCTATTTGTAAACTGTGTATGGAGAGTGCCACATGGGAGGAACTGTAGGTGGAATTTAAAGGCTGAGGATCTCAGACCTAAAACTGCAGTGAACTGAATTCAGCCAAAAACCCGTGAGTTTAGAAGAGGACCCTGGGCATTAAATGAAAATGCAACCTGGTTGATATTTTGATTGCAGCCTTTTAAGACCCTGAGCTAAACTGTGCCTGGACTCCTTACCCACAAAAATTGTGAGATGATATATGTATGTTGTTTTAAGCTTCTAAATACATGAAAATTCATCATATAGTAACAGAAAACTAATACACATCCTAACCAAACACAGAGAGCACAGGTACATAATGCAATACACTGAATATTTGTGTTGTTCCCAAATTCCTATGTTAAAATCCTACCCCCCAGTGTGATGGTACTAGGAGGCAGAACCTTTGGTGGGTAGTTAGGCCATGAAGATGGATCCCTCATGAATGTGATTAGTGCTCTTTTATAAAAGGAACCCCAGAGAGTTCTCTCATCCCCTTTCTGCCATGTGAGGACACAAGAAAGAAGATGGCAGTCTATAACCTGAAAGAAGGCCCTCACGAGAGTCTGACACCCTGAACTTAATCTTCCAGCACCCATTATTGTGATAAATAATTTTCTGTTTATAATCCACTCAGTCTATGGTACTTTGTTATAACAGTGTAAAATAACTAAGATACAGAATTAACTCATATTTAGCATTTCTTGTAAGACCCTTGATTGGACATAAATTAGATTATCCTATACAGGGTATTTGCCATGTGGCCTGAATAATACAGTCAACCATTGAAACAAATATAATAGAAAATAAAATAATACTGACTTTTTAAATGTTCACTATGCCCTTTATATGTATTCACACAATTAATCCTCAACTCTATTAAATAGGAACTGTTATCTCTATTCTCTAGATTGACAAATTAAGTGTAAAAGAGCCTTGGCGACTTGTTCAAGGTTTCACATATGGTAAGTTTGTTTTGGAACTGTCATTCAAACCCAGGCAATCTGATTTCCAACCTTGCATTCCCAATAGCTCCACTCTATACCCTATTTGCAGTCTTGCTCACTCTGTTTCGTTCTGACAATGAATGTCAGTACGCTATCTATCTGAACTGCTGACTCAACCCCCTGTCCGCCAAATCAGCTTCCTACATAGCCCATTTACTTTTTAATAATTTGAAAAATAGAGCAAATATTTTTCATATGATACCTAATCTTTAATACATATTTATGAAATTTATAGCAATTTTCTATAAATATGTGAATGAAAATTATTTCTACTTCATTGAATTATCTAAAACTGATATTTCATTTGAGTTTAATAGTCTTGCAGTGGAAACTCTGAAATACTGTGAATATCTTGAAGTAAAACACACCCAATCACATACCCAACTATGCATTTACCCACATACACAAATACTCTCAGTTACAAGTTGTATGAAACATTTTAGTTCCCATCTTATAAGTATTATGTAGGGCATGTTATTTAATTTCTTTGAGAGGTGAAACAGAGATAAAACTAAAAAAAGTTGTTTGAAAATAGGAAGTTTGAACCAAGTTCTATTTAGGGATTTTCTAGGGGGAAGGGAGCAGAGAAGAAAAAAATCTAGTATTTCTTGAAAATAGCTATGTACCAAGTGCTAAATTTTTACAATAATACAGTAAACAGATCTATCAGTCCCCTATTTTACTCTTTGAGAGCTGAGAAGCAAAAATTAATAGATGTTAATTTAAAAAGCCAAAAAATAGCAGCAAGGATGCAAACTCCTATCAACCCGATTCCAAAATCTTTGCTTCTCCAACATTTTCTTCTTCCCTTATGATCATACTTCCAGCTCAAGGGTTCAAAATTCTATACATTTACAATAAAAAACAATGCTTTTTCAGAATTCACTTCCCATTAAGGTGAACCTTTGTCATTATGCATATTCACTAATATGTGGCTAGTGTTTGTTTAAAAATATTTAAAAACTGCCACTATAAACACGTAACTAACAAAAGTCTAAGTAGCACATTCCAAAATCAGTTTGAGGACTAACTTTAAGTGCAATTATATTCTCTTCTAGGAAGAAAATTCTCTACTTTTTAAAAATAGTTTCTTTCATGATTCCATGATTCATTCTTTCCTGATTCATTGTCAGATCATTCTTGCTTATTATAAATCTAAACTCCTTCTGCTATTATACAAACGTCCTGTTACTCAAAAGTAATAACTTATATATCAAAAACTTGTATAAAGATAGAGTATATTGGTATAACCGTTATCTATGGCAAACCTACAAATAATGTCCCCATTCACCACAAAAAAGATTGAATATTAGCAGACATGTGTTCTATGTCTAGTTGTTTATTACTAGCTGTAAAATCACAACTAGCTATATAACTTTTCCCAGATCATTTTAATTCTTTGTCTTTGTTTCTCCACTTACCAAAGAATAATAATGTCAACCTTACTTACATCATAAATTAAGAGTAAAATGAAGTAAAAGGTTGCCAAAGTGCTTTGAAAATCTTAAATGCTAGATAAATGTGGGATCGTTTTAATGTGTCTCTGGTAAAATAATAAAACTGGTAAGAAATGAACCAAAAAACAATCCACAGGGCAAACAGAAGGTAAAATACCTGGGAAATATTAAACTGTGTAATTAAAGAACATTGACGAAAATCTCTCTGAGAAATTATGGAGTGTATCTTGAGAGAGTTGTAGAAATTGGTAGAGAAATTTAGGTAGAAAGTGAAGGTCCTGAGGCCTATGCTATGCTCATGGTGAAATTCTTAATGAAGAATTCTGAAGCTCGGGCATTTTGGTTTCCCTCTCTCTTGAGGTAAAGATTGGAGAAAGAAATGATATAAACTACTAAGAAGCTTTGAAATACAAACTCTGCCGAAAATTGCTTTTAGGTTTCCTTTAAAATTATATTATTCTAAATTTGGATATTGATGACAAACTGTTTGATTGACATTACTGTTCAACAGGGAAACTGAAAATCCAATCTTACATAAATATTACATATTGAGAACCTTTATATGTTAACATTGTAAATATCAAGGAAAACTATTACGAGATTTAAAGATACGCGATATTAAAAAAGAAAACAAATCTTTCAAAATAGCTGACTGGATCTCAAAAATTGTATTAGAAAAAATCAAATTTTCTTGAAAAAAATCATACTGGTATATTATTCTCATTATTTCCTCAATCCTTCAGATTCCCCCAAAACTTCAATATCAAATGAACTTTTAAAAAATAATACTTGAAAGGACCAGCATAATAAAAGGCAAGCATAATGGTAACAAGATTCTCCAAGTGCTTTTCTTGCCTAATAACTTACTTTTAATATTTCAGGCCAAATTCATATTCCCCATAAGTGTATGCTGGTTTTAAGAAGTGATACCGTGTTTAATAGAAAGAGAACAGCAAGTAGTGAAATGGGAACCCCCATAGCAGTGATAAATATTTCTACTGCCATACTTAACATGTCTCAATAGTCCGCTGACAACTTCTTCTTAACATTTGGGCAAAAATATTTAACCAAAAAAACTAAAGAGTAAAATCAGCATCAGAAAACTAAAAACAAGCACAATGAGCAAATGACAATTTTTACCAAAAGGACACTTACCTGTTTCTTCCAGATCTTCCACAAGACTTTCGAATCAACCTTGAAATGGAGTCCTAGGAAAATTCAATCCCAGCATTACATTAGAGTAGACCTGTTAACAGACACAAATAATTGTCACTGCTTAGAAAATTAAATTTAAATTTACATCACAAGTAGTGCAGTGACTTCAAAGAACACAAAACATATCCACCCTTAAAAAGAAAAAGTGTTAATGTTAACATGCATTACTTTGTGAATATTCAAATATGCATAAAAATGCTTTTTCTACATTTGGATTTAGAGAACTTTCAAGACATTGTTTGGTACAAAGCAAAGCCCACGAAGACAGCATAAGATGCACTTCCAAGAGATAGAGATTTTGTTTCCCACTCTTTCATTGATTTTGCAAGTTTAAACTTTTCAGTGATAATGTTTTCTACTGTCTTCAATTTCTTAACTGAAAACATGACTGATTTCAATTGCTTCTTCAACACATACTTAATGAGCTTTGTAAGATTTTCCACAATTAACAAATTGGTAGTAAGCATTTACTCCTCATAATCACAATGTAAGGATCATTATTTAAAAGCTTACTTAAGTTTGTATTTCCCAGATCCATTTCCGATTCAACTACTCTTTTTTTCTAGTTTCTTCCTTCTTTAATCTGACAGATTTAGCTCACACCTTTCTTAGACTAAAATATGTTAAGTGTACTGAAGGTCCACTAAAATTATAGAACTTATTACTATATAGATCGGGCTCGTCCAACTCGTGGCCAGGATGGCTTTGAATGCAGCCCAACACAAATTTGTAAACTTTCTCAAAACACTATAAGGTTTTGCATTTTTTTTTTTTTTTTTAGTTCATTGGCTATCATTAGTGTTAGTGTATTTTATGTGTGGCCCAAGACAATTCTTCTTCTTCCATTGTGGCCCAGGGAAGCCAAAAGATTGGATACCTCTGTTATAGATAGTAAATGGGTTTTGACTCACACAACACTCTAACTGATTGGTAGTGACTAAATGGAGAGCTGTATGGAGACTAAATCTGAGTCTGCAGCAGGAAGTTCTATGTTCAGTCAGCAATGTCTGCCATAGGCATTGAAAAGGATGACTGACATCACTTGCCATCTATGTTGAACATTTAGACATTTCACTAATTGTACTGAAATCATTTCCAAATGCTTTTGAGCTAAACAACCCTTTCTTGCAATAAAACCTCAGTGCAGGGCCAATTAATAATAATGTATTCTGGTTGAAACACAGCTCCAAGTATCAGTGCCACCATTACTCCTTTCCTTGGGTATTTTTGGTGTTTCACAAAGTATTAGGTATTCTACAGAGCAGAATCTGAAACCACTGTTTATCAGTATTAAGGTAACTCAAAGTCATGAACATTAAGGTAATTTGAACTCCTGTTCTTCATATTCCTTATATTCTTTCTCTATTGGTTCTATTGTCCACATTTCTCTTAACAATAAAATGCTCTACTTAGCAGGCCACACTCTTGGCTTTCCTTGTGTTAATTTTTCTTCCATAATTGTATTCTGCCTAATATATGCCACCAAAAGAAGTGGATTTCTTTAGTATTAGTCTAAATTATTTCATAATTTTATATTGACTTATTTTCCCTTGCCCATATTCATAGGGAAATTTCTCCAACTTTTTCTAAATCAGTCTATAAATTCTAGATTTTAAAAAGAAAATCCACAAACCCATTTTTAAACCCATTTTTAAACCCATTTAAAAGTATATGCTATAAAAGGTCTATTAATATCAAAGTAAAATTCAAAAGTGAAGGGCAAAGAGAAAAAACCTACTCTATAGAGTATTAACATGTACTACAAAGCCGGGTACAGCTACAGGCACATAGAGTTCAGAAATAAACCCATACACACACACACACATATATATATATGGGAGCATATATATATATGACAGCTCATATATACGTGACAGCGTTATATATAACATCGCAAAGTAAAAGAAACTACTGGTGTTGGCTTACTGTATAGAGCAAAAATTGATCTAAGAATCAGGCAGAAAGTAAAGGGGACACCTTATCACACCATATAGAAATCTGAATTCCCAAGAGATTAAAGAATTGAATATAAACTTTACCTTTTCAAAGTTATTAAGAAAAAAAATTTGGCAACTATTTTTGAGACATAGATGTAAAAAGCTTTCTGAAACATGGCCTAAAAAGCATAAATCATAACGCATAAATTGATTTTTCTTAAAAAATGAAAATTTTCAGTTAAGGATACCATGGATAATATCATAGGTAAACTGAGAGAACACCTAAAACCAATGAGGAATTAATATTGGTTAACATATACTTATATATTCAGAGGAAACCAATAGAAAAATGAGCAAAGAACCTGGAAAAGGAAGTGTTCAGAAGGAGAAGCCCAAACTGTTTAAAACTCATAAAATCCCTAGTAATCAGGAAGATACAAATTAAAAAACCAATGAGCTACCACTTTATGTCATCAGAAGACCATGAAATTGAATGCTGAATTCTGCGCAGTGTTGGTAAGAATATAGAAAGATGGGAACTCTTGTTTACTGCTAACAAAAGCATAAATTATGAAGTTATTCTTTAAAGCAATTTGGAAGACCTAACATGTCTACGTTCTTTGTGCTCTCAAAGCACCCTATGGGCACCTCTACTGTAAAATATATTAGGTTAAATCTCATTTCATGTTCTTGTTTACATACCTTTCTCTCCCACAAGCTTCTCCATTTTCTTTACTCAAAAATCCTGTTGAAACCGATAAATGAAGAAACAGCAATAAGCATATTATTTAGGTAATAGAAGTAAATACCAGAAGCACACTGCCACTGTGTAGCTGAAGTAGGCAGTGAGAAAATACAAGGCAGAGGGCTGCTATTTTTCATTTTAATAATCCCTACATTCCATTTGATTTTTTAACTCTATGCCTGGATTTCTTGAAGAAAGTCAAATACCAAAAAAAAAAAAAAGAAGAACAAAAAATGAATTTTATTATTTATTTTTTAAACGTCCATTTTAAGTTCAGGGGTACATGTGCAGGTAATCTCATGCCACAGGGATTTCTTATACAGACTATTTTGTCACCCAGGTATTAAGCCTAGTACACGTTAGTTATTTTTTCTAATCCTCCCCCTCCTCCCACCCTCAACCCTTTGGTAGACTGCAGTATCTGTTGTTCCCCTTTATGTGTCTATGTGTTCTCATCATTTAACTCCCACTTATAAGTGTAAATACACAGTATTTGCGTTTCTGTTCCTGCATTAGTTTGCTAAGGATAATGGCCTCCAGCTCCATCCATTTTCCTGCAAAGGATATCACCTCATTTCTTTTTATGACTGCGTAGTAGTCCACAGTCTATCATTGATAAGCATTTAGGTTGACTCCATGTTTTGCTCTTGTGAATAGTGCTACAAGGAACATATGTGTGCATGTTTCTTTATGATAGAACAATTTATATTCCTTTGGGTATATACCCAGTAACAGGATTGCTGTGCTGAAGGGTAGTTCTGTTTTTAGATCTTTACAGAATAGCCACAGTTTTCCGTAATGGTTGAACTAATTTATACTTCCACCAACAATGTATAAGCATTCCTTTTTCTCCATAGCACAGATTACTGTGAACAGTGATCATAATAATCAGAACCAAATGTTCACTTAATGATATATAGACAACTCTTATTTTAGAAACCTAAGGCCATAAAAAGAAAATAAGATAATTTGAAGGAGACAGAACCTGAGCTAGAGAGGCTAACTAGAGTTCTCTTATATACACATATTCACACGCATTATTTATTGCCAACTATATGTCACACACTGTCCTGGTTCTGGGTTAAATTCACAGCTCTGCTCTTATGGAATATGCAATATGATTAAGAATATGTAAGGGATGGGCATTTTTTTAACAATGTGCTGAGAGACAGGGTATATACAGGAGCAGCACCCAGTTGAAGCTTAGGCAGTCAAAGAGATCTGCCTGAGTGAAAGGACCCATGTGCCATTCGTGTATAGAAACATTCTCTTTTCTAATATTTTCTAGCCTTTTATATTGAATTACAAATTTGTTTGAGGTATGCTGTGGTAGGCAGAAGAACATCACTCAGACATTCCCAGACAGTTTGACCTATCTTCTCTAAGCAACTATATTAGATAAAGTGAATAATTAGTATAAGATTTATGTTTTTCATGCGTTTTGTTTTGTTTTGCTCTTCTTTTTAGATAGGGTCTTGCTCAGTCACCAAGGTTAGAGTGCAGTGGTGCAACTGTAGCTCACTGCAGTCTCCAACTCCTGGGCTCAAGCTATCCTCCGACCTCAGTCCCCACCAGTAGCTGGGACTCCAGGTGTGGGCCACACACCTGGGTAATTTTTTCACTTTTTGTAGAGTCAGAGTCTCCCTATGTTGCCCAAGCTGGTTTCGAACTCCTGGGCTCAAGCAATCCTCTCACATTAGCCTCCCAAAGTGCTGGGATTGCAGGCATGAGCCAAATACGCCCAGCCTAAGTGATTTAGTTTTGTTTAAATTTTTTTTCTAGTAATTTATTGATAGAAAAGAGATTTAGTCTTCTAATCAGCTACTTGGAATTCTTTGTTAATATTTTCGGCCAGGCGCGGTGGCTCAAGCCTGTAATCCCAGCACTTTGGGAGGCCGAGACGGGCGGATCACGAGGTCAGGAGATCGAGACCATCCTGGCTATCACGGTGAAACCCCGTCTCTACTAAAAATACAAAAAAACTAGCCGGGCGAGGTGGCGGGCGCCTGTAGTCCCAGCTACTCGGGAGGCTGAGGCAGGAGAATGGCCGAAACCCAGGAGGCGGAGCTTGCAGTGAGCTGAGATCCGGCCACTGCACTCCAGTCCGGGCGACAGAGCGAGACTCCGCCTTAAAAAAAAAAAAAAAAAAAATATTTTCTACTCTGTTGTCTTCTAATTAATAAAAATGAAGATGCATCCTAAAAGAAATGCTATCATTTAATTGTTTTCTAAATGAAAAGGAAAACATTACATCATATAAAGCATAAGGATAAAACGAGTATCTTTCGAATTCTACTGCTGAATATTATAACACAAAATCCTTAGCTTGGTGAATATCATGATTTGGAATAAAATATTATAAATATAGAGTAAAGAAATAAATAAAACACACGTGTTATATAGGTCCTGATGTGTAACTGATGTTCAATAGAAAAATTATACTAACATTTTAAATACCGTTTTAATATTGTATAGCACATGGCTTCCTGAATAATGGTGAGAACTATGGATTATTTTGTTTTCTCCAAACAGGGTTGTTAACTATATCCAAACAAAAGAAAGTAGATAATTGTTGATCGGCTATGAAGGCTGATATTATGAACAACCAAATTCTGGCAAGGCAACAAACTCACAAGTTTAATTCACAAAATAATAACAAATTTAACTGCTTGGTAATGGTGATGCATGCTAAAGGAATTTTAAAAAAGTAATCAGAGGCTTCTGAGGAATATGGTAAGATTTCTCAGGAGGCAGCAGTGCCTACATTATTCCTACCAAAATTTACAAAGGGTTCAGAAGGCACTGCGTAGCAGGCATTTTCTTTTTTGCATTAGCATGAGAGAAACATCATATTACTATAATTTGCACAGATGTTGCAAACAGAAAAAAAAAGAAAATGTTTAAAAGCTACTTCTGCAAAGGTTAAATACTGTAAAACTACCACCAGAGATACACAGTGCCCACTATAATTAGCATCCCACTTTGATTAAAGCAGTTTGAACTCCACAAGAACATGGATGTTTGTTTGTTTAATTCATTTATTAATCCTATGAACCTAGAATATTCCCTGGCACATAGTAGGCACACAATAAATATTTGTTGAATTAATGTATTAATCTGTAGACTAATAAACATAGAACTAGACAGGCATGGGAATTTAAAAATGAAATTTTAGGTAGAATAGATAGTAAGATATAAACCAGGATAGAGATATTATCCTTAGTATTCCTAGTTCAAAATTTAATTCAGTGATTGTTCAAAGGAGGAAATAAAGGAATGCTCTGTCCCACCGCCTTAATGTGGAGCAAACTCAATTCTATTTTGGAACTTCAAAAACACATTATTGAGGTCATACATTTTGGAGTTTATTTATGTATGGAATATTGTTTTGAAAATTCAAAAACTACTGATTTAACCTATACCTTAATGAAACATAATTTGTAGTTTTGATAGTTAATACTAGAACTCCACTGTAGTGAAGACTGCATATGATACAAAGCTATGATGCAGATCTAAACATATGTACATAAATACTAATTATAGTTAATCTACAACAGATTTATTCCATGAGTTTCTCAAATTATCCTTCTAATATCTTTGTAGAGTACTGAGGTAAAAGGAGATTCTTGAAAATTGCTAACAATAGGTACTTTAATTACCACTGAGAACTTAAATTTGCTCTCTTTGAGCCACATTCAGTGAAACATGTAAGCATTATCTGTACAGGGTGGGGCCTATGTAAGCTTTATTCTTGCCTGACTGATCTACCCCTCAGTTAACAGTACCTGGATCTAAGAAAGTGGAGCCAATGATCCTTTGAGGCTCCACCACATCCTAATAAATCCATAAAGAAGATACATTCACAGAAATAGAGCTGGAATAAAACTGCACCTTGAAAACAATTGGAGCCACAATGAAAATTAACCCTGCTGACATTATAGGTACAGTTCAAAACATACTTATTCAAGAATAGGACAATTTTGTTTTCAGTTGTTTTTTATATTTATAAATTTCTTTCTAGCTTTAAGTTAGAAATACTTAAATATATATATTTTATTGGCAGATAATGTTCTGTCAGATAATGTAAAATCAAAAATTAAACAATAAGCAGGCTAGTAACAGTAATAGTAAAATGGAAGTTAGCAAGCAATCATCAAAGAAAAGTATAATGCTGGCACAGTTAGTTGTAGGTTTCTGCCTTCTTGAATTTTACTCAGAGCAAAAGTAAGAGCTCCCTCATGGAACTGTTTAAAAATGCAATATCATATTTACACAAAACAGGTAAAAATACTTTAAAATCAAATTTCAGGCCAGGCGTGGTGGCTCATGCCTGTAATCCCAGCACTTTGGGAGGCCAAGGAGGGTGGATCACTTGAGGTCAGGAATTTGAGATCAGCCTGGTCAAAATGATGAAACTCCATCTCTACTAAAAACACAAAAATTAGCCGGGCATGGTAGCGGGCACCTGTAATGCCAGCTACTTGGGAGGCTGAGGCATGAGTCTCATTGCTTAAACCCGGGAAGGGGAGGTTGTAGTGAGCTGAGATTGTGCCACTGCACTCCAGTCTGGGTGACAGAGTGAGACTCCATCTCAAAAAAAAAAAAAAAAAGAAAAGGAAAAAAAAATTAAAATTGCATAAAAAGCCTTTTTCACCTTCAGTCATTGTAATTACTAAACATCTGTTATGTACCAAGTTTATGATCTGCTAGAGATACAGAGATAAAAGACACTCTAAGTGTTGACTATGTTTAAGGCAGGTTAAGCATGTAGTAAGCATGCTTTTAAGAGAATGATATTCTCCAAGCATAAGGATAGATCATAAGTTAAAATGTGATATCACGTAAGCAAAAGTAAGGACAGGGTAATACCAACTATAACAGCAGTTTGTCCTCGCAAAATAATTATTATTTTTGAGGCAAGTAGAGAAAGTGACACACTTGTCTGAATCACAACCTAATACCCCTCTGAATTTCTCATGAGGTAATCAAAAGAATAAGTATTATATTCTAATCGCCGAAGACTTTTAAGTATATTTAAATTTTTATCTACTTTTTATAAAATATTACTGGCAATAAAATACTTCTGATGACATTTCTGTAGTGAATGTATCTCACTTTTCATAGAACGTATAGCTTTTATAAAAAATTTTCATGCTAACTAGAACTGTTTGTTAAAATAATTATGGTAATTATTTGAATTAGAGCTATTAAAGTCACATAAACCATAAACATATAAATATACACTACCAAGATGAGTGAAGAATAATACATGTCTAAAATAACAGAAATACTGTTTGGTATTTCCAATATGCTGTGGGACAAAAAAAAAAATCACAGTGTTCTTGACACTGTCACTAAAAGAGTAAAATATGAAAAACTGGAAAGAGGAAAAGAACTTCAGACAATAAAATTAAAGTATGAATTCTGATTCAAAGGTAAAAAAATTTATAATCTAAGTAATAGGTTAAACACAATCTTCTAGCTTAGAACAGATTGGAGTTAATTCATTCTACGGTGGCATGTGCTCAGTTGGGGACTCAAAAACTACACCAGTAAGTCAAGAGAATTTCTTCAAAAACCACTTAAGTTTTTATTTGTGTTTTCTGTTTGTTTGTTTGTTTGTTTTTTGCCTGAGAGTCTGGTAAGACTAAATTAGAAAAAACAAGCAAAGAAAAATTCAGAAATGCTACTAGTAGAATTGCTAAAGAAGGTTTAAATAGACTCAGATTATACAGAATGGTCTCATTTAGTTTTAAATATTTCATTGCAGTGAGATGCCTAAGCCTTAAAAAAAAAAATGCATCATATTTAAAGATGCTTCATGGATTTATTTCATTCTCTTACTCACCCCTTCCTGCCTCTGATTTTCCTTCCTTTCTTTCTTACATAAGAAAACAGGTAACCTCATCACCCCTTCTATGCTAAGTAACAATGCTTTTTTTTTAACTAATATAACAAGTTTAAGACATAAGCATTTATGATCATCAAAACAATTCACTGGATTATATTTTTTTCATTTCCCTCTCTTATTTCATTGACAAGAAGGTCTCATTTTCAGCAAAATAACAGAGTGATCAAATGTGTAAACATGGCTTATAGAAGCAAGTGTGCATTAACATGGATGGAAATGACTATGCAGCCACTTTCCTGCTGCTAGAGATGCTCTATCCATCTCTTGTCAAATGAGAGGAAATATGACACAGATAGTATAGATAAATAAAACTCCAACCTCAGAGAAAGTATTTTAAAGTATGTAAAAAAAAAAGGACATTGGGAGTTGCTGGATTTCCTAATCATCTGAGGAATAAATAACCACAACTATATAAGGACTCTGACAATTCTGAATGACTTCAGATTTTCATGTTCTATCACTTGTTGAACAATCCCAATTCCAGAGGCTTTCTTTGTGAAGTCTGTAGTCCTACTCTAATATCAGCTCTCTCAGCTTCTACCACAACATATTTACCAGTAAGGAGCATCCTCTACACGTTAATGTTTTGTGATAAAAACGTTTCAACGGTAACAGCGGTATATTATCATCCAGGATACGGTATTTGTTTCAAAAATTCTGAATTAATATTAAAGCAATTTAAATTTATGAAACTCTGATTTCCTGCCTATCCACAGCTTTTAATCAACAAATCAACACTTCCATTTTCTTGAATTAAAAGTTCTACCAACACTGAGGTACCTCCACCTTCTATCCTAATCTGCCCATATAACCCAGAATTTCTTTTTCATAAAATATAAGCTCCTGATTGCAACCTGAACTGGGCAGTGTGCTGAGCAGAGCTTTAAAAGAAAAAATCACTGGCATTGGCATGTGCTGGGTCAGGCACCGGATTTTCTCCTGAGGTCAATTTAACTTCAGCAAAGTAAACGAAGACAGAACATAGGTTCAAAGGAGCTGAGGTTGGGTGAGAAAATATACTCATTTTACAGTACTTGATTTAGAAAATATGCTCATTTCACAATACTGAGTCTTCTGTTCCAAATTTGCTTACTTCACAAATTTATATTCATCTGTTTAGAGAAGCTATTGTATACATTTGTTAAAGCAAGACAGGCCAGGCACGGTGGCTCACGCCTGTAATCCTAGCACTTTGGGAAGCCGAGGTGGGTGGATCACCTGAGGTCAGGAGTTCAAGACCAGTCTGGCCAACATGGTGAAACTCCATCTCTACTAAAATACAAAAATTAGCCAGGCATGACAGTGGCTACCTGTAATCCCAGCTACTCAGGAGGCTGAGACGGGAGAATCGCTTGAACCAGGGAGACAGTGGTTGCAGTGAGCCAAAATTGTGCCACTGCACTCCAGCCTGGGCAATAGAGTAAGACTCCATCTCAAAAAAAAAAAAAGTAAAGCAACACAGGTATATGGCTTATGAAATGAAATGTTTTAACAGACTGTTTGAATTTTCTTACATAATCTCATCTCTAACTCAACAGAAGGATGTATTATAATACAGACAGTCCAAATTTCAGGCTGGCATTTTTAATGAAAACATTTTCCTCTCTTTTCTCTTTTTTGTTCTTTCATTAAGAGAAGTGGGTATCCATTTTTAAACAGCTATCGCTTATATTGCTTATTAATTTAATTGTTGAGAATATTTTTTATATCATCATTTGATTCCAGTATCGTACCTTATTATTCTATATCCTGGATGAATTCTCTCTATTTTTTTTTTTTTTTTTGAGAGGATCTTGCTCTGTCACCCAGGCTGGAGGACAGTGACACGATCTCAGCTCACTGCTACTTCCACTCTGCTGTTCAAGTGATTCTCCTGCCTCAGCCCCTCCACTAGCTGGGATTACAGACACACACCACCATGCCCAGCTAATTTATTTATTTATTTATTTTTATTTTTAGTAGAGACAGGGTTTCACCATGTTGACCAAGCTGGTCTCGAACTCCTGACCTCAAGTGATCCACCCACCTCGGCCTCTGTTTTTTTTTTTTAATCAAATAATAGTTACTTCTTCAGCAACATACAGTATAAAATAAAGCAAATTATCAAGGTCAATAAGTGATAAGATTTATAAACAAAAAAATCACAACAGCATGATTAGTGTTAGAACTGAAAAAGATTGAAATTACGACTATATTGTTGAAAATTGTACAAAATGTATATTTTTACTCAGATGAGAATCTGTAGGAAGTGACTTGCAAGTAAAGTCAGGTGTTTGCTTTTTTTTAATGGTCTTTAGCCACTAGACTGTATGCATAGCCCAATATTTATTAAGAATCATGGATGTATAAACACTATGCTAGGAGCTGTCCAGATATCAAACCAAAGACTGACAAGATGCTCTCTAGGTATTCAAAATAGTTAAAGGCATATCCCTGAAACTACGGTGGGCAACCAAAACCTCATTCTCACAGTTTTCTGAATTATCTTAAAGCATTCCTCACTGTGTATCAAGTCAAACATGTTAGAAAACGGTTTTGGAGGTACCCTTTTTAAAACCTACAGAAACATTATCAAAAACAAAAATAATAAAATTTACAAACATATTCATTTAGCTAATGAAAATGTTTGTCAATGATTTAACCTTGCTAAACTCATTACCCAATATCAGTCCTTCTTACAAAAACTTTGCTGATGAAGTTAATTATTTGTCAGTGGGTTCTAACTTCTAAACACCTAAACATATCTGGTTTAGGAGCTCCTATGATATAGGAGAAAACTAGTTGATCTCTTTAGGCAATCTTAATGCTCTATCTACCATTTCAGACATTAATTTATCACCTCCACTAAAAATTTTTACTTCCAAAACTTCCATATTATGATTGGATTAATAAAGTTTTATCTAGATGTCGAGATACAGTGTGTTTTTAAAAACATAAGTCGACTTCTGGTTTCTAATTCCACATATAAGGAGCTTGGGAGTCACCACTCCACCCTAACAAGAAGCAAAAAACTGAAAAGTTTGAAAAATCAATTCTTCCAAGATCCATAAAAGAGGTCAGGATGCAGCACAAACCACTGGCCTCAGGACTGAAGAGGTAGACAATGAAACCAAGGAGACCTGTGATCACCACTATGGGAACCAGTACCTGAACAGGAAAATCTGAGCTGTAATTGATGCCTTGATGGAGTTTCAGTGAGGACAATCCTGAAAGGATAACTCCAGGGGGACTCAGGTATACTCCCCCACCAGCTTGCCCATTATGAATGGATTTTCACAGTAGATATCAAAGAAAAATCACTTCAAGTTTCCAGCAGGGGGAGAGGAAAAAGAACCATTTAAAAAATATGCCAGTGGCCAGGTGTGGTGGCTCATACCTATAATTCTAGCACATTAGGAGGTTGAGATGGGTGGATCACCTGAGGTCAGGAGTTTGAGACCAGCTTGGCCAACATGATGAAACCCTGTCTCTGCTAAAAATACAAAATACAAAAATTAGCCAGGCATGGTGGTGGATGCCTGTAATCCCAGCTGCTTGGGAGGCTGGGGCAGAAGAATCCCTTGAACCAGGGGGGCGGAGCTTGCAGCGAGCCGAGATCACACCAATTCACTCCAGCCTGGGTGAAAGAGCGAGACTCTGTCTCAAAAAGTAATAAATAAATAACAATAAAAATATGCCAGAGCACTCTGTTCTTCTCAAGAAGCCTTGCCCTCAGGAGAGACTAGTTAACCAGAGCCTACCCTGCTGGGATAGTATCATATTATCAAAAACTAATTGACCTGAAGGAAAGGAAATATTCAACTCTAGTCAGCTCTTGCCTTCCACTTAAGAGAAGAAATGCCCCCACTCCAGCCCAATCTAGCCATCTTCTCCCATGTAACGGAGGTGGGGGGTGGGGAAGAAAACTGAAAAACACTTGTGAAGTTCACAATCAAAAGTGATAAGCTCACTAAAAGACTGAAGACTAATCCTAGAACTATAGAATGCTTTCTATCTTCCCAAACCTCACCATCACATTACTAAAGGCCCATTTACAGCAGTTTCTTTTGCCAAGTACATCATGTCCAGCTATCAAGAAAACATTACGAAGTATATCAAAAGGTAAAAATCATAATTTGAAGGGACATCTGAACCAGACATGGCAGGCATATTGGAATTATCAGACCAGGAATGTAAAACAACTATTATGAAAACTATGGTTAATGTGCTAAGAGCTCTAATGGATAAAGAAGACAGTATCCAATAACAGATGGGCAACAGAAGCAAAGAGATGGAACTTCTAGGAAAGAACAACAACAATAACAAAAAAAAAACAAACAAAAACAAAACTAGAGATTTAAAAATCTGCTATAACAGAAAATGTAGGCTTACTAGTAGACAGGACACAACTTATTGGTAAACTGGATGCAGCTGAGGACAGAAGTGCTGCACTTGAGGATAGCTCAGTAGACACCTCTAAAACTAAAAACTAAAGAGAACAAAGATTGAAAAATCAAAACAGAATACTTAAGAACTGTGGCAAAACTACACAATGTCTAATATACACATAATGGGAATACTAAAGGAGAGCAAAGAGGGAAAGAGAGCACCAATTAGAATAAATGTCAAAAAAAACTACACCTAGGTTTATAATTCTCAAACTACAGATAATCAAAGAAAAAGATTTTTTAAAGTTCTGAAAAAATAAAGAGGACCTTACCTATACAGAAACAAAGATAAGAATTACATCTAATTTCTGTCTCAGAAGCCATGCAAGCAAGGAGAGAGAATAGAATGAAATATTTAAAGTGTTGAGAGGGGCCAAGCTGGGTGGCCTACAATCCCATCACTTTGTGAGGCTGAGGTGGGTGGATTGCTTGAGCCTAGGAGTTCCAGACCAGACTGGGTAACATGGTGAAACCTCATCTGTACAAAAAATATAAAATATTAGTTGGGTGTGGTGGCGCGTGCTTGTAGTCCCAGCTACTTGGGAAGCTGAGGCAGGAGAATGGCCGAAACCCAGGAGGCGGAGCTTGCAGTGAGCTGAGATCCGGCCACTGCACTCCAGTCCGGGCGACAGAGCGAGACTC
>NW_012117411.1:2859174-2869814 GCF_000951035.1 Colobus angolensis palliatus | reverse complement strand
AAAAAAAAAAAAAAAAGAAAGAAAACTAGTCGGGCATGGTGGTGCACGCCTGCAGACCCAGTTCAGATACCTGGTTGGCCTTGAGCCGAGATTGTGCCACTGCACTTCAGCCCAGACAACAGAGTGAGATTCTGCCAAAAAAAAAAAAAAAAATTTTGAGAGGGTAGAAAAGACCAATCCAGAATTCTGTACCCTGTGAAACTATCTATCCTTCAAAAGTGAAGGAAAAATAAAGACTTTATAAGACAAACAAAAATGGAAGGAAATTGTTTCCAGTAGACCTGCCTTGCAAGAAATGTTAAATTCTTTAGCTAGAAGGACAATAACATAGGTCAGAAACTCAGATTTACATAAAGAAAGCAAGAGGATAATAGAAGGAATAAGAGAAGGTAAAATTAAAACTTTTATTTTTCTTATGCTTAATTGATCTAACATATAACAGTTTGTTCAAAATAATCTCAATGTACATATCGTATGTATATATTATGTGAATATATGCTTATGCATGCTTATATAGAAGCAAATTGAATGACAGTAGTAATACAAAGAATGGGAGAGGTGAATTACGGTTGTTTTCATAAGGTACTCACACTACCCATGAAGTGGTGTAGTGTTATTTGAAAGTGGACTTAGATTAGTTGTAAATCTATATTGCAAACTATGGGACAATAATACAAAGAAAAAAATCTTCAAAATCACAAAAGGCAGGAAAAAAATGGAAGAAAAATAGGAACAAAAAACAAGGGCAACAAATAGAAAACTGTAACAAATATGGTAGATATTACTTCAACAGAACATCAATGGTCTGAATGCACCAAGGCAGAGACTGTTAAACTGTACCAAAAAATAAGATCAAATTATTTGTTGTCTACAAGGAATGCACTTTAAATATAAAGACACACATAGATTGAAAGTAAATATATAAAGAAATATAGCATGCTAACACTCATCAAAAGAAAATGGGAGTATCTATATTAATTTCAGACATGGCAGACTTCAAAGCAAGGAAAGTTGTCAGAGATAAAAATGGTATTAAAGGGGTCAATTCTCTAAGAAGGTAACAATCCTTAACACGTGTGTACCTAACAACAGAGCAAGAAACTATGTGAGGGTGGAAACTGATAAATTAGCAAGAAAAAACTGATGAATTTAGCATTATAGTTAAAAACTTCAACACTCCTCTATTAAAAATGGGCAGATCTATCAGGCAGAAAATCAGCAAAGACACAGTTGAATACAACAACACCATCAATCAAGTGGTTATAAGTAACATCCGTAGACTGCATGAGACAGCCAATAATACCAGAAGAATACTCATTCTTCTCAAGCTCACATGGGAACACTCACCAAGATAGACAGACCACATTCACAGTCTTATACACATCTTAACAGATTTTGAAAGAATTGAATTCAAACAACATCTGCTCTCAGATCACAAAAGCATTAACCTAGAAATAAACAACAGGAAGGTAACTAAAAATCTCAAAATATGTAGAGATTAAACAACACACTTCTAAGTAACACACAGGCCAATGAAGAAACCGCAAGAGAAATTTAATAGCATTCTGAACAAAGAGAAAATGAAAATACAACTTATCAAAATGTGTGGGATAAAGTAATATCAGAGCTCAGAGGGAAATTTATCATATTAAACGCATCATTAGGAAAGAAAAAAGATATAAAATAGATGACCTATGTTTCTTCTTTGGGAAACTAGAAAAAGCATATCAAATTATATCCAAAGTAAGCAAAAGGAAAGTAATAATAAGGATTAAAAAATAACTCAATGAAATTGAAAACAGTAAACAAATAGAAAAAAATCAACAAAACTAAACACAAATTCTTTGAAAAGATCAGTAAAACTGATGAGCCTCTATCCAGGCTCCATAAAAAAAAATGCAAGGACACGAATTACTAATATCAGAAATCATTACAGAGGAGAAATCATTATAGATACCATGGATGTGAGAATAATGATAAAGAAATATTACAAACAACTCTATGCCCAGAAATTTGATACCCTAATGGATGAAAGTTTGAAAGACACAAGCTGCCAAAACTCATATAAGAAGAAAGAACAACCAGAATAGGCCTATATCTATTAAATAAATTGAATCAATAACTAATAACCTCCAAAAATAGAAAGCACCAGGTCCCTGTTGGTTCACTGGTGAATTCTACCAAACAGTTAAGGAAGTAGTTATATTAATACTCTACAATCTCTTTCAGAGGATAGAAGTGGAAGAAATACTTCCTTCCTCATTTGATGAAGCCAGCATTACCCTAATACCAAAACCAAAGATATTACAAGAAAAAAAAATTTACAGACCAATCTTTCTCAGGAACATAAATTGCAAAAATCTCCAATAAAATATTAATAAACCAAATCCAATATTATGTAAAAAATTATATACCATTACCAAGTGGGACTTATCTCAGGAATGTAAAGTTGGTTCAACATTCAAAAATCATTTAATATAACCCATCACAACAACATACTAAAGAATCACACGATCATATCAATAGATGCAGAAAAGCATTTGACAAAATCCAACATCCATTTGTGATTTAAAAAATAAATAAATACATCCTCTCAGTAAACCAGGAATAGAGGGGAACTACCTCAACTTGATAAAGAATATCTATGAAATCCTAACAGCTAACATACTTAATTGTGAGAAATTCAAATCCTTCCCACTAATATCCAGTGCAAAGCAAGGATGTCCCCACTCACCACTCCTTTTCAACAGTTTATTGGAAGTTCTAGCAAATGTGGTAAGACAAGTAAAAGAAAAAAAAAGTATATATATTGGGAAAAATAAAATAAAACTCTCTTTGTTTGCAGAAGACATGATTGGCTGTGTAGAAAATCTGAAAGAATCAGCAAAAATACTCCTGAAACTAATAAGTAATTACAGTGAGGTGAAAGAACAGACAAATACATAAATGGAACAAAACAAAGAGCCCAGAAATAGACCTACATAATTATAGTCAACTTATCTTTGATAAAGGAACAGAGTTGATACAATGAGCAGAGACAGTCTTTTCAACATATGGTGCTAGAACAACTAGACACCCACATACAAAAAAAAAAAAAAAATGAATTGAGACACAGACCTTTCACCTGTCACAAAATTAACTCAAAATGGATCATAGTCCTAAATGTGAAAATAATATAGAATCCTAGATGACTTTAGGTATAGTGATTTTTTAGATATCAAAGGCATGATCCATGAAATAAATAATTGATAAATGGACGTCATTAAAATTGAAAACTTCTGCTCCATAAAAACACTGTCAAGATAAAAGAATGGGAAGATAAGCCACAGAACAGAGAAAATAAGTGCAACAGACACATCTGATAAAGGACTGTTAAGCAAAAATATGTAAAGAACTCTTAAAACTCAACAATAAGAAAACAACTCAATTAAAAACTGGGCCAAAGATCTTAACAGTCACTTCAACAAAGATTACACAGATGGCAAATGAGTACATGAAAAGATGCTTAACAACCTATGTTATCAGGGAAATGCCAAATAATCAGATACCACTACATTATCTATTAGAATGCCCAAAATCCAATACACTGACAACATCAAATGCTAACAAGGATGTGGAGCAACAGAAACTTTCATTCATTGTTGGTGAGAATGCAAAATTGTACGGCCACTTTGAAAGACTGCGGCAGTTTCTTACAAAGCTAAGGACACTCTAACCAAAGGATCCAAACATTGTGCTCTTTGGTACTTAGCGAAATGAACTGAAAATTTCAGTCCAAACAGAAGCCTGAAGACAGATGCTTATAGTAGCTTTATTCATAATTACCAAAACTTGGGGGCTAGCAAGATGTCCTTCCGTAGGTAATTGGATAAATAAACTGCAAAATATACACACAATGGAGTATTATTTAGCACTAAAAGAAATGAGTTATCAAGCCATGGAAAGACATGGAAAAACCTTAAATGTATATTATTAAGTGAAAGAATGCTCATTTCTTTGCATTCTGACTGATCAACATTTTTCTTTTTGATTTCTTATTGGTGTTCTAAAAGTTGAGCACAGAGCATTCATTATCCTGAAGCCGAGAACTTCTGGATGAATGTGGTCAGATCACTGGAACAATAAAGCAAGACAGTTAAGAAAAGCACCTGACACAAGTAAGCACTTTAAATATTTGTTTGAAGAATCAATGATTGAGAGGTCCTTACTTTGCAAACATAGAGTTCTAGTGACAAAACTGAAGTAATTTTTGACAGAAAATTGTAAATGTATCCTTTTTACTGGGGGTGTGTGGAGGAACATAATTCTGAAGTGCATGTCCTACTGATAATGACTAACAATAAAATGATTAACAATAAACAATAGAACGACCAAGTAAATTGTGTTGAGTCTTTTAAGAGACTCACAATATTAGAATCATAATTTAATAATATAAAAGTAAATTTTTAAGCAAGCAAAACAGAACCATGTTATTTATCTATTAAATAAAAACTGCTGGCCAGGCACAGTGTCTCATGCTTCTAATCAGAGCACTTTGGGAGGCTGACAAAGGAGGATTGCTTGAGCCCAGTAATTCGAAGCTGCAGTGGGCCAGGATCATGCCAACATACTACAGCCTGGGTGACAGCGCAAGACCCTGTCTCAAAAAGAAACAAAAAACAATTTAATTCAAGAATAGCATGTACTAATAAACAAGGAAGAGAGCTCCTTAACTACCACTTCCACTTTTTCATTTAGAATCTTTAGTTTTCTTTACAAATGCAAAATGCTTTCATGTTTAGGATATTTTAATTACAAATAATTATTTTTCTATCTCTATTCAAAATATCAACAATATGACTACCTTCTAAACAATTTACATTTATGTACAACTATATATTGGCCTCCTGCTATGTACCTCCATGAGGACCCTAAACTCTAAGCCATATCAAATTGTTTGTCCAACACCTCTCTGCAACTTGTGCATAAAGTATAGGCCCTATTTGTTTACTTAGCTAGAATACTCAGTTATAAATGACATGATTTCTTCAAGTGAAACAAAGAAAATGTCTTTATAAAAATACTCAGCTAGCCTCAGGAAAATCAAACTTTTATAACTGATATTTAAGATACAGTAAACATACTGGACTATTGTGGTCTTTATGTGATGCTTTATTCAATATTTAATTGATCTGATTTGTTCAAAATAAGGACAATATTTTCCTGATTGTTGATTATATTTCCTTTAAAATACAGATTCAACAAAATACATTCTCAGAAAAAGCAAAACTTTCCTTTTCATGCCTCTAATAATTTAATGCTACTAATCTATCACAGGGGAAACCCAGAAACAATTATCGGAAAATACACAAACACACACACACACACACACACACACACACACACATGCACATAGAGTCATTTTGTAGTCCTACATATTGTATTTCTGCTTCTTTCTTTAGAAGTTGTAATAGTGCCACAGAGTCATAGTGCCAAAAATGAGTGACCTACTGGCATAGAGTTTATGTCTTCTATGGATGCTTTTGGAGTATATAATTGATTTTCTTCTTGTTAGCCTGTGGGGAGTATAGACTTCAGCAATTGTCAGAGTGAGTAGTAGCACTAATAGAACACACTAAAGAAACAACACTTTAAGAACATCAGGAGCAACAGCTCTAGAATTACAGCCCTAGTAAGAAGGATCTCGCTATCCTAACTTGCCATGCTATTGCTTAAGACACTATATTACAACATACTCTATCTTTCTTAAAGAAGAAAGTCTAACACAGAATTTGTATAGATATTTGAGTGGTGTTTTTTAAAATGTGAGCATTTTTGTAATTAATCTGAGTTTGTGGTCTGAATTCGTGTTTCACTAAATTCTAATATGCTCTAATATTATTCTATATATTAACAAATTCCCTCTTGCACAAATACTCATAATCACATTATGACTTTAATTCCATGTCCTACCAAATAACCCCTAAGTACATGTCACTGAGTTGATTATAATAAGTTCCATACATGAAAAAATACACTCAAAATTTACATGTTCATGTCCACTTAGGATAAATGGATAAATAAAATGTGGTGTGTACATATAATGGAATGTCATTTGCCCTTAAAAAAGAAATTCTGACATATACTATGTCCTGATGTTTGTTTACATGGATGAACCTTGAAGACATTATGCTGAGTAAAATTAGCCAGTTCACAAGAGGACAAATATTGTGATTCTACTTATTTGAAACACATATAGTCAAATACATGGACACAGAATGGAGAATGGCAGTTTTTAGGGGCTTGAGAGAGAAAGAAATGAGAAGTATATTATTGTTTAATGGGTACAGTGTTTCAGTTTTGGAAGATAAAAAAATTTCTGGAGATACATGGTGGTGACAGTTGCACAACAGTCTGAATGTGCTTACTGACATTGAATCATACACTTAAAAATGGTTAAAATGATAAATTCTGTTGTGTATATATACACACATATATACGTATATATACACATATACATACATACATACATGTATATATACATACACACACACATATATACACGTGCAGTGGCGCAATCTTGGCTCACCGCAACCTCCTCCTCCTGGGTTCAAGTGATTCTCCTGCCTCAGCTTCCCGAGTAGCTGGGACTACAGGCACCCGCCACCACGCCTGACTAATTTTTATATTTTTAGTAGAGGCGGATTTTCACCATGTTAGCCAGGATGGTCTCGAGCTCTTGACCTCGTGATCTGTCTTCCTTGGCCTCCCAAAGTGCTGGGATTACAGGCATGAGCCACTGTGCCCAGCCTATATTTTACTACAATTAAAAAAAAAAGTATATTAACATATTCATGTAAGAGCGAATATCTAAAACTAAGATATTTTTAGGCTAATACAGAATAATAACTGAAAGTAATAGAAGATATTCTTTGAATTTGGCAAGACTTGCAAAAAGTCATTCATAAGCTTTTTGTAGGAAAGGTAATAAAGAAAAGACTTGGTAAAGGCTGCTTTCTTTAGGATCTAGAAAGCTGGCATTTTGAAGGGCTGAGAGGATAATTTTTCAGTCTTCAGTAAGTCTACTGGGTACATGCTCTATAGAAAGCTCTTGGCAAAAAGAATAGGATTTGGCACATGTAAAATTTTCATTTTAAGAATAACTTCTCCTCTAAAGCATTTTCTGATATCCCATTTCTTTAAGGAAGATTTGCTCATTTGTTTTTTTCCCTCCTTCTGAGGAACCCTATTCAAACATTTTATAACAAGTTGTAAGATGATTACAACAGTAATTTGCTGACATTTTTGTCACCTACTATAGGACACTAAGCTCCTCGAGGGTCTTTCAAACATTTAGCTCACAGTTGGCACTAAATAAATTTTTGTTCAACGGACTAATAGCTGAACAAGTGAACAATTTTATACATCAAACAAATAAATACTGAGTGCCTAACCTAAAATATATGAAGTTCCGTGGAAATAACAAAGCTAAAAAACTATATGGTCCCTGATTCAAGGTATTAAGCAAATCCAGTAATTCTCCTGTTACAGTTTGGATACCCCACCAAAATTTCATGTTGAATTGTAACCCCTAGCGTTGGAGGTGGGGCTTGTTGGCAGGTGTTTGGGCCATAAGGGTGGATCCCTCATGTCTTGATGCTGTTCTTAGACACTGAGTGAGTTCTCATGACATTTGGTGGCTTATAACTGTGTGGTACTTCTCCCCAACTCTCTCTCTTGCTTCTGCTTTTGCCATGTGAAATGCCTACTTCTGCTTCACCTTCCACCATGAGTAAAAGCTCCCTGAGGCCTCCCCAGGAGCTGAGGAGATGCCGGCACCATGCTTCCTGTACAGTCTGAAGAACAATAAGCCAATTAAACCTCCTTATAAATTACCCAATCTTAGATATTTCCTATATAGCAAAGCAAGACCTGCCTAACAGAGAACATTGGCACCAGGAGTTCTCCTATAAAAATACCTGAAAATGTGGAGGTGACTTTGGAACTGGGTAATAGGTAGAGGTTGGAAGAGTTTGGAGGGCTCAGAAGAAAACAGGAAGATGAGGGGAAACTTGGAGCTTCTTAGAGACAGGTTAAATGGTTGTGACCAAAATGCTAATAGTGATAAGGACAGTGAAATCTGGGCTGACAGGTCCAGTTTCTTTTTCACTTAAGTGCTAATATCCAAGACAATGGAAAAAAAAGGCTAATAGGGCATTTCAGAGACCTTCACAGTAGCCCTTCCCATTACTAGCACAGAAGGCCTAGGAGGAAAGAATGAATTTGGGGGTCAGGGCGTCTGTCGTCTGCACCTCAGGACACTGCTCCTCGCAACCAGGCCACTGAAGCTCCAGCCTCAGCTCAGGGGACCCCAAGTACAGTTTGGGCTTTTGCCATTAAGGTGGAAGCCATAATCCTTGGCAACTTCCCTGTGGTGTTAAGCCTGTGTGTGCAGAGAGTGCAAGAGTTAAGGAGGTTTGGCAGCCTCCACCTACATTTCACAGGATGTCTGAGAAAGCCTGGGTGCCCACACAGTAGCCTACTGCAGGGGCAGAGCCCTCACAGAGAACCTCTACTAGGGTTGTTTCAAGGGGAAATGTGGAGTTAGAGGCCCCACACAGAGTCCTCACTAGGGTACTGCCTAGTGTAGCTGTGGGAAGGGGGCCACCATCCTCCAGACCCCAGACTGGTAGAGCCACCAGCAGTTTACACCCTTTGCCTAGAAAAGCCACAGGTCCTGAAAAACCTGTGAGAGCAAGCACAAGGGCTAACCCCCACAATGTCACAGGGGAAGAGCTGCCCAAGGCCTTGTACCAGTGTGCCCTGGATGTGGGACATGGAGCCAAAGGAGATTATTTGGAGCTTTCAGGTTTAATGACTGCCCTGCTGGGTTTCAAACTCACCTGAGACCTGTAGCCCCTTTTCTTGTGGCCGATTTTTCCCTTTTGGAATAGAAATGTTTTCCCAATGCCTATACCCTCATCGTATCTTGGTAGTAAATAACTTGGTTTATATTTTGTAGGTTCATAGGTGGAAGGAACTTGCCTTGTCTCAGAAGAGACTTTGGGCTTTTGAGTTAATGTTGGAATGAGTTAAGACTTTGGGGAACTGTTGGGAAAGGCATGAGTGTATTTTACAATGTAAGAAGGAAATGAGATTTTAGAGGGGCAAGGGGCGGAATCATACAGGTTGGATGTCCTGCCCAAATCTCGTGTTCAATTGTAATCCCCAATGTTGTAGGTAGGGCCTGGTGGGAAGTGTTTGGGTCATGTGGGAGGATCCCTCATGGCTTGATGCTGTCCTGGGATAGTGAGTGACTTCTCATGAGAGCCTGGCATTTAGAAGTATGTGGCATATCCCCTCCCCCACCACACTCTCACTCTCTTGTTCTTGCTTTCACTATGTGAGGGGCCTGCTCTTGATTCACCCTCCCCCATGAGTAAAAACTCCCCGAGGCTTCCCCAGAAGCTGAGCAATGTTGGTTCCATGGTTGTACAGCCTGTAGAATGGTGAGCCAATTAAACCTCTTTTCTTTATAAATAGCTCAGTCTCAGGTATTTCTTTACAGTAACTCTAAAACAGCCTAACACACCCCCAAATAGGTTTATACTGTAAATATCATTTTTAAAAGATACAAATAAAGTACTACAGGTAATATGTATAAACAAGAATAATCACACACTATTGTGGGTGAAGGAGGAGATCAGGAAAGGCTTGATGAGGAGCTAACATCTGACACAGACATTAAAGTGTAGATGTTGTTTAAATAGGGGTAGGTAGGAAAACATGAGTATATTTGTGTAAAAACAACAATGGCATAGTAACTGTATGTTACAACAGAAGCTCTCAAGTCTTTGGTCTCAGGTCACCTTTACACTTTTAAAAATTATTAAGAATCCCTCCCCCCATGAAAAAAACTTCTGTTTTTGTGAGTGACCTGTATCTGTACTTACTGTATTAAACTGAGAAATTTAAAAATCACATATACATTCCATTAGTCATCAGAGTAATGACATCATCAAACATCTTTAGCCTCTGGACAGCTCTATGGTACATTCATACTAGAATAAGGGCAAAGAGAAGTAAGGCAAATAACATACTATATGAGTATTAAAGAGTTTTGTCCTCACAGCCACCTTGACAGGGTCTTAGAGACATCCTAGACACATTTTCAGAACTCCTGGATGGCAGAGTAAAAAGGTGAGAGTAAGGAAGCTAAACAGGCAGAGCTAGAATTCACCCAATGTTACTGAAGGCCAAGCCATAGATTTTAAAACAGACAAATATTAAAGATTTTTGCTAAAAATAAGTCATAAAATTGTGAGCTGACTTTAGAAGGATTCATTTAGGACAGAAAGAGGTGAGGAAGCATGGAAATGTAGACTATAAGCCAGCTAGAGGCCAACAGAGTATATACCAGTGTTAACTGTTACGGTTCCTTTAAAATGCCTGTATTTTCTTTCTTGCAGGGTAGAATGCTGCAAGAAAGAAAATGCAAGCATTTAAAGGAACCGTAACAGTTACAAAGAATCAGGAGACAATGCATGATGGTATAGGATGCCAAAGGAAGAATACATTTCAAGGTGGGACTGATTAAGAAAAGAACATCAGCCAGGCACAGTGGCTCATGTCTGTAATCCCAGCACATTGGGAGGCTGAGG
>NW_012117411.1:2841047-2858764 GCF_000951035.1 Colobus angolensis palliatus | reverse complement strand
AAAAAAAAGAAAAAGAAGTCATGAAGGAATTGGTAATCTATAATAGAGGAGTGTATATGATTGACCAGATTTCAAGAAATAAAGGAGAAAATGGAATATGAGGCAGTTCTGACATAAGCAAAGATAACTCATTTGAAACTCTGATAATAAAATAAAGGATAGTGAGCAACTCCTTTGCTTTGAAACTGAATAAAGTAATTGGTGATGAGGAGAATATTAAGGAAAAAAAGGATTGACAATGGAGCAAGGTTTCAGGGAAGCTGGGAGAAAATTAGGTAAAAGAAATATAAACAGTTGTTTGTCAAAAGAAAAGATCCTTCTTAACTGTGCAACAGAGCTAAAGGAAAAAGGTTAGCTAAGAGTGTAGGGTATTAGTGTATAAGAGAAAAACGAGCAGAAGAATTCAGTGAACGGACATTATGGAATTCAGCAGAGAGGGGATACTATGTAGAAATAAAACTAAGGTAAAAAGAAAAGTGGAAATTAAAGAATAAAAAACTAAAAATAAATTGTATGTACCATGAGTATGCATGATCAACCAAGGATGAAAGACCACCACAAGTTAAAATTCCAATATTCCAAATGGAATGCAAATGAATTTCTCAGGTGGGTGGGTAGAAGGAAAGAAGAAATATTGCTTTACACTAGAACTGCATTGTCTAATATTGGTAGATTCTAGCCACACGTGATTCTTTAAATCTAAATTTGTTCAAATTAAATCAAACTTAAACATCAGTTATTTGACAGATTTCAAGTACTCAGCAATCTTGTGTGGCTAATGGCTACCATATTGAACTATGTAGATTGTGAACATTTCTTTTTCTAAAAAAACTTTTACTTTAGAATTCAGGAGGTAAATGTGCAGGCTTGTTACCTGGGTATAGTGCGTGATGCTGAGGTTTGGGGTATGAATGATCCCATCACCCAAGTACTAAGAATAGTACCTTTTAGTTAGTACTGTCACCTAGGCCGGAGTGCAATGATGTGATCACAGCTCACTCCAAGCCTCAAACCCCTTGGTTCAAACGATCCTCCCACCTCAGCCATCCAAGTAGCTGAGATTACAGGTACATGCCACCATACCTGAGTAATTTTTAATTTTTTGTAGAGATGGGGCCTCACTATGTTACCCAGTCTGGTCTTAAACTCCTGACCTCCAGAAATCCTGCCTCCTAGACCTTCCAAAGTGCTTGGATTACAGGCATGAGCCACCGCACCCAGACAAGAGTAAGTATTTCTATCACAACAGTAAGTTCTGTCATATACAGCTGCCCTAGATGCACTGTTTTGTTTTGTTTCTGAGACAGAGTCTCACTCTTGTCGCTCAGACTGGAGCACAATGGCGAGATCTCGGCTCACTGCAACCTCCGGCTCCCAGGTTCAAGCAATTCTCCTGCCTCAGCCTCCCGAGTTGCTGGGATTACGGGTGGCTGCCACCACACCTGGCTAATTTTTGTATTTTTATAGAGGCAGGGTTTCACCGTGTTGGCCAGGCTAGTCTCAAGCTCCTGACCTCAAATGATCCACACACCTCGGGCTCCCAAAGTGCTGAAATTACAGGCATGAGCCACCACACCTGGCCGATGCACTTATTATAAGGATAGAAAATAATGTATTCTATACTATCTAGATTTAAGTACTTATTATGCATCAGACACCTTGCTAATCACCTCACATATGTAATTGCATGCAATCCACACAATGCTGTTTTGAGATAGGTTCTATTACGATTTTATTTCACAGATGACAAACAGATTATGAGAGAAATAATTTGTTTTTATATCACACTGTAGCAGAGGCAAGATTTAATGCCACAGCTTTCTGACTCCAAAGACAGTTGAATTAGGAAGAAGCCTAATCTTTTAAACATTTTAAAAATGTTTAAAATCCTCGCAGTTTTAACCTGGATAGTCTTTTCCTTGGATAATCAAAATACAATGAAATACACAAGGAACAGGAGTGCAGAGGTAACATAAATAAATTAATGAAAATAAAATATTTATGCAATATTGAGATACCAACTTGAAACATTTTAGATTTGAAAGTGCAAAAAGTAAAGTTAGCATAGTGACTTTCCTGCAACTTATTTTATCAGTGAGTTCATGTCAGGTGGGAAAGGTATTGTTGCCATGGGAACTACCAGAATACCACCATTTTATACTTATATAACACCTTTCATTTGATGAGCTCAAAGAGACTTATAAACATTAATTCATCAATAGTCCTTTTTATTGAAAGTGCATCAAAATTTACCTACTAGCATACAACAACAATTGCAAATCAAACAAAAGGGAACTTCATTGCTCTCTAACAGATACACATAGCTTATCCACCATCTGCTACTATTTAAGAAGAAAGAAGTAGAGACAGTAATCTTATACAGACATTCACCTTTTTGTTTCATGTACCAAACTAAAACTATCTCCTATTGTTTCATTGTCAAAAATATGCAGCTCTTCTTCCACCCACTCCTTAATTTCTTTTTTCATGTGTTCAGTTAATTGCCTGGGAATATTTTTTTAAATGCCATTACATACACTTACCTGTGCAGCTCTAACTACTAAGATATTCACTGGCTTATATCTGATACTTTATTTAAAGCATCTGACCTCATTCTAAATCGGAAAGAGTAAACTGGAATATGAAAGGTGTGTGTGTGTGTGTGTGTGTGTGATTAAAAGTTTGAAAACTGAAACGTAAAAAATCCTTAGTTGTTCATGTGGTTTTTTTTCTTAAATTATTAAAATAAAATGTTGTTTCAATATTCCAAAAACCTAACAAAATAGTAGGCTAGAAAATTTAGGTCAGGGCAACGGTCTATTCAGTATAATATGTTTTTAATAGAGCCATCCAAGGCAAATTTATGGGATTACAAATTCTTAGATAATTTTATGAAGCTTTTTTTAAAAAAAAGTAACTTGCCACCAATAACTTAGTAGGACCCATTAATCAATAATAGTTGCACACGGTTTTCGAATTTGTATTTTTCAGTTGGCACACTTTACTATTTTCTGAGCTAATGTCATTTCTGAGCTTATGTCTGAAATATTCCATCAGTCAATTAAGTCACAAGGCCATCCCTGATTCAAGGGAATGTAGAAATAGACTGGGAGGAGCTGCAAAGTCACATGTTTGTTGTTGTTGTCATTGATTTAAAAAAAAAAAAAAAGGCTGGGCGCAGTGGCTCACATCTGTTATCCCAGCACTCTGGGAAGCCGACACAGGCAGATCACCTGAGGTCAGAAGTTCAAGACCAGCCTGGTCAAAATGATGAAACTTGTCTTTACTAAAACTACAAAAATTAGCGAGCGTGGTAGCACACCCCCCGCAATCCCAGCTACTCAGGAGGCTGAGGCAAGAGAACCGCTTGAACCTGGGAGGTGGAGGTTGCAGTGAGCTGAGATAGCACCATTGCACTCCAGCCTAGGTGACAGAGCAAGACTCTGTCTCAAACAGCAACAACAACAAAAACATACATTCAAGGATGGAAAGAATTTGTACACATTTTTGCAACCTACCACAGAGAGAAATCTTTCTAAAATGTAGTCTGCCTAAACTTCTTATGAGTGATAATTTAGAATTTATTGCCTCAAGATTATTGTCAGGAAAAGCCATCATTAACAAGTGCATCATTTTACAGTTTTGTATCTATTCAGATTTACCTTTTGTAATGTCATATTTCCAGCTATTATCACTGCTTCTGTTCGAATGTTCCCATCTAATCCTCCCTATTAATCCTCTCCCAACACAAACACATATTTAACTTGCTTCTCCTGCTGAAAGCTTGTTTTATGATTGAGAAATCATATAACACAAAACTGTCATATATTCTGTAAACAAGGGCTAATAAGAAGGTACCAGATACTTCTGAGACTCAAACATCTTTCTCTGATTACTATTATGTTCTGGTTATATCTATCATTCCAGTCAAAGAATCACTCTATATGAAAGATGGTATTATGAGCAATTAAAGAAATTTTCACCCTACTAACTAATCTATTTTATAATGTTAGGTCACTGAACATAATTGGCCCATAATTTTTTAACAGCTGATTTCAGTGTAAACAACGTTAACATACTTAGAATAATTATCCTTTTTATAACCCAGTTTGCCTATAATATTTATTTATTAAGCATTTTGAGTTTTGAATTCTGTTGCTTTTCATCAATAACTTTTGTACCTCATTTGTATTCTTCCAGCTATTCTACTTCTACTGTTCATCGGTTGAAATGGTCATCAAAATGTAATAAGTTGATCGAAGAGTCTCAGATATTACTTGAGAATATATTCCTTTTATGAAAGATGCATCTGTATTTGACTTGGTAAGATAATAAATTCAAGAAAAGCCCAACTGGGACCTCTAACATACTCTTCTACAATATATGAATTTTATACTAAATAAGACTATAATATTCTCCTCTACAAGTGGAAACCACGTTCCCATAGGAAATCGAGATGCTTAATTATTAATAGTTTACCCAGGTTTTCTCTGCCTACCATGGAACCTTAAACTTCATCACAGCCTAAGCACTGTAAAACATTATAATTTATGTTCATATAAATGAAACTCTCTAGACATTCTTCAGCTAGTCTACTACTTAATATTTCTGATGTTTTTAAGACAGAAAAGTTCTCTGCATTCAACCTGAGAAAAGACAATGTCAAAATAAATTTATATATCAAATAAATACTGTCAGAAGCATTGCTATAAGGCTGATAATGTTTTAAAGTGTTGTGCCAGTAAAATGAATAGTTATGATAAGTAAAATTACTGATAGTGTTTTTTGTTTGTTTGTTTAATTTCAGGATGTGAATATCTACAATGTCCTTATTGCTCTTTTGAGATCCTTTGTTTCATTCTGTCATAAAGTTCTGGTGTTCCTGGGCCATTCCAGAACTCTGACATTAGCCTAGCCTAATCCTATGCTTTTCAAAAGGTGATCCTATAATGCTATTTTTCTTTGTCACCAGATAATTGACATAATTAGTCAACTCCTAACCATCTCCCGCTTTGCACAGGAACATTAACCAATCACAGGATATCCACCAAACACAGAATAATGTAGGGATTAAGACACATAACCCACAAGTAAATCCTGTTTTTATAACTTGAAAATATATCCAGAATTCAGCTTCTTGAATTACCATCCGCCATTACCTGCACAACTACCAACTAGATCCAAGCCACCATCATTGCTAATGTGTATTATTACCACAGCTTCCTAGTCTTTCTGGTTTTGCCTTTGATCCCATTGTCTACTCTCAACACAGCAGTCAACATGATTATGTTAAAACAGAAACAAGATCACTTTTCAAAACTCTCTTCCCAAATTTCTATAATAGCTTTTATTTTATTGGGGGTTAAAAACCAAAGTGCTTATAATTATCTAGAAATTCTAATAGAGTTTGGCCCTTCTCTATCTATCTGACTTCATTTCCTACTCCTCTTTCTCTTACTCCCTGGCCTCCTAGTTGTTCTTTAAGCATACAAAGTATGCTCCCATGTAAGGGAATCTGCACTTGCTCAAGGATTTTCCTGGAATATTTTTCCCCCAAAGTAACAGTTTATCTGGTTTGCTCACTTCCTTCATGACTCTGCTCAAAAATGACTTTATGGTCTGGCGCAGTGGCTCACGCCTCTAATCCCAGCACTTTGGGAGGCCAAGGCGAGTGGATCACAAGGTCAGGAGATCAAGAGCATCCTGGCTAACACGGTGAAACCCTGCCTTTACCAAAAATACAAAAAACTAGCCGGGCATGGTGGTGGGCTCGTGTAATCCCAGCTACTCCGGAGGCTGACGCAGGAGAATCACTTGAACCCGGGAGGTAAAAGTTGCAGTGAGCTGAGATTGTGCCATTGCACTCCGGCCTGGGCAACAGAGCAAGACTTCATCTCACAAACCAAAGAAAAAGAAAACAATGACTTTAATAGAAAGGCCTTCTTTCGATGCTTTCGTCATGAAATCTTTGCCTGTGCCTATGTCCTAAATGGTACTGCCTAGATTTTATTCTAGGGTTTTTACAGTGTGGGATTTTACATTTAAGTCTTTAATCATCTTGAGTTAATTTTTGTACAAAGTGTAAGGAAGGGATCCAGTTTCAATGTTCTGCATATGGCTAGCCAGTTCTCCCAGGACCATTTATTAAATAGAGAATCCTTTCCCCATTGTTTGTTTTTATCAGGTTTGTCAAAGATCAGATGGTTGTAGAAGTGCTGTCTTATTTCTGAGTTCTCTATTCTGTTCCATTGGTTTACGTGTCTGTCTTTGTACAAGTACCATGCTGCTTTGTTTACTGTAGCCTTGTAGTAAACTTTGAAGTCAGGCAGCATGATGCCTTCAGCTTTGATCTTTTTGCTTAGAATTATCTTGGTTATGTGGGCTCTTTTTGGTTCCATATGAATTTTAAAATAGATAATCTTAATTCTGTGCGGAATGTCAATGGTAGTTTAATGGGAATAGCACTGAATCTATAAATTACTTTGGGCAGTATGACCATTTTTACTATATTGATTCTTTCTATCCATGAGCATGGAATGTTTTTCCATTTGTTTGTATCTTCTCTGATTTCCCTGAGGAGGGTTTATAGTTCTCCTTGAAGAGGTCAAAAACAATTGCAACAAAAGCAAAATTGACAAATGGGATCTAATTAAACTAAAGAGTTTCTGCACAGCAAAAGAAACTATCATCAGAGTGAATGGCTAACCTACAGAATGGGAGAAAATGTTTGCAAACTATCCATCTGACAAAGGCCTAATATCCAGAGTCTACAAGAATCTTAAGCAAATTTATAAGACAAAAACAAACAACCCGATTAAAAAGTGGGCAAGGACATGAACAGACACTTCTCAAAAGAAGACATTTTTGCAGCCAACAAACAGGAAAAAAAGCTCAACATCAATGATCATTAGAGAAATGCAAATAAAAACCACAAAAGATACCATCTTGGCTGTGCATGGTGGCTCACACCTGTAATCCCAGCACTTCGGGAGGCCAAGGTGGGTGCATCACCTGAGGTTGGGAGTTGGAGACCAGCCTGATCAACATGGAGAAACTCTGTCCCTACTAAAAAAATACAAAAAAATTACCCAGGCGTGGTGGTGCATGCCTGTAATCCCAGCTACTCGGGAAGCTGAGGCAGGAGAATCACCTGAACCCAGGAACAGAGGTTGCGGTGAGCCGAGATTGTGCCATTGCACTCCAGCCTGGGCAACAAGAGCCAAACTCTGTTTCAAATAAAAAAAGATACTATCTCATGCCAATCAGAATGGCTATTATTAAAAAGTCAAGAAACAAGAGCCTGCTGGTGAGGCTGTGGAGAAATAGGAATACCTTTATACTGTCAGTGGGAATCTAAATTTGTTCAACCATTGTGGAAGACAGTGTGGTGATTCCTCAAAGACCTATAACCAGAAATACCATTTGACCCAGCAATCTCATTACTGGGTATATACTCAAAGGAATATAAATCATTCTATTATAAAGATACATGCACACGTATGTTAATTGCAGCACGATTCACAATAGTAAAGACATGGAATCAACCCAAATGTCCATCAATGATAGACTGCATAAAGAAAATGTAATACATACACACAATGGAATACTATGCAGCCATACAAAGGAAAGAGATCATGTCCTTTGCAGTGATATGGATGGAGTTGGAAGCCATCATCTTCACCAAACTAACACAGGAACAGAAAACCAAACACCACATGTTCTCACTTACAAGTGGGAGCTGAACAGTGAGACCACCTGGACACAGGGAGGTGAATGAACAACACACACTGGGGCCTATTAGGGGGAATGGGAGAAAGGAGAACATCAGGAGAAACAGGTCATGCATGTTGGGCATAATAGCTGGGTGATGGGTTGATAAGTGCAGCAAACCACCATGGCACACGTTTACCTATGTAATAAACCTGCACATCCTGCACATGTACCTCAGAACTTAAAATGCAATAAAATAACAGAAAGGCCTTCTTTGTTTACTTTATATAAAATGGTAAATACTTTTCCCAAAACTAGGCATTACTTTTCCCCCTTACACTGATTTTCAGTTCATTACTGAACATAATGCTATCTGACATTCTATACATATAATGAAACATGAGTTCCATAGAGCAGGGACTTTGTCTTGTTCATTACTATATCTGCTATGCCAAAAGGAGTATCTGGAACACAAGATAAGAACAGTAAATATTTCTGAATGACAAATAAGGGTTAAGTTTGAATCCTAGTTCCATCACGTACCAGCGGTCTGGAAAAAACACTTAGCTCCTCTGTGGTTCAGTTTACTCATTGTAAATTTGAAATAATAATAATTAATGACAATATTGACCTCGTTTGGCTGTTATGAGGATAAAAACAGTAAACACATATAATGTGCTTAGAACAATGTCTGGCACGAAATAAGTGTTACATCAACTTTCAGCTACTATTAATTTCAGTAAGTCTACTAAACGGTCAACCTCACGTAGCAGTAACCTTTCCTGAGGACGAGGATAAAACTAAAAAATAAGCCTACTCCATATTTTTCTTTTCCCTCTCTTCAGTCTTTTATTGTTATGCATATTTATTTTTAAAACCCAGTTACATATCCAATAGTAAACAAAAACTCACACTTTCTAAACTAAATGGCACAAGTCAAATTTTCCAGTCACAAGGAAACTAAATTATCATTTATGGAGTTTTTTTTCCATTTTAAATTGTTTTTCTCTCATTGAGATGGTTAATTTTATTAAGTGTCTACTTGACTGGGCCATAAGGTGTCCAGATACTTGGTTAGACATTATTTCTCGGTGTGTCTGTGAGGGGTTTCTGGATGAAATTAACATCTGATTTGACAGGCTGGGTAAACCAGATGGTCTCCTCAATGTGAATGTGCCTTATCTAATCCATTAAAGGCTAAATAGAATAAATAGCTGAACAACAAAAAATTCTCTCTCTCTCTCTCTCTGTCTATCTGTCTTTAAGCTGGGACACTGGTCTTCTCCTGCCTTCAGATACAGACTGGAACTTATACCATTGGAGACTATAACTTACACCATTGGCTCTCCTGGTTCTCAGGTCCTCAGATTAGAATTGGCATGACAACATCAAAAGATCTTGGATGTTTTAGCCTCCATAATTATATGAGACAATTTTTTTAGTAAATCAGTCTCTCATCTGTGTGTGTGTGTGTGTATGTGTGTCTGTGCATGTGTGTGTGTGTCTGTGTGTGTTTGCACATTCGCATGCACGTTTACCTATATGTGTTTCCCCTATTGGTTCTGCTTCTCTGGAGAACCCTAATATACCCAGGTACTTCTAAAAATATTTTAAGAAAAACTCTGTATTTATTCACCCATTCATACTATTGTTGCATTTGTTATGTGCTGGATACTATGTGATGTTTGCAAAGCTAATATATCCTTTTATCCTCAAAGAACTTCCAGCCCAGGAGTGGACTATAAACATGCAAAACAAATAAAATTCATTACATTTGATGAATACTATGTTAAAAACATGATCAGTAGACATAAGACTGACATTCATTCTAGGACTCCAGAAAGGTTTCAAGGAGAAGGCCGTGTGCCAGTTAGACAAATACTACTAAATAGAAATTGTGATTCACTAAAGGAGTAACAAAAGGGATATAAAAGAGAAGGGAGGCATATAAGAAGTCTAAAGGAAGTAGAATAAATAGGATTTTGTCACTAACTGAGTGTGTGAAAAAAAAAAACAGAGGTTAGCACTCCTCTGTCTAAACTGGTATAAAAGATGATAATGATTACCTCTTTTACTAGATTGAATTTTAAATGTCTGTGAAATATCAAGGTGTTAGAGATATGTATTAACAGGCAGATAATGAGATACTCAGGTAAAGAGCTTAGAAAAAGTTCTGGATTATAGATTTGCAAATTTCTGGAATATATTCATAGATAAAGAACATATAATAACAAACCCGTATTACACACTACATAAGGAAGATACAGAATACTATGTCTAAAATTCTATTTGAGCAAAGCTGTAGCTATACAGTTAGAGAAGAATTTATCATGATATTATTTTATAAAAGACTGTGATCAAGAATAAAAAAAGATACATAGAAACACATTTAAACAAAATGCAAAGATTCCCAACTTTCCTTTTCAATATAAAGGCATTCAGAGAAAGAAAGCCAAATGTGAAATATTAAAATATAGTCCTGAAAAGACAATTATATGTGATACGATATAGTCCACCACAATTTTTTTTTAAATAAGCCTTGGCGAATCTTAATGAAAGTGTAGTTAACAGTCCACTGCACATTTTCTTCTCAACCATCTGGTGACTCTGCATACCTTTACAAAAGGAGCTAATTATAACGACAGTTGACTCAACAAGGATTCTAAAAGGCATCTTGCAAAAGGCACACACTTTAGGAGTAAGACGAGGATTTGAAACCAGGCATCGATGCTTATTAGTTGTGTGACCTGAATCCCTCGTGATTAGAACCATGCCTACTACACTGTAAATGCTCAATAAATATTTATTGAAAAAAATGAATGAGTTAGTTACCTAGGACTTATTTGAATATCGGTTTACTAATCCGTAATACGTACACAACAGCCCATAAGTTCCAAAACTCTCTAAGTTTGTAGTAAGTGAGAAATAACATATATAAGGCCCTGTAAAGTGTCTGGCCAATAAATTAATAAATATTACTTCTTTTATCTTATGTTTACATGGCTTAATGATTTAAAAGTTGCAACTAAAAATTTTTGACTCTATGTCCGCTTTAAAATTTGGGGGTCTCATTAGAAAAGTACATTATTAAATAAACAACTGCAAGATTTTAAGTTTGATGAAGATGATTTGTTTTGTTCACTCCATTATCGCTAGCCCAGATTTAGCTAGATAAGTATTTGTTAAATAAACTGATTTAAAGGCTCTTTGAAAACTGCTCTTATTCAGAGTGGTACTTTAGCTTTAGGAAAAAAATTGCTTAACTTTAAGAATACTCTTTATAGTCTCTCCAATTAGCTTGTTTCTGAATATCATACATACAAAGATACTGTATATCATTTTATATGACTGGAAGAAACTCTGGCTTCTACTTCCAGTATTTCAAATCCATCATGTCACTGTAACTGTGTAGACATGTTCAATAAGTTTTCAAATCATCTTTATACCACATTCTAACGCCAGAGAACAATCACCTTTATATCCTATTTCTATATAGCTCATATTTGTTCTTGACTAATTCTGACAATTTCTTCTACAATAACCTTTTAGTACAGTTTTGTACAATGTATTTCAGAAAATGAAATACTTACACAAGGAAAATAAACTTTGGAATTTAAAAAATTTTTTCTGTCCTTTTTAATTGAATACATTTTATACACTTAGAAGATTTAAAAGTGCACAAACATTCACAAACACACGTATAAGTCTTATAAACATGAAAACAAAAAAAAATCTTTCAGTTACAAAACTCTTTTGATACATGGCATCTTCAGCTCTATGAATAATCTGAGATAAATTAATTTGAAAAAGCAATGAGGGAACTAAAATGCCAAGTAAATGAACCACTAACAATATTCATATCCTAAGTGTCAAACAAAAAGCTATGATATAACATTACTATCCCTCTATTTCTTTCACATAATGTTGGATATTGCACATGTTAAATTGGATATATAGATACTCACAGCTTCCTCAACTTTAAAAGTGAGTACGTTTTGTGAAAGTATGTGAGGCTTTAGAGGACAGGAGGAAAACTTCCACATATTTCATATATGCTAAAATAGCTGGCAGCACCACAAAAAAACTGCTGAAGTGTTTCCTGCATTCATCTTCTATTTTTCTCATTCTTCTTATGAATAGGTATAAATATTCATGTATTCATTTATTCATTCTCTAAATATTTGAGCATCAATTATCTTCAAGGCACTGTGGAATTCACTTTGCAGAGGAAAAAGAGAACAAGGATGGCAATATTAATATTAGGTATATCGAAATAAAGGCAAGAAATCTTAAACTGGACCAAGAGGGTAGAAAAAAGGTATAATCCATAATGAAAAAATAATGATTATGAACCTTTATAAAATGAATAAAATAGAATGTATATATAAAGAAAACACTATTAGAAATGCAAGGTAAAACTAACAGAAACACGAATGTTTGGGAAGTATTTAACGTGCCAGTATTAGTATATCAGTACTTATGTATCATCTTTATAAGAATAAATAAAAACAATTGATAAATAGAAATAGATATACAGGTATAATACAATTAAATAAATAATCTGTATCAAAAGTCCTATGTTTTATAAACTATACCACACTCACTCACATTCAAAATAGTTTACAATATTGACCTATATCTCACACACACACATAAACATCCCATAGGAAGAATAAAAACCAAAAATGTGCTTAGTTGAAAATTACAGATATTCTCAAAACAATTTGGGGGGTAAGAGGGTAATCATAACTGTCTATCCAAGAGGAGCTTAAGGAGACATGACCACTAAATTTAACGTGGTATCCTGGATGATGTGGTATCCAGAAAAAGGACATTAGGCAAAAGGCAACAAACTGTGAATAAATATGGACTTGAATTTATAGCAATGTATCAAGATTAGCTCATTTATTGTGACGAACATACCATACTAATGTCATTTATTAATAATAGGGTAAACTGAGTGGGTAGGTATAGAGAAACTATTTGTATTATCTTCATAATTTTTGTAAACCTAAAACAAGTATTTTACTTTAAAAAATAAATCAGGTGAGTTAGAATATAGTGAAAACAAAAATGCTCTGCATTAAACTTCTTAGAAACAGAAAACATCATGGCTATACAGAAAACATTTTAAACGAGACAAAGAAAACATGTACTATGAAAACTCATTATATGAAAAAGAATAACCTATAAAACTTTTCAGTGATTCTAATCTCGCCATCTCCTAAAACACAAAAACAAAAACAAAACAAACAAACAAAAAAAAACGATGCTTGTTACCTTAGCCTGTAAGGTCATACTTCATCTGGCTCAGTGACTTCTTTTAGCTCATTAAACTCAAAATACCCTGGCACTCTTATGGTTGTCCAAACATACTAGAAGAGTTTAATCTTTCCTGAGAATTTCTCCCTCTCTCTCTCACATACGAAGAGAAATTTCCAGGAAAATCAGAAATAAATGATGGAACACAGCATTACTTTCTGTAGGTCCTTAGCAACCCAACTTGGAAAGAGAATGAAAATATTATTTTACACAACCTAATCTTTAAAAATCTCAAGGACAAACAATTTAAAAATCAGAAAGTAGTAAGACACAAATATAAAGTCTTAGAGCTTTCCTGAAAGCCAAGAAAAATTAGTTCAAAAATGTAGTGCCAAAAATGATCCCATTCTCAATAGCAACCTCCTCCTCCCACTAAAAATATCACTCACACTCGATGCACTAGCTAGAGCACAGAAGCAAACTAAAGACATACAAAGATGTTCAGGGTAATCAACCTGGGCTCTTATTTCAAACTCACACGTGCTTTAATCTGGTTTCTATCTAGTTCCTGATTGGGTACTCTGTACCTCTTTATTATTCCTCCTTAAACTTCAACCTTTGTTCTTGTTTTCTTTTTTTCTTTCTTTCTTTTTTTTTTCTGTCTCATGGCTAAGAACATTTATTTTCAGTGTGCTGTGCTATCTCACTCTAGTTTTGATTGCTTTGATGAGTCATGACCAAAGCCTTAAGACCCAATAATTAGCCCAGCTCTAGCACATACTTGGCCCACCTCAATCCCCTAAGAAATTCAGAAAATCAATACAATGTAGTATGGATAAATATAAAAATGACTGACACAACATCTAGCCAATAGACGGTGCTTGATAAAAGTTAATAGAATCTGAATCTGAATAACCCAGGACAGGATTCTCTTCTGAGTCCAAGGCCCATAATTCTGTGTAAGTGCTAGGTATTCCCATCTAGGAATCCTATCAGAGCTTCAAGTTTGACAAATCCAAGCTCAACTGCATTAGGAAGGACATTTCTACTTATAAGTAGAGGGAACCAGCTTGAGCTAGCTTAAGTAAAAAGGAGGACTTAGATGAAGTCAGAGACAGCAATGGTGCTATACCTCAAGAAGTGTGAGAGAGGAGAGTCTGTTCTTTCTTTGATGTTTGTTTCTCTTTGAATATCTTTTACATACTTCTTTCTAGAGAGAAACTTTCTAGTAACTTTTAGTCCACAAAGTAAATGAATTAAAAGAGTCCTTGGCTCCCAATTTCACACTATAAGGATTCCAGCCAGAAAGATATTGACATTCTGGATCTCAGTTGTCAATCCTGGAGGATGATCTCTAGTCCAATAAATAATGGTTATGAGTACTCCTTCCTTATAGAGTCCTTGGAAAAAAGAATGGTTATGGGGATATGGTCAAATTGTAAATTTGATGCAACATTCCATCTTTATAAACTTTTATGATTTGGAGATGGGGATGACAGAGACAAAACGTAGAAGAAATTATGAACTACCCAACTGGTGTAATTTGCCCACTACCAACGGAATGTTTATACTACACTTGCCTGAGTTTGTGAATTAGACCGTCTTTTTTTTTTTCTAGAAAATCATGTGTCTAGATTTAAACATCTTTCACATAAGTCACATTTCATATACTTTTTTTCTTTCCTTCAAACCAATGAACTATAGGTTGTATTTTTCGAGTTATCTCTTTTTATTCTAGCCCCACTGCCATGATTCTCTTTCAGCCTCACGGACTTTCATCTAAATTAATAGTCATTCAACAGCTCTTCTTGCCTTCAGATTTTCCCCACTCCATAGCTGGAGATTAGTGCATCAGGGAGTGGCTACTAGGTAATGCTAGAGAGGCAAACAGAAGTCCAAAGGACTCTGTGTAAATTGGAAGACAAAATTTTTATCTTGTATTAAACATAATGGGAGGCCGCTAGAAGATTTCAAGGATGGGCATGGTTTTAGTTGGGGCAAAGAAAGGAAGCAGGGAGGGTAGTAATTAAAATAATATTGATGATTTGGTTTGGGCAGATGGTAGCAGAGATAATTTAATTGTCATTCCCTACTTAAAGTCCACAAATTGCTTTCTATTACCGACTGAATAAAAAAAAAAAATTATGTGGCTCCAAATCTTTTTCTTATGTTTTATTTCCCATCATCTCCCTATGTGCTCAACATTATAACCACATAAAAATTCTCATAATCTTTGAGTTCACCACATATTTTCACACATTTTTAGATGTGTGTTCACAATGTTAACATAGCCTAAAATGCCTTTCTCAACCATCTATGCTAGTAAAAATACTACCCATATGAAGGCCAATCTGTATGCAATATCATCTGTAGAGCTTTCTATTATTCTGTACAACAGAATTAATTCCTTAGCCCTCCATAATTCCATAGATTTGTGCATGACTTAAATTCAGTATTTTTAACATAATAGTAATTAACATAGTCAATCCTTTCCCTACCTGGATTTTGGCTCCTTGAAGGGAGAAATTATTATTCATAACTTACAGCCTCATCTCTGCCTAGCATACTTACAGTAGATATCTAAAGAACTCTTACCGAATGAGCACACAAAAAGAGACAGGAATAAAAACATCCTTTTCTACCAAATTAGAATGAAAGCTCCTAGAAGACAGATAATGTTTTTTATATGTTTTATCTTTGCATTTATAATGCTAGTAAAAGTAAATACTCAATAAGTGCTTGGTGTAGTAACGGATTCTACAAATAGTCTGAGAATTAGAACTCCAGGAGAATTAAATATTCCAGATTCATGAATCAGATTTTATCTAATTTCCACTACTCATTTAACAAAATAATAAAGTCCTATGGAGGGAGTCAAATAGGTCCAATCTTGAAATACTTGAAATCTTTATATGATTAATACAAAAAAAAGTGTTATCAACAGCTCACTGAAAAATAACCTATAAGCATCTTAAATATTAAATGTAGAAAGAAAACAAATATTAAAATCGTGTTAACAGTGATATAAATATTCATTTAATAGGTTTGGTTAACTGAATTATCATCAGTTATCCAAATAAAACTTAAAGAAAAAAATCCAACTTTACAGGAAGTGGAAATGAATAAGATAAAAGTCATTATTTCCAGAAAAGGACAGTTTAAACTTTGCAATAAGGTTATTTTTTTGAAAATATTTTCAAGAATCTGTATAGCAAAACTAGATATAGATGTTAGAGCTGTCATTAAGCAATTTTCTTCTCTAAACAGAATAATACATGATTGAAACAATCCCCACAGCAACCCCTCACATCATGATGCACACAACACTCATGAAATAAAGAATATCTTCTTTAAGAAACAAACAAAAAAAATATAATAAAAGGATGCATTGTTTTATATTTTAAAGGTAGTAAATTATCACGGAAAAGGCATTCCATAGTTTCTACCCACATTTTGTGAATTTATTGTTCTACTGATCTAAAATCAGTATATATAAAATATGTCAGGGCATTATATGAAACAAATGAAATAAATACAGCAAAATATGAATAATATAAGGAAAATTCATGCACTCCTGAATTTGGAGAGAAAGTTATTTTTAACAACCAGAGGATAAACATTAAAAAGTACAGGCTTTCCTCCTCCCACCGACAAAAAGGTGAAAATAAAATTCCTTCAAGTGCCATTGTTTCCTTCCTTTGCTTCTACAAAGCAAGGAAGACAATACATCTTTCTGCATTTATTAAGATCATAAATATGACAATTTCAGCCTTGATCATGTGAATATTTAAAGAGGAAGGCTGGAGTATGGGGAAAAACTAAATGCTGCAAATTTCCTCATACTAGGCCTGCCTTTGAAGGTGCACAGGTGCTTGAAGTAAACCCTTGCCCATATTTGATAAAACAGGCATAAAGTATATATTGTTTTTCCAAACCAGGTGTGCCATATACAGACATTTTCAGACATAAAACGTTTGACATAAACATCACAGAATATATTTGTGTGTGTGTGTGTGTTCAATAAAATTTAAACTTAGTCTAGACCTTAGAATGCCAGACAGAAGGACTGTGTCTTGTACGAGACTACTGTAGAGATTTTTTTTCTCATTTCTTTTAAATGTTTTAACTTCTGAAAAAAATGCTCAACTATGGTAACATGTTATCTTTTAACTATTTATTTATGCCTTTTTTGTCTAAGTAGGCAATTCTTATAGTCCTGAAATTCTATCTAGCATTCACATTCATTAGGCTAGGACTGACTGGTGAATGAAAAGCCAAAACCAACTGTCTTCCACCTTAATCCCAATAAAGCCAAACACTCAATTTCTGCAGATGCTGTTTCCTAAACCAATGGATCTCAAAACCAAATGCCAACCCATTTAATTCATCAACACTTCCTACCAAAATAAAAATACCCATATATGAATAAGATATTAAAAGGTACGGGAAACTCATGAAAGATTTTGACATTAAGTAAAGACTTTAACACTCATTTGTAGAGATTATGCAAAGACTAAAAATGAAAGACTTTATCTTCACATTTACTCCTTAAATTATTAAATTTACTACTTGAATAAGTACATGTTACATTTACTACCGGATGACAAAAAAAGAGAGAAAGAATTCCAAAAATTATAGAACTTGGTTCTCAGAAGTTGAATCCCTGAATAGACCAATAGCAGGCTCTGAAATTGAGGCAATAATTAATAGCCTACCAACCAAAAAAAGTCCAGGACCAGATGGAT
>NW_012117411.1:2744902-2838452 GCF_000951035.1 Colobus angolensis palliatus | reverse complement strand
AAAAAAAAATAAGAAGCCCCATTAAGAAAGGTAAGATAAGCTCCTATAGGAGCACTTAAGGAGAAATTATTTCCAGTTGAAAATCAAAGAATGCATTACAGAGAGAATGAGTTGTGTAAGTTTAATTTCTCCATATATGAATGAGAGTGGAGAATGAATAACTAATAGGTGGGCTGTTTGGCCCCTTTATTCTGAACACTGATCATCCTGATAATGAGGTAAGAGTCCCAGCAGCCAAAATGATGTAAAAGGCCCTACACTCAGTGCAAAAATTGCAGTCTTAACTAAACTTGTGAATGCTATTCGGAACTATTGGTGTTCATGACTGAGAACAGTAAGGATCAGAGATGACAATTCTATGACCTAAGGAGGAAATTACCTTCAAAGCAAATAAACATGTTGTATAAAATATAAATTCAGTGTACCAAGACAATATACTATATTTTGTGACGTCGGAAAACCTCTTAAGTCATGTAACACCAATTCTAGTAAAATTTTTTGAGTATTCTAATAGCCACTCTAAAATACTTTGTCCAGTTGAATTTAAAAGTTGCTCAAGGGATATTTTACAAGTGTTTTCCTTTTTTTTTTTAATGACAAAGAACATAGGTGCTGCAAGAAAAAAAAATGTCAGAACACAAATTATCTCCTGTTGCCAGAGAAAGATTATGTAATCTATAACGATAAGTTTTACTGAGCACAAATATATGCACAGATATGAAATAATTGTTTTAACAATGAACATAGACATAAGAATAACGTGTAAACTAAGAACAGTCTAAAAAAATTGATAAGGTAGTTATAAAAAGAAATGGAGCATTTATTCATCAACAAGCATTCGCTCATTAAAAAAAAAAATTGGAGTGATGACTATTGAAAACTATATGAGATCATGAGGTATAGCAATCAATACAACTGGATACTTTCTCACCCATCATTGAAGGTTATATACAGTATTCTGAGGTATTCAACTATTGAACAAGTAATTATAACTGTGATCAGTCTAAAATGAAAGGGACTAGTGGGGCTAAACCTAATCTCAAGGTTATGGATAGCTTCCCAGAGAAAGTGGCCTTTAACTTGAGACGAGTAGGAGTGAGCTAACAAAGAGGGTAGCAAGTAGAAAAGTATGGAAGAGACTGCTCTAGGTAGAGACATTTGATCTACGACAACAGAAAAGATGTCAAGGAGCTGAAAAAAGATCAGTAGGACCACAGAAAATGCAGGTAAGAATGCCAAAAGACGAGTCAGTGAGTCAGATTAGAGTAGAACGAATAAAGGGCAGAGCTGAAATCCTGGCTCTGCTACTAAGTAGCTACTGGACTGTAGAAAGATCATTAACAATTCAGAGCTTTGGCTGTTTCATCTTCCATGCAATAAATTAAAACCAAATCATTTCTGAAGGTTTTTATGGTTTGTTTGTTTGTTTTAAATTCCAAGTAATTCATGTCGTAACCTAGGGTTAAAATTTGCAATTGATTTGCAGTTTACAAAAGCTATATTGCTAATGTTAAAAAACCTGTACCTCATTCAGAATATTTTTACAACTGCATTAGATGTTTAGTCATGCTATTTAAATTAGTTTTTCCTAGTTAAAAATACCGCAATAATGCATAATGTCCAAGAAATTCAGGTTCTTGATCACTGATTTTAACCTGCATTGAAATAAACCTAACACTGTTTTCTAAAGAAAATCTTAACCCTGCCGGTAGATGCTTCTCTCTGGGACAACCTCTCTACAGTGGAGGAGACTTTTACCCAGATATGCAATTTGTCAGTTTCCTCAGTTATTTCATTATAAAAACGTATCAACCGGACTTAAAAATAATTTTCCCATCATATAAATGAGATACTTCCAGGGTATAATACAGATAGAAAAGAGAGTGAGACAGTGGGCAAGAGAGGGAAGAAAAACACTTGTAATCCCAATACCCAATGATAATAATTGGCAATATTCTGCTGTAGTTTTTTTGGTTTTGTTTTTGTTTTTGTTGTTTTGAGACAGTCCCTCTCTGTCACCCAGGCTGAAGTGCAGTGGCGCAATATGGACTCACTGCAACCTCCCAGGTTCAAGCTATTCCTGAGTCTCAGTCTTCCAAGTAGCTGGGATTACTGGTATGTGCCACCATGCATGGTTAATTTTTGTACTTTACTTAGTAGAGATGGTGTTTTGCCATGTTGCCCAGGCTGGTCTCAAACTCCCGGCCTCAAGTGATCTGCCAGCCTCAGCCACCCAAAGTGTTGGGATTACAGGCGTGAGCCATCATTCCCAGCCACTGCTATATTTTCTTCATCAAATTACTATAGTTTGCCTGATTTCCTCAAAAGCATCAATTTTAATTTTATGTTAATTGTGGAAGCAATTGTTTAATTGTTTATTTTGGAAGCACTCTATGTGTAACATTAAAATGAAACTTCTCAGAATGGAATTGAGCTTTAGGAAGCCCAGAGCCCCACCTAATCCACTCCATTACCATAGCCCTTGAAGGGCCTCATGGAAACACAGGTTGAATGCCACTGTTCTTGATCAATGATCTCAAACTTTTGTTTTAATCACATCTACTAATCAATAACTACTTTTGAGCATGCATTCCTAAACTGATTCATTCATATTTTATATACAAGTGCTACTATACTTAAATATTTTATATACTCTATTTTGTATAAGACATACACAAAAGTAAAAATGCAGAGGATAAAGATGAAATGATGAAATACTATTTTTATTTAATTACTATAGGAAACCGAAAAGCTCCTTTTGTACACGCAAAAATATTGTTGTTAATACTATCTATATGGAGAAATTACCAGGTATTTCTCTCTTTTTTTATTGTGGTAAAAAACACATAACATGAGATCTACCCTCTTAAAAAAATTTTAAGTGAACAGTACTGTTAACAATAAACACAATTTTGCACAGCAGATCTCCAGTATGTAGTCATACTGCATGACTGAAAGTCTATCCATTGAACCGCAGCTCCCCATTTCTCCTCCTCATAGCCCCTGCTATTTTCTGCTTTATGAGTTTGACTATTTTAGATACGTCATATAAGAGGAATCAAGCAGAATTTGTCCTTCTCTGATTTATTTATTTCATTTAGCATAATGATCTCAAATTTCATCCATGTTATAGCATATAACAGGATTTCCTTTTTTGTGGCTGAACAATTTTTTTTTTCCTTTTTTTTTTTTTTTAGAAGTTTTGCTCTTGTTGCCCAGGCTGGAGTGCAATGGCACAATGTCGTCTCACCGCAACCTCTGCCTTCCAGGTTCAAGTGATTCTCCTGTCTCAGTCTCTGGAGTAGCTGGAATTACAGGCATGCGCCACCATGCCCGGCTAATGATTTATTTTTAGTAGAGACGGGGTTTCTCCATGTTGGTCAGGCTGGTCTCGAACTCCTGACCTCAGGTGATCCGCCTGTCTCAGCCTCCCAAAGTGCTGGGATTACAGACATGAGCCACCCCGCCCATCCTGCTAAATAATATTTTATTGTATGTAAATGCCATAATTTCTTTGACCATTCATCCATTAACGGGCATTTAGGTTATTTCCATCTCCTGATTTTTGTGAATAATGTTACCAAGAACATGTGAGTGAAAATATCTCTTCCAGACCCTGATTTCAATACTTTGGATAAATAACTAGAAGTAGGATTGATGGATCACAAGGTAGTTCTCTTTTTAATTTTTGGAAGAATCTCCATACTGTTTACCATAGTGGCTGTATCATTTTACATTTCCACCAACAGTGCATAAGTGTTCCAATTTCTCCATTTCCTTACCAACACTTATCTTCTGTTTTGTTTTGTTTTTTATAATGGCCATCCTAACAGGTGTGAGGTGGTATTTCTTTGTGAGTTTTACTTGCATTTCCCTGATGATTAGTGATACTGAGAATCTTTTCATATTCTTTTTGGCCATTTGTGTGTCCTCTTTGGAGAAACATAGATTCAAGTCCTTTGCCCATTTTTCAATCAGTTATGTGGTTTTTTGCCACTGAGATGTAGGAGTTCCTTTTTTTTTTTTAAGATATTAATTCCTTATCATATAAATGGTTTACAGATACTTTCTCCCATTCGGTAGGCTGCCTTTGTACTCTTGTTTCTTTTGCCGTACTGAAACTTTTTAGCTTAAGGCAGTCTTACTTGTCTATGTGTGCTTTTGTTGCCAGTGTTTTTGGTGTCATATACAAAAAATAATTGCCAAGAACAAGGTCATGAAGCTAGTCCTCTATGTTTTCTTATAGGAGGTTTACACTTTCAGGCCTTACCATTAAGTCTTTAATCTACTGTGAATTGATGTTTATGTATGGTATAAGAATCCAATTTCATTATTAAGCATGTGGATATCCAAGTTTCCAAGCACCATTCGTCACAGAGACTGTCCTTGCACCATTGTATAGTTTTGGCATCACTGTGGAAGATCATTTGACAAATAGATCATACATTATTTTATTTCTGCGATTTCTATTTTGTTCTATTGGTATGTCTTCACGCCAGTACCATACTGTTTTGATTATTGTAGCTTTGTATTCATAATATGCTTTGAAATCAATAAGTGTGAGATCTCCCGCCATATTCTTCTGTCTCTAGATTGTTTTGGTTATTTAAGGTCCTTTGTCATTCAATATGAATTTCAGAATTGCTTGTTCTATTTCTGTAACAAATGCATTTGGATTTTGATAGGAATTGCAATAAATATGTAGATTGCTTTGGGTAGTGTTGATATTTTAACATTCTTCTAATCCATAAAAATGAGACATTTCATTTATTTGTCTCTTCTTCAATTCTTTCAGCAATATTCTGTAGTTTTTAGTGTGCAAGTCTTTTGGTTAAGTTTATTGATGAGTGTTTTATACTTTTTGACTCTATTTTAAATGATTTTTTTCATAATTTCCTTTTCGGATTTCTCACTGTTAATGCATATAAATAAAATGGATTTTTATAGGTTGTTATCATATCCTGCAAATTTGCTGAATTTATTTGTTACTTTTAATGGGGATTTTGTGTGTGTGTCTGTGTGTGTGTGTGTGCGTGTGTAATCTTTAGGGTTTTCTATATATGAGATCATGTTACCTGCTAGCAGAGATAATTTTACTACTTTCTTTCCATTATGCATGCCTTTTACTTCTTTTTTTACATCATTGCTCTGGCTAGGACTGTGAGTACTGTGTTGAATAAAAGTGGTAACAATGTCCTTGTCTTGTTCCTGGTCTTGAGGAAAAGCTTTTAGTTTTTCAATATGGAGTATGATATTAGCCATAGGTTAGTCATGTAAAGACTTTATTATGCTGAGGTAATTTCCCCCATTCCTATTATACTGAATGTTCTTATTGTAAAAGAGTGTCAAATTTTGCAAACTGTTTTTTCTGCATCTATTGTAACGATCATGTGATTTTTATTTTTCAATCTGTGAATGTGTTATATCACATATACTGATTTGCATATGTTAAACCACACTTGCATTCCAGGAATAAGATCACTTAGTCATGGTACATGATTCTTTTAATGTGCTGTTGAATTCAGTTTGCTAGTATTTTGTTAAGCATTTTTGAGTCTACATTCATCAGGGATATTGGCCCACAGTTTTCATTTGTGTAGTGTCTTTATCTGGCTTTGGTATCTGGGTAATGCTGACCTCATAAAATAAGTTTAGAAGTGTTCTTTCCTTTTCAGTTTTTAGAAGTGTATGAAAAAAAATCAGTGTTAATATTTTTAAAAAAATGTTTCGTAGAATTCACCGGTGAAACCATCTGGTTCTGGGCTTTTCTTTGTTAGGAAGTTTTTGATTACTGACTCAATCTCCTTACTAGTTATAACTCTGTTTTCAGTTCTTAATTTGTTCATGATCCAGTCCTGGTACACTGTATGTTTTTAGAAATTTATTTCTTCTAGGTTATTCAGTATGATGGTGTACAATTGTCTATAGTAGTCTCTTATGATCATTCCTATTTCTCTGCCATCAGTGGTAATGTATCCTTTTTCATTTCTGATTTGAATCTTCTCTCATTTTCTCTGTCTGTCTAAAAGTCTGTATATTTGGTTAATCTTTTTAAAAACCAACTACTAGTTTTGTTGATTTTTTAAATTGCTTTTCTAGGGTCTCTATTTATTTCTGCTGTAACCTTTATGATTTCCTTCCTTCTTCTAGCATTGGGCTTATTTTTTCTTCTTCTTCTGGTTTCTTAGGGTGTAGAGTTAAGTTCATTATTTGGGATTTTTCTTTTTTCCTCAACGTAGGTGTTAATTGTTGTAAACTTCCCTCTTGGTATTGCTTTTGTGGCATTCCATAAGTCTTGGCATGTTGTGTTTTTGTTTTTATTTACCTCAAGATATTTTCTCATTTCTTTCCATTTTTCTTCTGTGATGCAATGGTTGTTCAAGAATATGTTGCTTAATTTCTACATATTAGTGAATTTTCCAATTTTCCTTATTTTATTGATTTCTAGTTTCATAATGAAATGGTCAGAAAAGGTATTTGGTATGATTTCAATCTTCCTAAATTTGCAAACTTGTTTTACGACCTAACACATGATCTATCTGAAGAATGTTCCATGTGTGCTTAAGAAGAATGTATATTATTCTGCTCTTGGATGGAATGTTTGTCTTTAGGTCCATTTGGTCTACAGTGTGGTTCAAGTCCTCTTTTTCCTTATTGATCTTATGTTGAAAATTCTATCCATTACTGAAAGTTGAGTACTGAAATTTCCTACTACTGTATTACTATTTCTCTTTTCAGTTCTGTCAATGTTTGCATCATATATTTAGGTACACTAACATTGGATATTAAATATATATATACTTATAAAAATATATGCATTTATAATAGTTATATCTTCATGGTGAATTTGCTCTTTTATCATTATATAAACTTTCTCTTTTTTCTATGACAGCTTGACTTAAAGTCTATCTGGTTGATATATCCACCTTTGCTCTCTCTTTTTGTCACCATTTATGTGAAATAGAATTTCCTATCCTTTCACATTTAAAGTCTGTGTGTGTCCTTATGTCTAAATTGAGTCTCTTGTAGATAATTTATAGCTGGCTATTGTTTTTGTCCATCCGGCTATTCTTTGTATTTTTCTTGAAGAGTTTAATTAATTTAAATTTATAAATAAGTATTGAAAGGGAGGACTTACTATCATCATTTTGTTAGTTGTTTTCTTTCTGTTTCGTAGCTCTTTTGTCCCTTTTTTCCTCTCTCGCTCTCTTTGTGTTTCACTGATTTTTTTTTAGTGCTATACTTTGTTTCCTTTCTCATTTTATTTTGTATGCCTTCTATAGGTATTTTCAAAATGGTTACCATGGAGTTTACATGCAACATCTTATAACAATCTGTTAAGTTGATAACAACTTAAGTTCAATTATATAGCAAAACTATACTTTTGCTTTACCTGTTTGAATAAAGTAGAAATGGTAGTAGCTCTTTTCTTCTTGTTCATCTGTGCTTGACATATTACTATAATCTTCGTGCTGCAATTTCTTTAAGTCAATTATTTTGTGAGGATTGGTTTTGGTAAAATGAAATCAAACATTCCTAAAAATCCACTTCACCAGCTATTTTCTAAGTGTAATGAACTAAAAAGTAAAGGCACCACTATTGAACCCTGTGCCTTATGTGAATCCTTGTCTTCTCTCAGCTCTTGAAACTAAAAGGATACATAATAAGCTAATAAAGGCACCAATTGAGGACACCAGTCTCAATCCACAGAGTAATACTGTTAAAGCTTTTTCTGTTCTTTACTACTAGAGTTGAAACAAAGTAAAAACACAAAAAAATTCCTAGTATGTCTTTCCAGCAACATTCTTATCTTTTCAAGAACATTCTTGTCTAGTCCATTTTGGAAACTATGCGATTGAATAATCTGAAGCTTACCCTCTAATTTGATCAAACAACCAGATAGTATTGTACCACATGGTTTGATATTTCAAATAACTGAATTTGTTCAAATGAGCCTTTTTTTGATATGCTATCAGAATTAAGAAACATTATAAGGAAAAGCCCAATGAAACATACTTTTGCTTTCAAAGTAGTAGTATTATCAAAAGTGTTTAATTCATCACATCTTCAGTATCCACAGGACCACTGGTTTGCTGTGATACTACATAGACTGTGAGGATCATGTAAATTACTATATTCCTTTTTGGCATCTGTGGTTAGGAAGAACCATTTTATGGACCATCTCTAAAAGGTATACTAGGCTTCCCGCTGTCCATGTACATGTTAACACTGCTCCTTGTCTAATTTAAAATTTTTCACTAGTATTTGCCCTCTGTTTCATTCTTCACTTTGCAATTTCTGTTGAGCAGAAATAAGGTGCATACTACCTCAAATCTTTTTTGAAATAGGGAAGAAAATAAGTTATTATAAAGAGAAAAAAATACAATACAAATAAATAAATATCCCTCTAACTTTACAAAAAGTAAGTTTGACAATACAAATAAAATGCACAAGTCTAGAAAGACAGGTATTCAAGAAAGACTTACAACTCCCAGGTCCTTCTGCTTAATTACAGCTGCAAGCAATATATTTTTAAGTGTTTATTAAAGAAAAAGAAAGAACAAAGCTTCAGGAAAGTAAATGCATTAGGGACTAGAAGAGAGACAAATCAGAATGGGTGTTTGGAGTCCCTGCTCCAAGCATAAAACTTTTTTTTCCCCACAGAAACACTAAATAAATAAATAAATAAATAAATAAATAAATAAATAAATAAATAAAGACTGATTTGATATATAAAATCTCAGCTAGAAGGAAACTGAACCACAACCCTAAAGTCAGGCCACAAACTTTTTGAATTCCTTCCATGCTCACAATGATTCCACCATAACAAAATAATAGGAACATTGTAGCCTGCCTATCAAATCTATAAATACTGTAACATTCTAGGAAATATTCCCCATTTTCATGAATGATTACAATTAACAAGTAATTATTCCAACTGATTTATTAAAATTTGTTTGACTCTCATAAAACATGAACACTAATTTAGTAAACTAAAGTTTCAGGAGGAGAAAAAGGTTGACTTTTACCTCCAGCAATGGTATCAGTGGTTCAACATACTAGAGTATGTAATTTCAAAATAATCAAGCAGCTGTAAGTAAAATGGATTTCAATGAAGTCTGTATTACTGCAGCTTAATAGAGAAATAAGTAAGAATTTCTATCTTGGTTGAGTCAAGCAAAAATCAATATTGAAAAAGATTATAAGAGAAATATATACCAGTGATGCTGTTCTCAGCATAAAACCAAGAAATTATCAAAATAACAAAGAGAATGACAACATAAATAAGAAAGACATAATAAAGATATTTGTACTACCTTATCAGACAAAAAAAAAATGGAAAAGAGATAATGAAATGGCAAACTTTCAAAACCTGAGAGTTTAAATGACAACCACGAATTCTTCCAAATTAAATACCCTGGTAAGCTGGAAATCCTAGTTTTCTAGTCTGGTAAACAAAGAAAATTCTAAGAGCAAATTCTTCTTGCTATAGCATGTTAAAATGAAGAAGAGAACAAATAAATATTTAGAGAAAGGTAAAACAGCCTAGCCACTGTATAGAAGGGTGCCAAATATTAGCGGGCATATAAAAAGTGGTGAAGAGTTTCAAGTTTCACATGAATTGTTCCATCTTCAAGGGAGTGGCTGAGAACAACCGACGACCATACTTGAGGGAGGAAACACATCAAGTCGCTGCACAAAAGCATCCAGAATTACCACAGTATGTTCCTGTGAGTCAAACAAATGATCTGAGGTTTTATTTGGGGTGCCAAAGGAAAAGTTACACAAGAATGTTTCATAACATTATCTTGAAATTCAAAATAGAATTTATTAAGATTGGTTCAGTAACATAAAATGGTAGTAAACTGGGGGAATTTAAAAATGTGCTTCAGTGTCACAAATGGAAGGCAAAACATTTTATGAGGTGAGCTTTCTAACTTCTTTTAGACAAATAATATCATGGCTCACTTCCTTCAACTCAGGGATTAGGAAATTGATGTTGTGTCCTATGAAAACTGCCTGTGTGATTCTTAAAGTTAACAAATGTAGTTCAGCTCTACGACCAACTATGTGACTTTGGGCCAATTGTTTATCCATTCAGAGTCTCTTTCTACAAGTGGGATGGGAAAAATAATGGAGTATGTTTTGTAAAGTTTTTTGGCAGACTACCTGTTACATATGAAAGGTTTACTACAAGGTGGGGTGGAAGAACAACTGAGTGGGAAAAAAGAATAATGTAAGTATTATGATAAAGTATTTTAAAACTTAGAAGAAAGTTAAAATTTCTAGAAAAGACTGAGTACAGTGGCTCACACCTGAAATCCCAGCACTTTGGGAGGCCATGGAAGGAAGATCCCTTGAGGCCAGGAGTTTGAGACCAGCCTGAGCAATATATCAAAATCCCACCTATACAAAAATAAATAAATAAAGATTAGCCTGGCATGGTGGTATGCACATGTAGCCCCAGCTCCTTGGGAGTCTGAGGCAGGAGAATCACTTGAGTCCAGGAGCTTGTGGTTGCAGTGATCCATGATCATGCCACTGCACTCCGGCCTGGGCAATGCAGAAAGACCCTACCTCTAAAAAGAAAAAAAATTGAAAAACGAAAAATAAACAACACTGAAATTACTAGAAAAATATGTACTTAAGAAAAAATTGAGAGCCAAAGTAAGATGAATCAATAGTTAATAATATTCCCTAAATCAAAAAAAGGAAAACAAGCGGGGAGTGTGGGCAGAGCAGGGAAGCAAGAAGTAAATGCTAGCAAACTTTGAAGGAACTGATCTTTCCAATCTCACACACTATGCCATACATTTTTTAAAGTAAGAAGCAACATATGCCACCCCTTAATAATCAAAGCAGACAAGTGCAGTATATAAAAAAAGGAAAATTATAGACCAAAATCCTAAAAATATTAACAAACTGAAGCCAGCAAAATATAAAAATAATAGATTATATATTATAATCAAGCAGGGTTTAATCATAAAATGCAAGGAGAGTTTTTACAACAGTAAGCTGTAATTTAGATTTAATAGCAAAGTAAGGGGGATGGGCAGGACTCTTTTCAACTACAAAAAGTGTTTGATGGGGTCAACATCTATTCACTTCTTTAAATCTCTTTAAAAACTAGTAATAGAGCTTCTCTTATCTTATAGTTCATCTTCCAAAAACACAGGAAATATTCCCTTTAAAATCAGGAATAGCCAGGCATGCTACGTGCATGCCTATAGTCCCACCTACTAGGGAGGTTGAGGCAAGAGGTTCTCTTGAGTCCAGGAGTTCCAGGCCAACTCAGGTAACATATGAAGATCCTCTTAAAAAAAAGGCAGGAATGAAACAAGAGTATCCACTATCCACTACGATTGCTTTGCTTTCTTTCTTTCAACAGTGAAGAAATCTGTCAGCTGAGAAACAAGGAATAAAAACAGGTAGACGATTTGGGAAAAAACGCAATATAACTGTGATGATTTGCACATAATTTAAATGTTGATGGAGGTAATCTATTTTTGTATAATAGTTAAGAAACCCAGGGCATATGAGAATAAATCTTTAGAAATTTATACATAGTCATTATACAGAAAATTATAAACATCATTGAAAGTATTAATAATGGAGAGGAATAAAGTGTTCATTAATAGGAAGACTCAATACCACTCAGGATTCTCCCCATACTGCTTCATGGAGTCAATATTATTTCTATGAAAATCCCAAAAGCTTTCATCCAAACTGACAAGCTAATTGTAAAATTTATATAAAAAAGCAACAGCCTTGAAGTAGCCAAGACAATCCTAAGAAGAAAATAAAGTGTTATGCAATTTTCAGTAATTAAGATAGTGAGGTTCGAAGGTGGACTAATTTACCAATAGAAGAAAATTAAGTCCAGAAACAAGGCCAGATATAAATGGAAATAGTGTATAACAGGGAAGGAATGGACTATTCAAAACGGTGCCCAAATCCTTGGTTAGATATATAAAATAAAATAAAATTGGTACTGATTATACTATCCACAAAAATATATTTCCAACGTAATGAAGACTTAGATGAAGAAGTCAAAAGTTGAAGCCTTTAGAAGAACATAAAGGAAAATAACTTTGTGACTGAGGGATAAAAAATAATTTCCTGAGTAGTAAACAAAAAATTATAACCATAAAAAGATTGATAAAGTAAATTAAAATTAAATTTTCACTTCATCAAAATTCACCTAAAAAAAGTAAAAAAGAGCTGGGTTCGGTGGCTCACACCTGTAATCTCAACATTTAGGGTTGCAGAGGCATGATGATAACTTGAGCCCAGAAATTTTGAGACTAGCCTAGGCAAAATAGCAAGATCCTACTCTCAGCAAAAAGAAAAGAATGTAAAAAAAAAAAAAAATACACCATAAACTGTGAGAATGTATTCACTATATACACCCATAAACTGGTATATGTGGCTATCTACCTAGCCAACAAAGTACTTATATGTATACATATGCTATATATAAAGAATTCCTTCAAATCAATATGCAACAGATTTATAACACCAAAGTAAAATGGGAAAATGATGAAAAAACATGAATACCCAACAACCAAATAAACAAACAAATATAAAGCTGATCAACCTGATTCGTAATCTGAGAAATGCAGTTTAAGACCATTGTGAGATATCTTTTTATACCCATTAGACTGAGGGAAAGAAAAGGAGCAGTCTGACAAATGTTTATGAGCATGTGCAGCAATTGGAACACTTATATGTGTTGGTAGAAGTGTAAACAGATGCATCCATTTTTGAAAATAATTTGGCATTGTTTTCTGACTCTAAACATGTGTACCCTATGACTGCTGTTTCATTCCTAAGGAAAGGCCCCAGGGAAAAATCTTGTATATGTGTGCCAACAAATATATATGAAACATAAAATGTTCTGCTATTGTTGGCAACTCTAGCAACAAACAAACAAAAGTTTATCAACAATAAAATTGATAAGTAAACTGTGGGATAATTATACAATGTAATAATAAATAGTAAACCTGAATGAATGTACTGTATTGGTAAAGTTAAATTTCTTTAGCTGGGTATGGATTCTGTCCATTTACTTAGCCCTCTTTATGATTGGCCAAAAAGATTACATTATCTCATGCTCACATTCTTCACCTGAGATGTTTTTCCTTAGAATCTTGTAATTAATTTCTCCTTATCCTTCAAAATTCAACACAAGTGTCCCGCCTTTAAGAATTACCCCATCCTTGCTGGGCGCGGTGGCTCACGCCTGCAATCCCAGCACTTTGGGAGGCTGAGGCGGGCGGATCACGAGGTCAGGAGATCGAGACTATCCTGGCTAACACGGTGAAACCCCGTCTCTACTGAAAATACAAAAAAATTAGCCAGGCGCGGTGGCGGGCGCCTGTAGTCCCAGCTACTCGGGAGGCTGAGGCAGGAGAATCGCTTGAACCCGGGAGGCGGAGCTTGCAGTAAGCCGATATCGGGCCACTGCGCTCCAGCCTGGGCAACAAAGCGAGACTGTCGCAAAAAAAAAAAAAAAAAATTACCCCATCCTTAAGATTACCTTAAAATATGCTCATGAAGCAACACATGGAAACTCCTTTATCATGAAATAGATCCTACTATAAACAAATTTACTTGCTTGTATTTCTTCGACTAGAACCTTATAACGTAGTGACTTCATTAGACTATCAGCAAACCACAGAAGGTGAAGATATTTGTTTATATCCCTAGTGTAACACATAAGGCCAGGCACATAGTAAATGCCCAATAAATGCATATATAAATACATGTTAATAAACTAGTGAAAGAATGAATGGATAAGCAAATGAACATAGACCGGGCACGGTGGCTGATGCCTGTAATCCCAGCATTTTGGAAGGCTGAGGTGGGTGGATCACTTGAGCCCAGGAGTTCAAGAACAACCCAGGCTACATGGTGAAACCCTACAAAAATTAAAACGTTAGCCAGCCATGCAGGCATATGCCTGTAATCTCAGCTACTCAAGAGACTGACATGAGAGGACTGATTGCAGAGGCCCGGGACACAGAGGCTGCAGTGAGCCAAGACTGCACCACTGCACTCCAGCCTTGGTGACAGAGGAAATCCTGTCTGAACAAACAAACAAAAAGGAACATAAAGTATCAGAAACAACATTCAGGATTACTATCAAACAGCTATACTGTGCTTGAAGATCATTTCTCTTGGGAGGCTCACCTGACATGGCCCATTCCTGTCCTGGAGGAGAGGGAGTGGTCTGGTACACATGAGTAAGCAGGTGTATTTCCTTCTTCCATAAACCTTTCTATCTGGCTCAGAAGTCAATAGTATATCCTTGAGATAAACAAGCAGTCAGTGGCTTGATGGAATAGATTTGGGGCAGGGCTTAGGAGAAGAGCATGAAGAATGAACTCAACAAGTCTTAGAAACAGTTATTCATCTACGTTTTTGACTAGAGTTCTATCAATAGAGCTTAAGGCTAGAAGTCTTAGAGCCTCATTAATTTATCAGATATTTCAAGTCATTCAGTTTAAAAGTCTTCATTATCACGCAGACAAATTATGCTTTAATTAGAGAAAAGGAAGAAGTGATATAGCAAGAAGCACAGAAAATTCTACTTCTGAAATAAGATGCTTTAGTACAGTACACAGCCCTAGGGAGACATGGGGGACCCTAAGTGCAGTATGGAGAACATCAAAGAGAACATCACCCAGTGGCTGCGGGGAAAATGCATAAACAGAAAATAGGAAGATACACATGGAAAAAGTGCTACTTACCAACAATTGTGCCTAGAACTAATCCTTATATGCTTCTTTCCCTTGGCTCTTTTGGATCTAAGTATACCAAATCCAGAGATTTCTTAGAAAAATATTGAAGTTACTTATTTGTTTCAGGCCATGAATTTTTAGGACATTTTTAAATACAAAATATGTATTGGCAGTACCCAGCCCCCTGCCCATTGATTTCCTAGAAACTGTGTCATAAATAAAATTGTGTCATAAAATAAAAAACCACAAAGTAAACTGTCCTTACCCATATGAAGACTATTATAATTCAGAATTAAATTCTGACTCAAAGGCTTAGTGTAAAAGCTATGAAAATAGTGACTGAAGAACAAGTCAGTAAAATTAAAATCATAGAAACCTGAAATTTAGTCATTTAAAAATCATAAACTTTAACTTCAATAACCAAAGATTGGTGACAGATATTTAAAATACTTTTTGTAAAATATATTATAAGGTATATAAAAATCACCACACACTGCAAATTTATCATAAACTTTATCATAAATCTATCATACTATTATGCTACTACTTCTCCCACAATTATAAGAAGATAATCAAACAATACCTCTTAAATGACACCAATTTTATTTAGAATTTAGAAAGACTTCGAGAGAGTTTTCTTTTAGTCTTAAGGAGTCTGAAGTGATGCCTTCTTCAAATAACACTTCAAGAAAAAAATAGGCATGTAAAGAACATTAACACACTAACCTTAGGACTGTCTCAATTAAAGTGAGTATTTAATATATTTCTATTATTATATGGTAATGGTGATGAAAGTGGTGGTGTTTCTTTGACTAAAAAATTATTGAATAGGAAAGGCTGAAGTGCCAGTTTTTCCCTTCCACTCGTCTAAGCAGAGACATGCATTATAATCTAATGCATAATAACATGCATTAGATTAACTAAGGGCAGTCACCAAAGGGAAGTAGGGAAGTCACTTAAAATCCTGTCTGCAGCTGCTCGAAATCCTGTCCATTTCAGGTAAATTATTACCTGAAATGACGTTTATTTGAAGTCAATTCTCATTATGAGTAAGACAGAATAGTACATTTTCAATGAAAGTAATAATTATGAAAACAATATTTACAATGTAAAGAGAAAAATATGAAATATAAAATGGAATTGCTTGATGAGTCCAGTCATGAATCCATGTAAATATAGTAACAGAAACTGTTATGTAATTGTATATGTAATGTTGTAGGCTTAACATACTTTTCCCTATATCTTATATAATATGATAGGCTTATGAATTTTGTTCCCATTATTTTATTTTATATTGCAATATTTTTAGGAGAAAAAAAGAAAGAACTACAACCAAGCCTAGCCATCAAACTTTATAAAAAGCCTTTTAAAAAACCCTCACAGGGCCAGGCACGGTGGCTCACACCTGTAATCCCAGCACTTTGGGAGGGTGAGGTGGGCGGATCACAAGGTCAAGAGATCAAGACCATCCTGGCCAACATGGTGAAACTCCATCTCTACTAAAAAATAAATAAATAAATAAAGTGGCTGGGTTTGGCGGCATGTGCCTGTAGTTCCAGCTACTTAGGAGGCTGAGGCAGGAGAATCGCTTTAACCTGGGCGGCGGAGGTTGCAGTGAGCTGAGATCCCGCCACTGCACTCCAGACTGGCCAGTCTGGGCAACAACAGCGCAACTCCGTCAAAAATAAATAAATACATAAATAAATAAATACCTCACAGAATTATGAAAACAGAAACCTCATGCCAGCTATGGTTACAATGTAATGATCCTGTGGCGGGACAATGTAACTAAATAGATGCATGGATTAAAGGTGAAAATTATTCATCAAATAGCAAGGAATGGAGGGGTAACAAATTAGAGAAGTAAAAAAGAGATCACATTAATTAAAATTTAAGTGTAGATATGTGACAAATGCAATCAGTCTTGTTAATAAAAACAAATAAATAAAATAGATTTTTAAAACTATATTCACAAATTAAAGTGACTCAAAACTCAAAGTAAAAATGGAAAAAGTTTTACCTAATAAAGTAGGTAGTTTAAAGTACTAACAATGTTTAAAACAAATATAGCTGTTACTATTGATAAGGAAAACTGCAAAAGCAGAAAAAATAAAATATTTTGACATGACCACACTAAGTATATTAAAATGTTAATACTGTTCTAAAAGGTACCATATGATCTTTACGGTAACATACTCTTTTAAAGTTGTAGTTTCTAGCCAACTCTGCTAAGTAACAAAGAACTACTGTTTCCACTTTCTTTACTGTCATTGAAATTAACCTTATGTTCTCCTTACTATTGGATAATAAGCTTTATCATTGAAATGGTTTAAATCAAGATATAATTAAAATTTTATATAACCTTTTGTATTTGGAAAATTTGATTAAATTATAATTTTGATTAGTATACAATCTACTTATGAAAGTTAGTGTAATTAATCTTTTTCAAGAACTAGTAGCTTTTAAACTAAAATGAATTGTGGCTTCAGTTGTTTGGGTTCAGTCACAATGATGAATATTAAGTTAGTCTTTCACTTTATATGTTTCTTGCCTGAACTCATGCTGAAAAATTAGCTGGGTTGGGGAGGAGACTGCAGGGTCTTCCATTAGCAGTAAATACATATAAAACTTGTAAAGGAGTTCAGGACGGCAGCTGGTACCAAAATATATCAAGCATGACCTGATATAATAATACATAATTGCATAAACATGTATACTGTTGCTATAGAAATATGACTGCTTGGGATAAATAATACTAACTACCCTTAATGATTGACAGTGTCCAATATATGCAACTGAAACAGCACATAATAGAATCACACTGCAATTCTGCCAGACAAGTGAAGATTATTCTTTCATAGTGAACATGTTCAGTGCTTGACACTCATTGGATTTTGCTTAACTTAGATTTTTTTTTGTTTTCATTCTATACTCTTTCTCATATCAATTTCATTTCTGCTTATTATGTGTAGGAATAAAGAATGTGGCTTTCTTGATGAGCTTTGTATCTTTAAGTACTACATAGCTCTGAAGAGTCTCTCCCACTGTATAAAATTATTATTTTCATATGGCCCAGGGGCATTTTTGCACATTCTACTGCCATAAGCCAGACCTATATTTAAGAACTGCCTTGTAATTACTGCTGCTTGGTGAACAGGGATGTAGTGCAAAGAACAATTTTTCTGGGGGTAATACTGAGGGCCACATCTATTACTCTAACAATATATGTATCTAACCTGTGAATTTGAGAATGTGTGGACAGAGAGAAGTCATTTTTGTATCTGGAGAGTAGAGGGTATTGTAACACAATTACAGCAAGGTTTTAAAAACAAAGGTCTAAAATTAACACTTTATATTGTTGACTTATAGTACATGTGCAAGTTAATTCATTTTCAGGATTAAGATCATTTCAGCCAATGTTTATGAGTGTTAGCACTTTCTGAGGTAAAGGGGACACAGTCCTCACAGTCTAGTAGAGAAAACAGGTACAGTAACAATTCATTGTAATGCAGTTAAGGCATCATATGTGTACAAAGTATGATCTTAAAATCATAAAGGCTGTAATAAAACCTAATATCATGGCCATCCATGCCTAAGCTGAGAAGGGGCCTTACTCAGAGAGGGACCAAAATCAATCATTCAGTAGATAACACTGTTGGGATAATTGCTAAAATTAAAGTCGTTTTTATTTGTGTTTACTCCCTCACCTTTCCCATATAGATACCATTTTTATGCATGAAAGGCACAAAAGAAAACAAGTCATGGAAATAACTGAGAATATTCATTTAAACACTATTTATGGATAGAGCACATTATACATCAGATTTGGAGTATTCTGCCTCCAATTAGCAGGAATTGTTGTACCCATTAGACTTCATTACTCTGATTCCAGTGGCAAGACCACACCTATGGTACAGTTACATCAGACTGTTTGGCCCAATGCCATAAAATATCTGACATATCAACCTCCCTTTAATTTGGATTACACAACTACCAGGCAACCTTGTGATTACAATTGTTATTTAGATTCCAGTGTTTCTCTACGTATAGGAAAAAAGAAAGTGTCTCATGACCAAATTTCTCATTTTAATTAACTGATTCTACATACACAAAGAGAACTCATGGATCTTAGATTTTCTAACCATTTTGTTCCTACACGTATATAAAATGCTTGCTCACAGTAAATCAATAAATTAATCTTTTTAGTCTTAAATACTAATTTTAAACTGAGAAGTTAACACAAATCTTTTCTCAAAGAAGTGAGTCCATTTTACAGGTTTAGGGCCAGAGACCAGACCATGCCAGGAAATAAATGCTATTCTTCAGGGCACTACAGAGGACCTGCCAATCCCTTCGTTAATGACAATAAGCTGATAATATCAATTTGTGCAAATCATTCATTTTACTTCCTTTTTTGTTAATTCCAAGGTATAGACTGGAAGATATTACCCTCCTATAATGACCCAGCTTAAAATTCTATCCTTCACATAGTTATTCTAGAACATTATCTGTTCTACTTGGTGATAAATAACACTCAAACCATAATCATGAATGTAGTTGCCAATTGATTAGAAGGACTTTAATGTCAATAAGTTATGGTGATTATTTTTAAAATTATCAAATCAGAATATTCTTATTATATTTTAAAGTGCTAATGCCTAGATTTCATTCTGGCCAGAATAATTTACTTATGACATTTGGATAAAAACAGACTTTAGTAATCCATTTGCTTCATGAAGTTTTCTTTTGTTTCATCTTGTTTCAGATGGAAAGTGGAAACAGAGAATGTGGAAGACTCAGTATTTTATCTCGTAATAATGATCCACAGAATTGAATGGCATAGCAATTCAGACAGCAGAAATCCACAAAATAGAATAGCATAGAAACTCAGACACCAGATATCAGAGATGTACACTTAGCAGATTAAACTAAGAGATTTTAAAAATAATATCACCTATAAAACATAAAGCAAACGTGTTCAAAATTCTCTACTAGAAACAAAAATTGCAGTGAAGGCATATATTGCATATACAATATATAAACATGTACAAAATGTAAACATAATACAAAATCTAAAAATGCTTATTATTTTTAACTCTTAAACTTATGCAGCACAAGCTTCTACTGTATTAGATCAGTTCAGTGTCAACTACCATGAAAAATATTGACTGCAGTGACTTACAAATGTTGGTATATATATATATATATATATATAAAACAATTTAAACTGGATCTTACAAATGCTGAACAGAAAAACTTAAGGAAAAATTCACAGTATAATTGATTGGAGGAATTTATGTTTAATGAGAGTGTCTAATGTGGAAGCTCTATTCCTTTCACCTCATATGTTCATGAGGTGACTTTTGATCAAGAAATGCTATTGGCTTCATTCTGTCCCTTCATTTCTTACTCTAAGAGGGGCAGAGAATCATCTGACTGGGAAGTTTAAGAAAATATACTGAACATGCACAGCTCAATTCCTTTGTCTCAGTTCAATTCTTCCTGTAAAGAAGATGAATTCAGGCCTGTTTTTGCCCCTGCCTCTGTAATAGAGGATTGTGAATGCCCAGCTGTGCCAGTGGCTAGGTAGGTATAATGTCTAATTTAGAGGTGAAGGCTGTTTTATCTGCATATATAACGCATGTCCTCAAATTCAGACTCTACTGAAGTAATAAAAGTTACTTTGATCTCCATCTGCCTGGCACCGTGTCTGTCTCTCTGAAGTTTCCAAATTTTGGAGGGGAAATTGTTTGATTTTACCAGAGTGGTCTGAAAAACTGGGGGTAGAAATCTATATAGATTTTGTACTGTAAGACTGTCTATTCATATTCATTCATTGATTTAGTATTTACTGAACTTCTATGTGCCAGGTACCATTCAGGCCCAGGGATATGACAGACAAGAAAAAAAAAAAAACAGTATTTTAACCAACACTAAGTACACACTATACTAATGGTACATCAGTAAGGAGCTAGAAAGAGGAATACACCTGCATTTTCTTTATAATGGATTTCAGACTATAAACCATAGGATTTCAGTACATTGAGGACAAGAAAAAAAATTATAGGCTTACATAATCTTCAGCTATGTAACCATTTTGAACTTAAAAAACAGAAATTTTCTTATGGTTGAACGTAGTAATCTGACATACAGAAATATGCAAAGTTCATTATCTTGAAACCACAAAATCATATAAATATTGAAAAATCTGAAATAAATTTAACTTAATTAATGATGACAAATGAATTTTAATGTAAAATGGGGACTGATGTGACAAAACCACTTCTGCAGATTGATTGGATCTTATCAGTTCTGGAACAACCATTTCCTTCCCCATGATAAAACAACAAAAGAAGCATTCGTGTTCTTTTAATACAATTGAATATTAAAGATCAAATATCAAAAGTAATATTGTAATGTAATTAATTATTAAGGATTCACATTAATAATAATACTTAGTTCTTATAAAGTGCTGTCCACATTTAAAATGCTTTACATTAATAGTGCAACTTAAGATTATCTTCATATGTTTCAAACATAAACTATATCCAAAATGCTTTAAAAAGCTGAACACCAGTGATTTAAAACAAATTCTCATAAATTGTCATCTAGCTAAGACCAAAAGAAGTAGCACTTTTTATATTTCTGAAAGATTATCATTGCTAGGATATCATCATAGAATAGATGGAATTTTCCCCACTAATGTGAGAGTTGTTTTGCTCCCTAAGAAATTAACAAAATGCTTAAAAATTGCATACCAAGTCCAGAGTTATGCAAAGTTTGGGAGTAAAGTAAGCAGAAGGAAAATAATGGTTTTGTCCGCAGGAATAAGGGAGAAAGGCAGTGACTGAGCAACGACCCCAGCAGCGGTAGGGCCAGCCTGCAGAGCTCTGTGGCCCTCTATGCTAGCCTGAGGTACATCAGCCTATGCCATGTCTTGATTGTTACTGCATCTCAGTATACACAACATACTAGTTTATTACAGGCCTCTGAACTTCAGTAGCCATGGTAAATAGGATATAAGATGATTTTCTTAAAGCAGTAAGAATCTGTATAAAATATTACGCAGTTACTTCTTTGGTGTTAATCTCTAAAATCTCAGTTGCAGATAAGCTTTGGTTTGCCAAATTCATGACCCTAAGAAATCTAAATGAAAAAAAATCTTGTAAATTCTACTTTTGCTGTTTAAGTCATAATTTTAGGGATCAAAATGTGTCCACTTGTGTGCTGCACAGTAGGACTGTGGGCTCTTGATCAAATTGCTTGGTTTTATACTCTGCCCCTGAGAGTGACCTTAAGCTAGTCATCTAATCTCTCTGTGCCTAAGTAAAATGGGAATAAGAATAGTGATGCTATAAAGAGTAAGTGAACAACAAATTAAGCACAAAAACTGAAATCTCACATGGAGCAAACACTCAAAATGTATAAAATTTGGTCACTATGGAAAAATCTTGAAGATGAGATTGATGGTAACATTTCAGAAGAAAAATTACAGTTTAACAAATAAGCCTATCCTACAGAAATTTGTGGTAGTATGCTATGCTCTCATTTTCCTTTCCACAAAGTTAACTCAGAAGTTAACTCAAAATTAACTCAGAAGTGTTTTCTCCTATAGCCTTCTTTACTTAGGTGAGCATATCTTTACTAAACCTGTTGCAAGTCTTTACTAAACCTGGTGTGGTTCAGATCTCTGCTTCTTTGCTTATCAACGTTTGCTAAGTTTACAGATTTTCCCTAAAGCCAATTCTTATTAATTGTTATAACAATGATTAACTTAAAATAGTTTTATACTATTATATGTAGTTACTTTTAGTTACTTGTAATCATAGCATTCAAATGAAGCTTGAGTCTAAATAAATAAAATGGCTTAGATAATTAAGAGTTGGGTAATATTGAAGAGTCAACTGAGGATAAACTCAGAACTAATACTTAGCTTCAAAATGACAAATTCAAATTGCTATAAACATAAATATAGTTTTTAAAGATATAAAAGATATGAAGCTGGGAGATAAAATGTAACCCATGGGAATACATTAATTATATGTGTTTACAAATTATGTAGGTCAAATAAGAATCAAGATTATGTCCACAGATATTACTAAGTTATTGTGAATATTACTCAAGTAAACATAAACTTTACATCTGTTGATATTCTTCAGATGCTTACAAACTGAAATGTTTTCTATTTATGCATTTTAAATTCTCCAAAATGTACAGTTATTGTTTTAAAATCCAGTAAAGACAATAGCTGAAATGGAAAGCAAATGATCCTGGTGCAGCCTCCAGATGCACAAAGCTTACAGATCTACTCAACCAGAAAATCTTATTTCTTCCTGTAACACTCCTAGTATGAGGCAATTTCTAGAAATGCCCATGTAAATAAGATGAGTTAATAAGCAGTTCTGAAATAAGATTTTATAGTATAGGTCCAGAAAACAATGGGATAGTGTTTATAACAAATATCACTAACAGAGAAATCTAAAATTCCTGACTGCCTTAAAAAAAATTCTATCCAGTTTAGTAACATTGGAATGCTGATCATAAAGGTCATCAGTAAGTCAAATTCAGCAACCATTTATTAAAGGCTTACCATGTACATGACACTGTGCTTGGCACTTAAAGGAAGCAAAAGCAAAAAAGACTTCACTTTCTCACATATATTGTGACTGGAGCAGATGCCAAAGCTGGCACCAAGAAAGCCCATTTACTTCCACAGTCTTTTCCAGCTCATATGTTTTCCAGTCTCCCGGCAATATTCATTTACAGGATGTTGTTGTTGTTTTTCTCAGAAAAGGACTTTCCCCACCCTTGTTTTTCTGTCTTATTCTATTCTTAATTTATGCCATCTTGTATTTTATGTATTCTAAGTTGCCTTAGCACTATTCTAGAAAGAGGCAGGGTAAAAAACAACTAGAAGTAAAAACAAAAATACTTGGAAGAGGAAAGTCAAAATATATCGGGACGCACTTGAAAGTTGAATTTTAAATGTCGAACTCCTTTTTTTTTTTTTCCAGCATGTCTATTGGCCTTCAGGTCAAAATATCTCGATTTTAATGCTACCTCAATGGAAAAATGAAATTTTAAGTATGATTCTGATTCTCACAAAGCCAGTTTTTTCATCTGTTCGGGTAAAAAAATGCCAATTCACAAGATTTTGTTTGCAAATTAAAGAATAGTTGGCATATAAGGTGTTCAACAAAAGTGAATTTCATTTCTTTCCTTTACAAACTCATTATCTACCTTGTTACTAATATTGAAATAAAATGCCAGTTCAACAATATGGCATGCCTTGTTAGCAAAAACACAACAGACGTGAAAGCAGAACACACACACAAAACACTTAAGAGAGGAAAACAAAATAAAAATAAAGTTGATTTTAAGATCCTATCTGTATTTTCTGAGAGTTACTGCACCAACCTCAAATACTTTGCAGAATGAAACAAAGAATATACATACATATATATATATATGTATTTTTGAAACTGAGTTTCCCTCCAGTCGCCCAGGCTGGAGTGCAATGACAAGATCTCGGCTCACTGCAACCTGAGTTCAAATGATTCTCCTGCCTCAGCCTCCTGAGTAGCTGGGATTACAGACGCCCATCACCAAGTCCAGCTAATTTTTGAATTTTTAGTAGAGACGAGGTTTCGGCATGTTGTCAAGGCTGGTCTCGATCTCCTGACCTCAGGTGATCTGCCCTCCTTGGCCTCCCAAAATGCTGGGATTACCAGGCGTAAGCCACCGTGCCCGGCTGAAACAAATTATTATTTTTAAAGAAGAAATGGGTCCAGTACTTCCTCTCTTAGGTACACATGACTCCCGGGCAGTGCATATGAAATCACAATATAAGCATTTTCCCTAAAGTCAATTTTGATTACTTTTTCTAACACTGATTAACTTTTAAAAATTTAGAAGAAATAGAAGACAACCAGAATCAGCTGCAGTCCACAGCACTCACAGAGAGGAATGTGAAAGGGGCAAGTAAATTCAGTAGCTTCGACTGAAATATCCAGGTTCTCCCATTGGGACTGAATAGGCAAACGACTCAACCCAGGGAGAACTAAGAAAAGCAGGGGTGGGATGACAGCCCACCCAGGAGCGGAACAGAGCCAAAGGAACCCCCATCCCTAGCCAAGGAAAGTGGTGACTGTGTGATCCTACCTGAGAAATCAGCTTCTCCCACGGATCTTTGCAACCCGCACATCAGGAGATCCTCGCGTGAGCACACACCACGAGGGACTTGGGTCTGGTACACAGAGCTGTGTAGATTCTCAGCAGAGTAGCTGCTCAGGCACACAGAGACCCAGGAGTTTTACATACTATGGCCCCGAGATCCCTGGTAAGGCAGGAAAACTGCCCATACAAACCCTTAGGAAGAGGGCTGAATACAGGGAGCCAAGCAGCATTGTTCTGCGGACCCCACATCCAGGGCACCTCATAAGTTAAGACCCACACTGGCCTGAAATTCCAGCCAGGCAACAGCAACAAGCTGGAATCTGCCTGAGGCGGGTCCGAGTTCCCAGGGGGAGGATTGGCCATCATCTCTGCCTTTAGATAGACTCAGTCGTTCCAGCCTGCTGGCTTTGGAGAATTCAAAGGGTCCGAACAAGGAAGGGACCCCACAATGCAGCACAACTGTTTTTGCCAGAACATGGCCAGACTGCTTCTTTAAGTGGGACCCCGATTGATTTCCTCTTCACTGGATGGGATGTGGCTGCAGGGGCTTCAGTCACTCCAGCAAGGGTCCTACAGATAGAGCTTTGATCCCTCCCTGGGATGAAGCTCCCAGGGAGAGGGGTAGCCTCCATTTCTGCAGTTTGATTAACTCAGACATTCTGGCCTGCCGGCTTGGGAGAATACAAACAGACCAGATGAGGAAGGGTTCCCCACAATGCAGCACACCTCCTCTACCAAAAAGCAGCCAGACTACTTCCTTAAACAGGTCCCCCGATCCCATTCCTCCTGACTGGGTGAGACCTCCGAACAAGGGTCTCCAGCCACCTCCTACAATTGTATTCAGGAAGGTAACAAGTCAGTACTTCCCTGGGACATAGCTCCCAGGGTAAAAATTTGGCTACCATCTTTCCTGTTTCGCAGCCATCACTAGTGATACCTCCAGGTGCAAGAAAAACTGAGGCAACTGCGGCCTGGAGTAAACACCCAGCAAACTGTAGCAGCCCTATGGTAGAGTGACCGGACTATTAAAAGAAAAACAGGCAGAAAACAAGAACAACATCAACAAAAAAGACCCCAAGGCCCCATTCTAAAACCCCATCTTTGAGGTCAGGAACCTCAAACCTCAAAGGTAGATAAGCCCACAAAAATGAGAATCGATGGAAAAACACCTAAAACTCAAAAGCCAGAGTGCCCCCTCTCCTCCAAATGACCACAACACCTCTCCAGCAGGGGGCACGGAAGTGGGCTAAGGCTAAGATGGCTGAATTGACAGAAGCAGGCTTCCTAAGGTGGCTAATAACAAACTTCACTGAGCAAAAGAAGCATGTTGTAACACAATGCAAAAAAGCTAAGAATCATGATAAAACAATACAGGAGCTGACAGCCAGAATAGCCAGTATGGAGAACATAACTGACCTGACGGAGCTGAAAAACACAAGATGAGAACTTCATAATGCAATCACAAGTATCAATAGCAGAACAGACTTAGCAGAGGAAAGAATCTCAGTTTGTAAACTGTCCTTCTGAAATAAGACAGGCACACACTAGAGGAAAAAGAATGAAAAGGAGTGAACAAAACCTCTGTGAACTATGGGGTTACGTTAAGAGACTGAACCTACGACTGATTGGGGTACCTGAAAGAGACAGAGAGAATGAAACCAAATTGAAAAACATACTTCAGGATGCCATCAAGGAGAACTTCCCCAACCTTACAAGACAGGCCAACATTGAATTCAGGAAACACAGAGAACTTCAGTAAGACACTCCATGAGAAAATCAACCCCAAGACACACAAGCGTCAGATTCTCCATGGTCAAAATGAAAGAAAAAATGTTATGGGCAGCCAGAAAGGCCAGGTGACCTACAAAGGTAAGCCCATCAGACTAAAAGTGGACCTTTCAATAGACACCCTACAAGCCAGCAGAGATTAGTGGCCAATATTCAACATTCTTAAAGAAAAGAATTTCCAATCCAGAATTTCATATCCAGCCAAACTAAGCTTCCTAAGCAAAAGAGAAATAAGCTTCTGTATTAGTTCATTCTCATGCTGCTAATAAAGACATACCCAAGACTGAGTAATTTATAAAGAAAAGAGGTTTAATTGACTCACAGTTCAGCATGGCTGGAGAGGCCGCAGGAAACTTACAATCATGGTGGAAGGGGAAGCAAACATGTCCTTCTTCACATGGGAGCAGCAAGGAGAAGAACAAATGTGCAGCAAAGGAGGGACCCCCTTATAAGCCATTAGATCTCGTGAGAACTCACTGACTATCATGAGAACAGGATGGGAGAAACCACACCATAATTCAGTTATCTCCATCTGATCGCTCCAACACCACCTGGGGATTATGGGAACTACAATTCAAGATGATACTTGAGTGAGAACACAGCCAAACTACATCAATCCAGCTAGGCCCCTCCCAAATTTCCTCTACTCACAAATCAAAACACAATCATGCCTTCTGTATTAGTCCATTTTCACACTACTGATGAAGACATACCTGAGATGGGGGAATATACAAAAGAAAGTGGTTTAATGAACTCAGTTCCACGTGGCTGGGGAGGCCTCACAATCACGGCAGGAGGCAAGGAGAAGCAAGTCATGTCTTACATGGATGGCAGCAGGCAAAGAGAGAGCTTATGGAGGAAAACTCCTTATAAAGCCACCAGATCTCATGAGACTTATTCACTATCATGAGACCAGCATGGGGAGGACCCATCCCACGATTCAGTTACCTCCCACTGGGTGCCTCCCACAACACACTGGAATTGTGGGAGCTACAATTCAAGATGAGATGAGTGGGGACACAGCCAAACCATGTTATTCCACTCCTGACCCCTCCCAAATCTCATATCCTCACATTTCAAAACCAATTTTGCCTTCCCACCAGTCCCCCAAAGTCTTAACTCATTTCAACATTAACTCAGAAGTCTATAGTCCAACATCTCATGTGAGACAAGGCAAGTTCCTTTCCTCTATGAGCCTGTAAACTCAAAAGCAAGCTAGTTACTTCCTAGATACAATGGGGGTAGAGGCATTGGGTAAATACAGCCATTCCAAATTGGAGAAATTGGCCAAAACAAAGGGGATACAGGCCCCATGCAAGTCCAAAATCCAGTAGGGCGGTCAAATCTTAAAGCTCCAAAATGATCTCCTTTGATTCCATGTCTGACATCCAGGTCATGCTGATGCAAGAGGTGGGTTCCCACAGTTGTGGGCAGCTCTGCCCCTGTGGCTTTGGAGGGTACAGCCTCTCTCCCAGTTGCTTTCATGGGCTGGTGTTGAGTGTCTGTGGCTTTTCCAGGTGGACAGTGAAAGCTGTCAGTGGATCTACCATTCTAGGCTCTGGAGGACAGTGGCCCTCTTCTCCCATGTCCATCAGGTGGTGACCAAGTAGGAATTCTGTGTGGGGGCTCTAACACATGTTGTCCAGGCTGGCCTTGAACTCCTGAGCTCAAGCAGCCCGCCTGCCTTGGTCTACCAAAATGCTGGGATTATAGGAGTGAGCCACTGTATCTGGCCTTTTCAGTTATTTTTAAACATAACATTCAAATGAAGCTTGAGTCAAAGTAAGTAATATGCCTCAAGTCACTAAGAGTTAGGTCCTATTGTGAAGTAATCTGAAGATAAATTCAAAAAACTGTTTAGTTTTTAAAATAGCAAATTCAATTTGCTATAAACCTTAATATACTTTTTGAAGCTTTCTAGAGAAGATTTGAGGCTAGGAAATAAATTCAATTTGTGAGAAGAAATTAATTAATTAGTTAATTAATATGTGTTTACAAATTAAGTAGGTCTAACAGGAATCTAGATGATGTCAACAGGCATTACTAAATTATTGTGAATATTATTCAAGTAAGAATTTGCCTTATATCTTTTTATGTTCTTTAGATGCTTACAAGCTAAATGTTTTATACTATATTTATGAAATGGAAATAAAAAGCATAATGAAATATCACTTCACAGCCACTTAGGATAGTTAAAAATCTTCTTACAGTGATGGTGGGATTTTAAAATGATACAGAGACTTTGAAAATAGTTTGGCTGTTTCTCAAAATGTTAAACATAAAATTATATGACTCCTAAGTATTTATCTAAGAGAAATGAAAACATGTCCACATGAAAACATGAATGCTCAGAGCAGCATTATTCATAAGCCAAAAAGTGGAAACAACCTAAATGTCCATCAACTACTGAATGGATAAATAAAAAATAGTACATCCAAACAACGGAATATTATTTGGCCTTAAAAAGTAATGAAGTACTGATACGTGCTGCAATATGGGTAGATCTTGGAAACATTAGGCTAAGTGAAAGAAGCCTGATGTAAAAGGCACAATATTGTATTATTCAATTTATATGAAATGTTCAAAATAAGAAAATCCATAGAAACAGAAAGAATAATGGTTACCAGGGACTAGGGAGTAGGGGGAGGTAGTGAAAGACTGCGAATGACAATGAGGTTTCTTTCTGAGGCGATGAGAATGTCCTACGATTTGATAATGCTGACAGTTGCATAAATCTCTGAATATAGTAAAATAACACTGAGTCATACACTTTAAAATGGTGAATTTTATGCTACGTGAATTATGTTTTAATAAAGCTGTAATTTTAAAAACAAGTCAAACAGGTAGGTCATGTAAGATAGCTCAAAACCTTCATTTAGTAATAAATAATGAAACTTATCAAGGATCTATTATAGAAAGAGGTATAAAGTGGGAAAATGACTCATGGAGCTTTCATTCCTACAGAGGAAGAGAGGAAATATACAAACATTAAATAAGCAAGATAATTACAGTTTGTAAAAAGATCCTGAAGGAAAATACAGTGATATGACAGATGAAGACTATTGAGGGCCTGCATAAAATGGAATTGTCATGGAAGGCCTCTGTGGGGATTTGATCTAAAGAATAAGAAGAAAGCAATCACAGAGAAAGTGAAGAGGTGTGCTTGCCTGGATGAGGACTCAGGATCTGCAAATGCCCTCAACCAGGAGATAACGTGGCATGTGTGAGAAACTAACAGGAAACCAATAGGTCAGAAATATAATATGTGAGGTGAAAAGTAGCAAAAATAATGTTGCAGACATAGATAAGAGTTAGGTCAAGCAGAGATTAGTGACCACAGTAATGAATTTGGATTTTCTTTCTTTCAGTTGAAAGCCACTAGAAGTTTTTAGGCAGGGTAATGAGACTATCTGGTTTACATTTCAAAGCTTGCTTTGTCTGTCCTGGGGAGACTAGACTAGATGAGGGCAAGGATAGAAATAGAAAGAGCAAAGATGTGTCTCTAATTGTAGTCCTGAAGAGATGGGTGGTTTGGACCAGGACTGGGATAGTCGTTTTATAGTACTTTAGGTTCTAATCTATTCTCAAACTCTTGGAGTTGAGTGATCCACCTACCTTGGCCTCACAAACTGCCAGGATGACAGATGCATACCACCAAGCTTGGACATGGGTTCTAATCTAAGTGTAGTGGATGCTGTGATATGTGGCCCAAACACACTTCTGAAATGAAGGACTTATCTTTCCAGCTACTAAGTTGAAGAGAGACTTTCTGGAATAGCTTTCATCCAACGATGAATGCAGAAGTATAAAGGCCTGAACTTTTGCATGAATGAAGGAGAACCTGAAGAGCCACTTTGCTTCAGAGCTCTCGTGAGGTCTGTGAGGCCTCCATTGAAACTATATCCTTCTTCCCAATTCTGCCTCCTTCCTTTCCCTTCCAAAGGTTTGATCTCAAGAATGGTCCCCTAATAATTGTATACTGTATAATAACCTCCATCTCATAATATGCTTCCCAGAGAATTCAATGTATGACCTGACTTACTAAAACTGAGTACACAGTCGTTGGTTACTTTCTAAAGATGACCAACCTAAAAATATTAAAAACTTGAAATAATAATATGCCCATTTAAAAAATCCTTACCAATGTAGTGATACTCATGAAGCTGTTGTAAAGATTGGAAAATGAACCATTTACTCCACACGGTCATCTTATTCTTACCAACTTGCTTTACACTTGCTTTTCAAATATACTCTTTTAGTCCAGAAAATTTGTGTATTTGGAAACACTGGGCTGAAGGATCTTCCTTTTTTGTTTCTTTTGTTGAATGTAATGTGTGAGGCTGCATGTGATAAAATGGAAATATAAAATCCAGTCACATTTCTCACCCTGAAGAAATTCATGGTCATATATTACTTGCCTGGCCATTTCAAAAAAACAGAGTAATTAACTTTATAAAATAAAGTTAAAATATGGAGACATATTTCCAAATTTCAGTAAAAATTATCACTTTTAAATCTCTGAAATCTTCTCTTTGCTGTATTTTGATCTTCATAACTCACATTAAGGATCACACTATACCCTCTATTTGCTCTGGAAATCTTGCAGCAGCCTGTGGCAAAAGGCAATAAAATTCTGATCTGGGCTAAAATTCCAGAGAAAAGATCTTTTCAATGATTTTTTTTGCACACACAACCAACAGTCAACTCTTAGTTATTCAAGACATATAATACTTTGAGGATTATTTAAGGACTCTACTACTTCTGACTTAACTCCCTCATGTTGCTGCCCTTTGGCCATTTCACTGATGCTTAAAAACCTTTATCAAATAAGAAAAGAGCAAAACTCACATTAGATTATTTAGCTACTAGCAAATATTCTCAAAAAACTCTGACAAACAATTTTGTCACAAAAAGCAAACAATTTTGATAGGCAAGAATATTGTGTGTGATGCCTCCTTAAATGGAGTCTTAGAATATTCCTAGTTTTTTATTTATTTTTTATTTTTTTTACAACAGCTTTATGAGATATCATCCCATGTGAAAAACGGGGAAGGGGAGATGAGGATGAGGTTCAGAGACCATAAATAACTTACCAAAAATCATTTAGCAAATAAGATGCAGAGCTGTGAGTTAAACCCCTTCCTTACTGACTCAGTTCTCAGAGTTTTTCTACAGCTGTCTGAGCTGTCTGTCCGATATAGCAGCCACTAGTCACGTGTTGCTTTTAAGCACTTGAAATGTGGCTAGCCTAAACTGAGTTGAGCTACAAATGTCAAATATACACTGGATTTCCAAGAAACATATTCAAAAAAAGGTAAAATAAATCACTAGCAATTTTAAATCAATTACACATTGATAATATTTTGGATATGTTGGTTAAATAAAAAGTACTATTAAAATTAGTTTCACTGTCTTTTTTTTTTAATGTGGTTATTACAATTTTGAAATTACACCTGTGGCTTGCATACACCTTTATCAGACATACTGATCTGCAGGAAAAGGTAAACAAATAAAAAAGATGCCTCAGAAGAAGGAGCAGAAAAAAATGTTTGAAATAAGAGATACTTCTGCTAGGAAATGAAATTTGAGGAAAGGGAGGATGTGGGTTTTTTTTAAACATGTACAGATAAAGAACTATTTACAATGCAAGATAGATTCAGCAAGAAGTATATTAAATATTACCATGGCAGCGATTAATTCCACCCATACCCTCAATGTAGTTTTTCTATTTAGGGTGTTAAGCTGTGTCTTAAGGAATGAAGCAAAATAAAGAAGAAAAAAGAAAAAAAAATAGCTGGGCCTGGTGGCACACACTTGTAGTCCCAGCTACTAAAGAGGGTGAGGTGGGAGGATCACTTGAGTTCCGGAGACAGAGGTTGCAGTGAGCTGAGATAGCACCACTGCATTACAGCCTGGGTGACAGAGTGAGATTCTGTCTCAAAAAAAAAAAAAAAGATGGAGATGTAACTGATCTGTAATTTAAGCAAGTATCTCTCACTGGTTTGTACAGAATATAGGTAGAAAGACTAGGAAATGCAGGGAAAGAAACTAACATTTATTAAAAGTCTCTCCTGCATTATGTGATTTGGTTGTCATTGTTTATAGATGAAAAACTCAAAACAAAAATCATTAAGAAAACTTCTATGACCACACAATTGGCAATGTATGCTAAGAAACCATCCGTAGGGAAGAGGATCTGGATGAGTACTGATGCAAGTAATTTAGCAAGAATTGTTTGGATGGTTTGAAGGCATCATGTCTTTATTTTATTCGTAAATTAAGCGATGATATTTGGTTAAGGCTGAAAATGAACAGAGGATATGAAAATAGTGGAAAACATTTGTTAGTAGTCATGAAAATGGAAGGAGATAATCAAGAGAAAGCAGTAAAAGGGTTGGTAAGAGGTGTTACACATCCATTAAATAGTAATAAAAGCAGATAAAATTTATTGAGTTCGTATTATATACCAGACACTGGCCAAGCATTTTATATGCACTGTCTCATTTAATCCTCAAGACATCTAATTAGGGGAGTATAATTATATCTCCCTATATTACATATGCAAATTAGAGATTAAGTAACTTGACCTCTTAGCACAAAGGCATGATTTAAACCCACTTGTGTCTGCAGCTACTTAACCAGGTCTCCAATATCACTGTGATTTAACAATCTAAAATCTCATTCTGTTACAAGGAAAGAAGGTGGCTCATTTTAAAAAGGAAAACATGCTAAGGCCTAAAGAGCTTGAAGTGACAAATGTAGGATCTCAAAACCAATTATTGCCAATGCCAGGTCTGAAAGTTGGGTTTCAAAATTTCAGATGCAGTGTTCAGGTGTGAATGAGTAATAAAATGACTCTTTTGAAAAACTACCTGAATGGTTGTAACAGACCTGAAACCATTCATGGCATTTTTGAATCCATGCCTTATAAGCCTATAGCTAGCACATGTTAGCACACTGACTTGCACATGGAACTAAATAAATATTTACTAAAGGAACATACACAGAGGAAGTAAGGGAGAAATGAGGAGAAGGAAAGAGAGAGGGAAGACAGAGAACAGGCAGACAGAGTATAGTTTCCAGGGAAGATACCTTGTTTCTTACAGTTTGATTGTGACCAAGTTCCCCGACATAAAACTGACTGCTTAAGGGTACTTTCAAGTAGAGTTTCAGATTTACCACAAGGCAACTGCCCCATTTCATCCTCCTGCTTGCTACAGAATTTTCAGTCATTGCTTAACTACAGAAACATTTTAGTGCTGCATACAGTAGACGGTTTGCCTTTTATTAAACTGGAATGTAATATGATTTCAGTATTTAGGAGGATGCTAGCGCTGCATTATCAAGAATATGATTTGGTTCCAGAAATGCTTTAAATCAAAGTTAATCTTTTGATTGTATATATTCAGTAAAAAAACAACTATAATCCTTGAACAGACAAGGTAGGATATAACTAAGAAAACAAACATATATCAGTACAATGACCAATTTACAAATTTGAGTAAATCAAATTTCTTAAATTTGATTATTTTACAAAAAAAAGTTAACTATTTTTTAGAGACAGGGTCTCACTTGGTTGCCCAGGCTGGAATGTTGTGGAATGAACATAGCTCAATGAAGCCTCCAACTTGTGGGCTCAAGTGATCCTCCAGTCTCAGCCTCCTGAGTGTCTGGGACAACAGGAACACCACCCAGCTAATTTTTCATTTTTTGTAGAAATGGGGTCTCACCATGTTGTCCAGGATGTTCTTGTACTCCTGGGCTCAAGGGATCCTATTATGTCGGCTTTCCAAAGTGTTGGGATTACAGGCGTGAGCCAGTGTGCTTAGTCAAATTAGGTTGGTTATTTATTTATTTTTGAGACTGAGTTTCGCTCTTGTTGCCCAAGCTGGAGTGCAATGGCGTGATCTCGGCTTAGTGCAACCTCTGCCTCCCGGGTTCAAGTGATTCTCCTGCCTCAGCCTCCCGAGTAGCTGGGATTACAGGTGTGTGCCACCATGCCCGGATAATTTTTTATATTTGTAGTAGAAACAGGGTTTCACTATGTTAGCCAGGCTGGTCCTGAAGTCCTGACCTCAGGTGATCCACACCTCAGCCTCCCAAAGTGCTGGGATTACAGGCATGAGCCAATGGGCCAGGCCAGGTTATTTTTTAATTATGAAGGATTCTTCTTTGAAATGATCAATGCTTAGAAAAAAATATTTTGAGTGATAGAGATCATAATAGTAGCATGGGGAAAAAAAGTAATTCATATGAACAAATTGAAAGAAATCCTAAGAGGCATAATCTTATGTAATTTAAGTGAAGTCAGAGGAATGGGAAGGCTAAAATATACCATTGCCTCCCAGTTCTTGGTCAAATGGCATCAACTTTGAAATTCTGACTTTTGTACTACCCAACAGAAATGTATGCCTATCAATATTGGTATTAGCTAAACTGTCCCACAACTAGGCTTTATAAAAATCACAGGCACTGCAAGATCAATAAATGTCACTTTTGCCAGAGAATAGTTCAAGGATTAGTAAATAATGCCTTCTTCTTTCAGTGTTTCCTGTCTCCCTAGTCTCCTCAGACATCTCAGTACAATGTGCTTTCCAATTATATTCAGCAAAGTGAACATGATGCAGGGTTCAGAATAACTTTGGATAAATTGCTCAAGAAGTCACATATTATATCTATGTCAGGATCATGACTCAAACAAAAAAAAAGATTGGAAAGAATTAGTTACAGCTTGATCTGGATTCTTCTGGTCATATCCTGCCAGCAACCTCTCCTTTAAGGCCTTGTTTGATTGATTGAATTGTTGCTTTCTTATCAATTAGCTTGTCATTAAAGAATATAACTTGAAGGTATTGTTCCAAAGTTATTTGGTGATGGCTACTTTTAAGTAAACTGAACTAGAATAAATTGAAGGCCGATTTTGTGTGTACAGGACTGAACGGAGATAAAATTCATAATCTAATGTGAAGGAAAAGTAGACTATAATTTTTAAGCTATTAAATAATTATAATACAAGGCAGGATATGATGTAAGTAAAATACCTTCTACACTGTTTTACTTATAAAAATCTTTACTCGATATAAAAAATTTTACCAAGAGAAGATGATAACATATCAAATTTACCTTTTACCCCATATTAGGCAACAGCTGTGTTGTATATCAGTCTGTTTCACCAATTCCTGCAATCTCCTATGGTATTTTGAGTATTTACTCAGTGGTATGTTTCTAAGTGTCTTTTTCACCTACACATGTAAAACTTTTATTAAACTTAAGAACAACATTTTATAGTCATTCCATTAATTTTCACTTTGCTATTTTGTCAGACCACTTTGGCAAAATCCTTGTGGGATTTCAATTTAAGCATTCAACATAAGAGCTACTCTTCTTTAATTTGTGCATTTTGCAGATGTGATAACCATACCAGTAGGGCCAAATATAGAGCTCTGTGACTTGCTACTGTGTCTATGAACCAGTGTGCTCTACATGCACTTCTCTTAGCTCTGCTCCATTTCTAATGCTTCCACATGGTTGAGAGGGAGTTGAAGTTTTATAAATAAGAAGTAAAAGGCCGAGGCAGGAGAATGGTGTGAACCCAGGAGGCAGAGCTTGCAGTGAGCCAAGATCACGCCACTGCACTCCAGACTGGGCGACAGAGTGAGACTCTGACTCAAAAAAAAAAAAAAATGAGAAGCAAAGATAATATATCTGGTATTGACCATCATGTATTTATTTATCAATTTATTCATTTATATATCTATTTATTTTATATTATTTTCATAACATCTTAAAATTAGAAAGGTTACAAAATGTATTAAAAGTAGGAATTACCCTAAATGTTAAGGAAAGCTGTGATGGTTAATTTTATATGTCAAATTCGCTAAGCCATTTTACTCAGACATTCAACCAAAACATATCTAGTTGTCACTACATGTGAAGAAAATTTTCAGGTGAAATTAATATTTGAGGGCCAGGCACAGTGGGTGATGACTGTAATCTCAGCACTTTGGAAGGCCGAGGCAGAAGAATCTTCTTAGCCCAGGAGTTCGAGGCTGCAGTGAGCTAGGATCACCCCACTACACTCGCTTCAGCCTGGGCAATAGTGTAAGACCCTGTCTAAAAAACAAAAAGGTTTTTTTTTTTTTTAATAAAGCATATTACCCCTCATAATGCAGTGAAACTAATCTAATTAGTTGATGGCCTCAAAGTAAAAAGAGGACCCGAGGAAGAGGAAATTCTGCCTCCAGACTGCCTTTGGATGGAGCTGCAACATCAACTCTTTCATCTATCTCCAGTTGGCTGGCTCCAGTTTCAAATTTGCCAGATCCCAATTTCATAAAATCCAATCTTCTCCCTCTCTCCCTCTCCCCACTCTTCTCTGTTGGTTGTGTTTCTCTGAAGAATCCTTACTAATTCAGGGACTGATGGCAATCAAACAAACATTAAGATATTCTAGAGCAGCCCCAGGCCACAGACCGGTACTGGCTCGTGACCTGTTAGGAACTGAGCCACGCAGCAAGAGGTGAGCCTCACAAGTGACCATTTACCACTGAGCTTCACCTCCCATCAGATCAGCAACAGCATTAGACTCCCATGGGAGCGCGAACCCTATTGTGAACTGCTCATGAGAGGGATCTGGGTTGCACATTTCTTATGAGAATCTAATTAATGCCTGATGATCTGAGACAGATCATGAAACCATCAGCCCCATCCCCTATCCCCCTACTGCATTCCTGGAAAAACTGTCTTCCAGGAAACTGGAATCTGGCACCAAAAAGGTTGAGGATCACTAGAGAGGACTTCTGCATCTGGTAGAAAATGATCTCAATGATTTCTATGACCACTTCCACTACTCCTTTATGACCTCCAATGACCTATTATTTCCAATCAGTAGAGTGTTTGAATGTCATATGGCTCATTGCTTAGATGTACTTATAGCTACTGACTGAAACACAGGCAGCTGACATATGTAACATGGAGAAACCCTGTCTCTACCAAAAATACAAAAATTAACTGGGCATGGTGGCACATGCCTGTAATCCCAGCTACCTGGGGTGCTGAGGTGGGAGGATCGTTTGAAACCAACAGGCAGAGGTTGCAGGGAGCTGAGATCATGCCACTGCACTCCAACCTGGGTGACAGAGGAAGACCCTGTCTAAAAAAAAAAAAAAAAAAAAAAAAAAAAAAAAAAAAAAAAAAAAAAAAAGCAAAAAAAACTAATCAAAAATTAAAATGGCCTTTATTACAGCTATAAAATGCTGTCACTTATGTCACTTATACCATTCTTTCACATATCCACCACATTTGAATTTCCCAAAACTTCATGACACACATGGCTTACATTTTTATTACATTTTCAAACAAAGAAACTAAGATTTAAAAGGTACCCCATTAGAAAAAAGGTTAGGACTACATCACAAAAGTCTTTTTATTTTAGTGTCACATCTTGTTTCATACAGAAAAAAAATCAATCAATGAAAATTGGACTTCCGTGAACTGAATTATGTCCCCTCCAAAATTCGTAAGTTGAAACCCTGACTCCCAATATGATGGTATTTGAAGGTGGAGACTTTGGGAGGTGATTAGGTTTAGATGAGGTCATGAGGGTAGAGCCCATATGATGGGATGAATGCCCTCCTAAAGAGACACAGAGACCTCAAACTCAGAGATGCACTTTGTGCTCTTTATTTCTATCTCTCCCTCAGAAAGAGAACCCTCACCAGAACCTGACCATTCAGGCACCCTGAGCTTAGACTTCCAGCCCTTAGAACTGTGAGAAAACAAATTTTTGTTGTTTTCTCTACTCAGTCTATGGTGTTTTATTATAGCAGCCTAGGATGACTAATACATGAACTTAAGAGATTTGAGGTGGGTCTTTTTGTTTTTCATTTTGTTTTGTTTTGAGACAGGGTCTCACTGTGTAGTCCAGGCTGGAGTGCAGTGGCACAATCACGGCTCACTGCAGCCTCAACCTCCCAGGCTCAAGCAATCCTCCCATTTCAGCCTCCCAAGGAGCTGAGATCACAGGTGCATGCCACCTCACCTGGCTAATATTTTCATTATTTTAGAGATGGGGTCTAACTATGTTGCCAAGGCCGGACTCGAACTCCTGGGCTCAAGTAATCCTTCCACCTCAGCCTCTCAAAGTGCTGGGATTATAGGCATTAGCAGCCATGTCCAGCCCAAATTTGGGGTGTTATTGAATTATAAATCCACTCAAGATGATGCATATGTTAAGAAAATTTATTTAAAAACAAGATCGTACAATCAAATGGGAAGGTCTTTAAATGTAAGTAAGGGGAACTTGAACATAAGGCAGCGTCAGAATCACAAGCAGAGCTTCTTAAAGCTCAGACTGCAGATCCCATACCCACAGTGTCTGATTCAATGTGTCTGGGGTGGCTCCCAAAAATGTGCATTTCTGACAGTAGTTCCCAGATGACAGTGATGCTAACCCATACTCTTAAATGACTGATACAACTTGATAAAAAGTGTAAATTATAGTCTATTAAGAACACTAAGAGTGCCTTTGACACAAACACACACATACACAGAATACCAAACTAAATTTATAAGATGTGAACCCACCTGACAAAAGGAAGTTTTAAGTTTTTCTCCAATATAGTTAATAATTTTTCTCCAATATAGTTTAATAATCACCAGGTTTGGGAATTAAGTGTCTAAAGTTAGCAAATTAGCAAAGAAATTGTTCAATGTATTTAATTAACATAGAAAAACAAGGCTAAGAAGATATTATTTAATAAACGGTCCTTTTAAAAATTTTAGGCTGGGCGCGGTGGCTCACGTCTATAATCACAGCACTTTGAGAGGCCAAGGTGGGCAAATCATGAGGTCAACAGATCGAGACTATCCTGGACAACATGCTGAAATCCCATCTCTACTAAAAATATAAAAATTACCTAGGTGTGCTGGCACGCACCCTTAGTCCCAGCTACTCGGGAGGCTAAGGCAGGATAACTGCTTGAACCCTGGAGGTGGAAGTTTCAGTGAGCCAAGATCGTGCCACTGCACTCCAGCCTGGCGACAGAGCAAGACTCTGTCTCAATAAATAAACTAATTAATTAATTAAAAATTTTAAATATGAAATATACAACTAAAATACCAAGTTTTTATTTCTTTTTTAGGACATGAGGTTTCACTATGTTGTCCAGGCTAGACTCAAAATCCTGGGCTAAAACAATTCTCCCTCCTTAGTCTCCCAAGTAGCAGAGACTATTATAGAGTTTTTATTTCTAAGGTGCATTCGTTGTCAGAAAAGTTTATTTTGAATATATTTGATACATACACTAAAATCCAGTCAACATTACCAGTCAACATTACCAATCAACTTAGCCCTTTCTTCCTGGGCAGAATAAATGTAAACCAATCTAACCCTAGGAAGAATCATAACCAAAAGAAGGGAAATAAACAATTTCAGCAACATTATCAGAAAGAAAAATGTATGAATTTAATAATGATTAAGAGGGAAAAACAACTCTTACAGTTAGCTTTAAGAATAAAGCTTCAGTAACTGTTCAATAAAATTAATGGATCAATGAACTATTGTTTAAAATATCAGTAATGAGTTATATAATAACATCTAATACATTACTTACGTAATTATATATAAACATCATACACATATATAAAGCTGTCATAAGCAGCAATGAAAAGATGCTGAGAATGCTATATTTGTCTATCAGTGAGTTGTAAGTAAAACTAAGCTTGAGTATGGATAGGAACAATAATGAACAGAATATATACATATATAAGATAAACATGAGGCAAGATAATCACTAATGTCAAACCTGAATTTCTAACTTTCTGTGTGCAAGTCACTAATTCTTCGTCTCTTTCTTCAATGTCCCTCAAGAATTCTCTTGCTTGAAACAGAAATGAAGCACCCAATATTTCATGCACTTCTGCTTTTCCTTATAATATTCATCAGCTCTTCTCCCTCTATAAAAAGTGGCTATCGAGACATCCACCTGACAGTTATTTCTTATAATGCCCTAGGACAGACTCAAAAACCAACAATCAGCCCAGTTTAGCTGAGTTTGGTTTAAATGCATTTGCCTCAGATCTCTCTTAAATTCCAAGGAAAATGGGTTATAAAATTAATATTAAAAATGATATATATTAAGTCAAATATATAAACTATTCAGATACATAAAGCAATTTTGCAGAAGAATAACAATTTCATTATAATCTCTTATTATGTCCTATATTTGTGTTCTTAATAGTATTATAAATGTATTCCAGCTAATCCTAAAGATTTAATAAGAGCCAAAATTAGTTATTGTCTAACTTTAAACAAATATTTATGCCTCAAAGGCATATTTTGTTTACAGTTAAAATTAACATATTAGCAAAATGAAAGACAACTAAATTTGCTATGTATCTGCAAATCAATTATTCAGGCTTTAATTAAAAACAAAAAGCTAGTGGCAAAAAGAAAAAAAAAAAAAACAGGAGAAAATGTGTCATATAAATCTTTAAGTATCCATGCAATAAGTTTGAATAAACATTGTTTTCATGTAGTACAGAGGATTCAGCACTATCTTTCCTCTTTAATTCAGTTTGGGTAAGCATGGTAGGTCTTTGCTTATATACCAAAGCAAAACAAAATTTAAAAAGATAAAACAAAAAAAATCAATGAAATAACACAATGTTAAGAAGTAATGTTTAAGAGGAAATCAAAGGAAGGTAGAGTAGCTAAAAAGACAGAGAGAAAGATAAAGGGTAAAGGATTTAAAAATTAAACAGAAGAGAAAAGATAAAAGAAGAAAAGGCAAAAAGCAATGCAGCAGGATTTAAGAAGCCAGTAAAAAGAAAAGACATGCAGTGATCACAAAGGAATAACAAGTGTCAAAGAAAAGATACTTGATGTAATGAAGAGAGAAAAAAGAAAGTAAAATAAAAGCAATTGTAAATTAATTTTAAAGCACATTAATGGGAAAATACAATGTTAATGGGCTCCCAATTTTTCTTCCATCCTCTTTGCTCTGATATTGGTAAGAAGAAAAATCAGTCTTTATGCACAGGAGATTTAGAACAAATTTCCAAAGTACAGGGTTACAGCAAGGCTTAGTAAAATGTGCACTGCCACTGGCAGGTTTTGTGATGTTGTACAAGTAATTTACCTTTTCTATCCCACATTGTATCTCTCAATTTTCTAAGTTTTATATATTGAAGCAAACTTGCCTTACTTTTGATGTTGTTAGCTAACTAAATGTTGTGACTTTATTAGCAATCCATCACTAACTCTGGTTTCTGAAACCACTAACTTACTTTGTGGTGAAATAAAAGATGTATCATATGGACAAACTGAAATACAAGTAGATTCATTTTTACATAATCAAACGCAATGGTTCTCAACAATGGTAGTGCCATTGGGAGAGTCAAAATTTGAGGGGACATTTATAGTTGTCATAATAATTGATGGGAACTGCTCATACTTACTAGGTAAGGACAAGGAATGTAAGATGTCTTGAAATTTCCCACCAGACATTCTTTTAGGTATGAATAGGTTTACAGTTATTTAACTCTAGCCCCTATCTTCATTTTCCATTCAAATATAAATATAATGTATTGTATTATGTAATTATATCACACACATAAAATATTACATAACATGTATAATTTTATATTATTACATAGTTTAATAGACATTGAATTATCTGGGAATACAACTAACATAAACCAAGAATGTATTTTGTTTTGTCAGAACTAAACCAAGAGTTGTTCACTACTTCAAGCAATGACATAGTCAACATTAATGCTGCTCTTGGAATTTGAAACTCAAGTACAAAGCATTAATATTAGTTTGCATTTGTAGTCATTCCCTACATGGATGATTCAATACTACACGCAAACATTTACTACATAAATGTCTGGGAATTTAAAATCTATAACTACCACAAATTACTTTGGAGTATTAAATAGCTTTTCTTCAACAAAGTGTAGGTAAGTCTTTTATCTCTGTATTTCATTTCAAGATATAAAGATGATATTATAAAATATTTACTATAAATAATGTTAATGCAACCTAGAGTATGGAGGACCACTGGTCTAAGGCATAGAGAGTGAAATATAAGAACTCATTAAGATCAAGGACCATAGGTGTTTAACTGATGTTTACTGAATGAGTAAATGAAATATAAAGCAAATGAAACATCATAATTTGAACACAGTCTATAGCTCTTCATTTATGTATTTTTATTTCTACTAAGGTGTTGAGAATTCCTTCACTATATGGAAAGTAAACTGTGTTCATGTCATTACTTTAAATGTATACAGTACTTTCTTTTGATTAGAATCTGTTTTCTATCAATGTTAGGGCCGATGCAACATTAAATAGTAATGCAGCAGTAAATACCGAACTCATAAAACCTTTACAGTGAAACTGTATGTGTTTAAACAGTGATAAGTGAAATACAAGTTACTGTTGATTGCAATATACATTGCTGTATGAAACAACCTAGATTTTTTTAAATACACAAAGTTATGCACAGCCACTTTGGAAGACAATTTGATAGTTTCTTACAAAGATACACATGACCTTATTACACAATCTGAAAATTGCTCTCTAGGTATTTACCCAAATGAACTGACACAAACACAAACACCGACACAAGAATGTGAGACATTTATAGCACCTTTACATGTAACTGCCAAAAACTCGGGAACAAGCAAAATGTCCTTCAACAGCTAAATGAATAAACAAACTGTGAAGCATCCATATAATGAACTGTTATTCAACAATTAAAAGAAGTGATCTATCAACCCATAAAAAGACAAGGAGAGGACGGGCGCAGTGGCTCATGTCTGTAATCCCAGAACTTTGGGAGACAAAGGCGGGCAGATCATGAGGTCAAGATCTCAACATGGTGAAATCCCGTCTCTACTAAAAATACAAAACTAGCTGGGTGTGGTGGTGCATGCCTGTAGTCCCAGCTACTCAGGAGGTTGAGGCAGGAGAATTGCTTGAACCAGCGAGGTGGAGGTTGCAGTGAGCCGAGATCGTGTCATTGCACTCCAGCCTGGCAACAGAGTGAGACTCCATCTCAAAAAAAAAAAAAAAAAGACAAGGAGAAACCTTAGTGCATATTGATAAGTCAAAGAAGTCATTCAAAAAGGCTACATAATATATTATTCCAACTATATGACACTCAAGAAAAGGCAAAACTATAGAGACAGTAATAAGTTCAGTGATTCAATAAGTCAGGGGCTCAAGGAGAAGGGAGATATGAATTGGCACTGCAGAGGGGAACTTCTATGTATGATACTGTAATGGTGGATATATGACATTGTACATCTGTCAAAACCCACGGAACTAAACAACACAAAAAATGAACACTAATGTGATCTCTGGATTTTGGCTAATAATACTGTATCAGTATTGGTTCATCAATTTTAGCAAATGTATCTAATGCAAGATGTTAATAATAGGGGAAACTGTGTTAGGAGAGGAAAAGGAATAATGGAAACTCTATACTTACAAATCACTTTTTCTGTAAACCTAAAACTTCTACTTTGAAAAGACCACTAGTCAAAAAAGAAAGAAGTTAACAAATCAGGTTATATGTTCATAATTCTTCAGTACAAACATTTTATGGAAAGACTGATACCATATGTCCGCTAAGCATTTGTGCTTGAGGGTCCAGCAATATATGTGTCTCTCGAGAAAAAACTCAAAGTTTTTATTCCTGCCCTTAGCTCAAATCACACTCCAGGGAAGTGTAGAACAAATAGGTACACGTAAAGTTAAAAACTTTTATTAGATCACAGGGCATGTCCTCTCTCTTGGGATTTTTTGTAATTAGAAATTGCTTCTTTCTCTCCTTCTGTATGTAACTAGATATATCACACATTTCTGTAAAGAGTGTAATGAGAACTTCCAGTTAAAATCAAAAAGGAAAGGTATACATTTAGCCCTTCTCCCTCAATAAACTATACAAAAATGACAGCCAAAGACTATTCGAAAAAGGAATAAACCTACAGGGATAGAAAGTTCAAAAGGAAGGCAACAAAATTTCGGAAGTTAGAATGCTAATACGTGAGTTACACCTGATCAACTAGACCTCAAAAAGCTGAATCACTGGCTAACACTGGGGACAAACCAAGAAACTACATGATCCATACCACAGATATCCCCAGGTCTTCTGAAGACTAGGTACCTCTGGAAGAGGATTGATTTAAGCTGTTTAAGAAGGAATCAGACCTTCCTGCTCCCTCTACCTACTTCACACAACCAGATACCTCCTACTCCCTAATCCAAGCAGAAAATCATTTTACTATTGGATACCAATTTTTCTTTTTATATTGATTGGTTTGTTTACACTTTCTGATAACTGAATCTATGTCTTTTTATCTTCTTTAGAAGAAGGATAGAAATTGATTTCAAAAAAAGAGAGTGGTGAAAGAAGAGAGGAAAAGAAGAAAAGAGGGAGGGAGGAAATCAATCAGACACAGTAAGACAAAAATATTAAGAACTGGAATCAGGCATGTTTTATTTCTCTAGAGAAACAGAATATGTCTCCACAACAATTATGAGGAATTGAATCACGTGATTATAAAAGCTGAGAAGTCCCATGATTTTCCATCTGCAAGATGAAGGCCCAGAAGAGCCAGAAGTGTAGTTCCCAGTTCACATCAAAAGGTCCAAGACAGGGGAGCCCCTGGCATAAGTCCCAGGCTGTGTCTGAAGGCTAGAGAACCAGAAGCAATGATGTCCAAGAGCAGGAGAAATAGAAGTCCGAGCTGGAGTAGAGAGAAAATTCACCCTTCCTTGGCCAAGGAAGAAATAGAAGTCCTATTCAGGCTCTCAATTAATTGGATGCTGCCCACCCTCCATGGTGAAGGTCATCTTCCTCACTCAAGTGACTACCTCTACATATTAAAATGCTCCTCTCTTCCAGAAACACCTCAGACACACCCAGACATAACGTTCTACCAGATACATAGGCATCCCTTAGCCCAGGCAAGTTGATTTACAAAATTAACCATTACAAGGTATAGCTTAGTTTCATTCAGTGAGAAAGAGAGAAAGAGTAGCATGATGATACTTATCACTTAAGTAATATCTTGTCCTTGTGATCTCTGGGTCCTAAGAGAAGTAAATAATAGTAGAACGCATCAAGTGAATACATAGGCCTTCTTTTTTCCTCTTGTTACATCCTGTGACCTAAAGTAAAATTTCCTCAAACAGGCATTCATAAACACACATTCATTTGCATTAAATACTCTACACAAAATTGGTACAGCCAAAAAAAGAACAAGACTTCAAGAAATCAATTATCATGTTGAGCCAAAAGTGAAATAAGAAGAAAAGAATTATCATGAATTCTTACTGGAACCACCAGGCATTTAGTGATCTCTAAAGAATTAGAGGAATATGGCAATAAAGTCAGTAACAGTCATGTTCTCTTAAAAAATTGCCTAAATTTTGACCCAGAAATGTCTCCCAAATAATGATCAAGGTATAAACTATACATTACTGTCCTTTTTCATTTTTATAAATCATAAGGTTATCCAGGATAAGATGATCACTTGTTATTTAGGATACTAATGAAAATAATATCAGGTTATCATTGACTTAGAGAAAGAAAATACTCTATCCAAGTCCTTCTCCAACTCTACTAAACACTTTTTCCCCAAAAAGAGAGGTGGGAAAAGTAGGAGAGTATATCTTTATGGGATTTATTTCCACATACAATTTTAAAGGTTTACCATCTAAATCTATACATTACTGGAATGAAGCCTCTAGTTAATAAAAATCAGCTCAATAAACAAGTTTTAAGTATAGAAGGCTGTTGACTTACTCTGTAACAGGATCAGAAATATTTAAGTTTTGACATATAACTTTCTATACCAATAATAAATTTTTAAAATAAATGTTAGATATGACAGAAAAGTAGTTAAATCTATGTACATTAATTGGATATATGGTAATGAAATGAGTCAATCATAACACAATGTTATTATGAAATAAAGTTAATTGGGTATAGGCTCAGGATATGGCAGAGGGAAGGTGTAGCAGATGAAAGGAAGTTAAGTACATTTTTTAAAAATCTGATTTTCTGGGTGGTTCCCCTTGTCATATAATGAACTATTACTTTTCATTTCTGAATAACTGAGGAGATTAAAGCATTCAACTGTAGCTCATGAATTACTCTGAAAGCTGTTCAGAATTTAAATGTTATGGTTGTTCTCTCATTTTTCATTGTCTAATAAATGAGTTTATTAAAAAACAAAAGAGTTTATATATTCCAAAGAGCTGACTATTCATGTTCCCCTCATTCATTCATTCATTCAGTAAATATTTACTGATCGACAAAGGTCCAGCCCCATATTATGACAGTCTGAGCAAGACTCACACATCCTGTGCCTCATGGAGTTTGCAAAATGGTACAGAACAGACATTAAACAAACATATTTGAGGTGGGAGGATCACCTGAGCCCAGGAGGGTGAGGCTGCCATAAGCCAGGATGGTGCCATTGCACTCCTGCCTCGTCAACAGAGCAAGACTCTGTCTCAAAACAAACGAATTTCTTTGTTACAAATAAGTACATGAAATTACCTATAAAAACAATAAATAAAGGATTGAGGAGTTACCTTTATTACCTATACTGAGGAGCTACCTTTAAGTAGGGTGGTCAGCAAAAGCTCATAGAGAAGACATTATTTAAATAAGACCCAAAGGATAAGGAGCAAACCACACATATGGCATGGAGGGAAAAATTCCTAACAGTGAAAAGAGCAAATGCCCTGAGGCAAGGAGGATTGCAAAACCAGAGAGAAAGCCAATGATGCCAGGCAGAGTGAACCAGGGAGAAAGTACCAATAGATGAGGAAGAAAAACTAGGCAAGAGCCAGATTATAGAGGGCCTTTCAAAGCTAAGGTAAGATGTTTGTATTTTATTCCGAATACAAGTAAAGGCTTTCACATTGACGGGTGACATGATCCAATTTACACTATTAGTATAGCACCATGACTGTCCTCTGTGGAAAATAAATTAAATTTTCTGGTGGGGATTCTTAGATGTTTTGGGTGTCATGAGATTTTGTCAGTCTAGTGAAACTATTGCTATTGTTTGCATGTTGTCCATTCCAACATGCAAATCCAACGTCCAATTACGTTGAAATGTAATTGCCATTGTAATAGTATTAAGAGGTCGGACTTTTAAGAGGTGATTAGGCCATGAGGGCTCTGCTTTCATGGATGGGATTAGTACTATTAAAAAAGGGTGAGTTTAGCCCCCTCTTTCTCCCTCTCTTTACCTTTCTGCCATGTGATGATGCAGCAAGAAAGCCCTTGTGAGAGGTTGGCACCCTGATATTAACCTTTTGAGTCTCAAGAACTGTGAGTCAATACATTCCTGTTTATTATAAATTACTCAGTCTGTGATATTCCGTTATAGCAGCACAAGACAGACTAAGACAAAAACTGGTACCAGGAATGCGGTTGTTACTATAACAAATACCTAAAAATGTACACGTGACTTTGGAACTAGGTACTAGTTAGAGGCTGAAACAGTTTTGAAACGAATGCTGTAGGGAAGTCTGTATTTACATGAATAAACCATTAAGGGCAACTCTTGTGTCAGCTCAGAAGAAGACTTGTAGGAAAAAATCTGAAACTGCCTAGAGATAAGTGGTTGTGACCAGAATGCTGGTAGAAATACGGACAGTAAAGACTCAGATGGAAATAAGGAGCAAGGTACTGAGATCTGAGAGAGATCTATCCTTGTTATAAAGCAGCAACAAATTTGGCTGCATGTCTGTGTACTCGGACTTTATGCAGAGCAGAACTTAAAAGCAATGAACTAGGATATCTGGCCGAAGAATTACCTAAGCAGCTCAGCATTTCATGGTACTGCATGGCTTCTTTTAATTCCAAATATTAAAATATGAGATGAGAGAAATAACTTAAAGATGGAATTTATAATTAAATAAGCAGAACATAAAGATTTGGAAAATTCCTAGCGTGATCATGTAAAGAATGGAAAAGCATGTTTGGTAAAGAAAATCAAGGTGCAGCCTTGTGACCATATGATAAGGAAATCAGTATGGATAGAGAAGTCAGAAATTATTGTTCAAAATAATTGGAGAATGACCCTGAAAGCATCTTGGGGATTTTCCAGGTTGTTCCTCCCATCACGTGCTTGAGAGCAGAAAAGCTTTGAGAGAGAAACCCAGGGCACCTGCAGGACCTCAGCATTCCTTACCCTGAGCCACATCAAGTGTCTGCTCACCAAATTCTGGCACATCTCTCCTTGGCTCCCCCAGCCATGGCTCAACCCAGCCCAGTTGCAGCTTGGGCCACCACTCCAGAGGATGCAAACAATAAACTTTGGCAGCGTCCACATGGCACTAATTCTGCAGATGTATACAGTGCATGACCTGTGGGGCTATGATGTCCTCCATCTAGATTTTAAAAGATGCCTCAGAAAGCCTGGGTACCCAAGCCAAGAACTGCCCCAGGGACAGAGCCACCACAGTAATGAGGCCATCCGCAGTACTGTAGAGCTGCCAGAGTGTAACACCAGCCTGGCACACCTGTAGGTACAAGACTCCAACCCTTGAGGGCTGTTATGTGGGCTGATTCCAGCAAAGCCATAGGGGTGGGGATGCCTAAGGCCTTGGGGGCCCAACTCCCACCCCAGTATGTTTGGGTGGTGGGACATAGAGACAAAGAATATTATTCTGGAGCTTTAACATTTAATGCTGTTTGCTTTGTTGGGTTTTACAGTTATTTGAGATCAGTTACTCATTTTTTTCTTACCTATTTCTCCCTTTTGGAATAGAGAGAAATACTATACTATTCCAGAAGGGAAATTTGCCTCAAGACGAATGGTGACTTGAGTCTCACCCATACATGAAACTCTACACTTTGGATCTTTGAGTTGATGCTGGAAAAAATTCAGACTTTTGAAGCTATATATTTTGTATATTAGAGGGACATTAGTTTGGAGGGCCCAGGGATGAGATACTATGGTTTGAACATACATCCCATCCAAAAATCATGCTAAAATTCAGTTGCCATTGCAATAGTATTAAGAGGTGTGGCCTTTAAGAGGTGACTAGGCCATGAGGGTTTCACCCTCATGGTGGAATTTGTGCCATTATAAAAGGGTAAGTTCAGCCTTCCTTTTTCTATTTCTCTTTGCTCTTCTTCCACATGATGCCATAGCAAAAAGTGCCCTTATCAAATGCCCATATATTGATAGTGTATTTCCCAGCCTCCAGAATTGTGAATCAATAAATTTCTGTTCATTATAAATTACCCAGTTGGTGGTAAATACTAAAACACCTATTTCCTCCTTAGAAAAAATATTTTTTAATGCATAAAGTAAAATATATAGAATTAAAAATGAAACTAATTCTTGAGATTCATTTTTATTAGGAAACTTTGGAGGCAAAGAACCTAGGGTTTAAAATTCTTGCTAGTGAGCATGAGTCAAAGTACCAAGTTAGACAGCTGTTTCCCTGAAGATGGAGAGGTGTGGATGACTTTTAAAAAGTGGGAATTTGGGATTATTTGCTTCTGAGGTAAGTCTGAATTTCTGAACATGGACATTTCACTCTGTGATACCACTCTGGGATAAACAATAATAACACAAGTTAGCATTTACTAAGCAATTATTATGTTCCAGGCACTAGGCTAAGTGCTTTATATTGCAAAGTTTAATTTAATTTCCATAACAACTCTTTGAGATAGGCTTTATTTTTATCCCATTTTTATAAATTAAAATTTAGAGCACAGAGATATTAAGCAACTTGCCCACTACTACACACCTGCTCATTGTCAGAACTGGGAATAAAGCACAGAGTCAGGTGTTACTGAGTATCCACTAAGTGCTCGATACTAGATTGGCAGTCATTGAAACCCAAAGTATAATCCAGGACCCAGATCTTAAGGAGTCAAGAAACTGTTTAAAAGAATAAACAACATACATACAACATCAGTGGAATATGGGAGACCATAAAAATATGCGCTTACTGTATATTCTGTAAGCATTAAGTATTCAGAGAAATAAGAGCACTATATGTTGTAGGGAATGTTTTATGGGAAATTATAGGACTTGAAATGTTTCTTTAAATCTAGGTAAGTTTAAGATAGGCTTAAAGGTAGAAGTAGTACATTTTGGTAATGAACGCAGTGAATCATATGACGTAACATAGGACAGACAATAGACTTCATGGCAGAAAACATAGTACCAAATTCCAGAATTTTAACCTCCCAGCTACGATATTTTAGAAAGTTACTGAATTTCCTTGTTACTTATTGCTTTCATTAGTAAAATGTGTTTAAGGACATCTACTTATGAAATTATGTAAATGTATGTTGCAAAAAAGCAGTTTCCCTTGGCAGTTTTGCATATATATTAAGGCATGGGAACTGATTTTTTGCTTTGCCAAAAGTCAGGGACCTCATATAATCTTGTATTATCAATTTATTTTGTCCCATATAGCCCTAGTGAAGAATTCTGTGACATGTGATTCTATGTTGTATATCTCATTTGAAACTTCTCATTTCGACATATCAATGAAATGCTGAAGGCGAACCTCACCCTGAGCTACCTTCCTTCCAGTAACCCTGTTCTTGGAATCCAGTTCTATTGCAACAGCTTCCGAGTGACAATGATAATGACTAAAAATGGCTTAATGTGTTATTCTCTCCATAAAGCATTTATGCTTAATAATTGTCCCCAATGTCCTATAGCTAAAAATTGGAAAATAAAATAATTTCATATCTTATGGAAATAACTAGTAAGAAAGCTGAAATTCTGGAATAGAAAGGCTTCTGAGTCTTCTCTGAGCCGTACTGCCAAGGAGTAGCAGCCATTTTGAGTAAACTACGTTAACGAGTCTGTAGTATAATCCGAAAGAACTATCAGTTAAATGCCTTAGGAGGTTGCTGTGAAATAACCAATTCAGAAATGGGCATTTCAAGACTGAAATAGAAGATCTTTCTCTTTTAAGATTTCTTAACTAAGAGTCCTACAATAAAAGATGGCAAAATAGTAGCATCCATTAAATCTGAATGGTGGGTACAGGGATTCTTCTAAATTAGCCTCTGTCCCCTTTTTGCATTTTAAGCATCTGTAAACTTGTAAGTAACAAATCTTAAAAAGTAAAAATAAATAAGTTCTTACTACAGTGGACAAAAAAGTTTGTTCAACAGTTAATTCCAATAGTCATGTTTCTCTTCTTGTGTACCACATTAACTAATCTTCTGGCAACTGATTATGACAGGCTAGATAAAACACATCTGGACCCAACAAAACCCTTTATCCCAAATTCTTGTGAATTCAAGACTACATCCAGATAAGACTTTGGGGGTTTTTATTCAATCTAAAAATTATAACAGAGCATCACTAATTAGCTACTTTTAAAGCTAAGAATATAGCCAAAAACCATGTTGACATACTTTGCCGAATCTTGATATAAATTATAAAAAGTACACATATGATATCACGTACGATACACATTTCAAGAAACTTAATAATGTTAATTTATAACTGTTCTACAATGTATAGTTTTCAGAGAACTTTCAGTTACATTATTTAAGTTAACAGTAGAAAGTATAACTTGTATATTCTGTAGGGAAACGATACAAGTGTTAATTCAGCATAAGTCTTGACATGCCAGATGAAAAAGCTACCCTTTGGCATATTTTCAGCTAAAGAAGTCTCTCTTAACAGTCTTGAATTAACTTGTTGAAATTGCTTAATATGTTAGTTGTAAAAATGATAACTGAATATATGATAGTGAAATATAATTTATTAATATTTCTCTGTTTAACTGACAGTTTAATAGTCAGCAGTTCTGTTTCCACAGTTGAACATGTAAACCTTAATCTGAAACCTAAAGAACAAGAGGCAGCAAAAGAGAAACAAGAATGTCATCTGATTATTGTATAGATTAAAAATAGATGCAAAAGTGCCATCTTTAAAATACACTTCAATTATATGATGCTAATTTCTAAACAACTTCTCAAAAAAGTGCAAACTTTTTTTTTTTTTTCTTGGCAAACACACAGTCCAACAGCCTGGACTTTTGTGCTACAGACCTCTACCACCAACCCCTCAATTCTGATGATCCCTGCAGGCAACCAACAACTGCTGTATCTGTGGAATGTGCTCTTTGAACTGTACAAAAGCCTTCAGCCTTTCCTGCATTCTGCAAATGAAAACTGCCAAGTATGATTATTTTTCTGATTTAACATAGTACAAGTGTTATTTCTACCCCCAACCCCACTCCTTTAACTTCTTTAGTGCCAATGATGGCCTATAATATGTACATTATGTATAAATAGACAAAAAAAAATCATTTTTCCTAATCAAAATTGAATTTGTTTTGGTAGTATAATAATTTGACTGAACATATTATTAAATTCAACAGGCACCATATTCTCTTTTGTGTATACGTTTTAGGAATTCTATTTCTATAGATGTGTTCAAGGATTGAATGGGATTAGGCCTTTTAATTATATGACTGGGATCTTTAGCTTGAAATCTTTTTTACAAAAAAAAAGACAAACACAATAGTGGTTTATATTCAATTCATTTACCAAAAAATCTCGTGTTAATAAGAATATGTCCTTCCAAATGTGAATATCTCTTGATATTTGAAAGAAAATGAAAAGTAAAAGTAAAATGAAAACAAGTTCTAAAACAGAGGTGTACAGATATTTAAACTCACCTACTAGTTAAATGTTAGAATATTACATTCTTCTAAGCTAGATCCAAAATAAACTGCTTTTTCTCCACTGATTGTCCTTGACATCATGCTTACCTGAGTACTTTTCTTCTTTAAAAAGACAGTATTGAACCTAGTACTAAACAGTTGGTTCCATTTTTCTTGTACATTAATGCTTCAAATTAATGGTTTGCATTAAAAAATCAGTTACATCACTATTTGAAAATATTTGAAGTTTTATTACTAAAATGAAGTTATGAAGAGATAAGTCACCATCATTTATTTTATACACAAGAAATAGTTATCAAGTAGAACCGGATATTACAAGAGACACCAAGAAAATATAAGAAATATTTTTGTACAAAGAAGCTAACAATGAAGTTGAGGGGAATAAGGCACAAATGCATAAAACAATTCAAGTATATGAAAAATGTATATGATATATATTTGTCCTTTTTAATTAAAAGAAATTTGTTCATTCCATGCCCTATTTTACTAAAGTTCAGCTTCATACCTTTTTTGAGAACCAGAGGCATCTTAAGATATTACAAAGCAAGGTTAACTTTAACTGGCATAGAAGTTGAACCATTCTACAGATACAGATTTCTTTATCAAATCTTTATTTTCTATATCAGTTAAGACACTTTTATCCTTGATCCCATTAAAACTTTTTTACTAATTAGGTCATTTAGTGTTTTATCTTTTTATTGACCCACTGATTTAATAAGTGTTTATTAAACAATGACTGTATCAAACAAAGGCTCATGCTTTAAAATCAGACATGTGAAAGTTCAAATTCTGGCTGTGTCACTTAGTAATTGGACCAGCTACTTAACTTTTTTATGTTTCAGGTGCATCTTCTGCAAAATGTACATGGATGACATAAAGGAAACTATCATCAACGACTCTGAAGGCTCCCGCCTCCCAGAGGAAGCTTATTTCCACTGGATCTTGAGGGACAGTAGAGGTTCATTTACCATATAAGGAAGGGGTACTTTACAAACAAAGAAAACACAATACGCAAAGAAACATGGACTGGATGGCATGAAATCTTTGGAGGATCACTATACAAAGAAAAGTTCTGAAATATTTTAAGTTATAGAAGGTTAGGTTAGTGACAGCTTAATCCTTAATTTTATAGATAGATAGACAGATAGATAGATAGATAAAATCTGTCAAAAGAAACACAATTACCAAGTTTGAAATTTTAGAGTCATCCTGATCTTTCACCTCTGCATCCATTACCCAGTCCTACAGAAAAGCAATGCTATGCACAAAGGTCACAAGGCACACAAGAACATAAAGCCATCAATTAATTAAATTAGACCAGCATAGGTGGAGTAAGAAAGAAAAGTCAGAAATATGCTGAATAAAGAAAGATGATGCTAGAGAGACAGGCACAATCCAGACTTTGCAGGGCCAAGCTGAAGAGTTATTTGGATTTTACCCTATGTTTAAAGGAAAACAACAGCAAAATTTTAAGCAGAAAATAAAAATCCATTTTTTTTTTTAAAAAAGGTAATTTTTGTTACCTAGTGAATTGGAGTAGATAAAGAATATAAAAAATTAAGTAAATCAATTAGGAGATCATTGCAGTGATCCAAGTGAAAGTTTTAGACTAGGATAGAATCAGTGGGCTATAGTGAGATAAACACATCTGGAATCTATTTTGGAGACTGAATCAATGGATCCAGTAGACATTTTAGAGTGAAGATGAGAAGGGAGATGTGCAGGATGACCCAATTATTTCAGACTAGGCAATTGAGTGTAAAATCGTGCCTGTTATTCATTAATTCAGAAAGTGTCATAAGAGAAGCATAGTTTGATATGTGGGGCAGGAGCTGACAATGTACTTGATACTATACATGGATTCAGATGAATTCTTATGGGACATTTAAGCAGGGATATCAAGGAGGCAACTAAATTCAGATATCAAATTCAGAGAAGAAATATGAGCTAGAGATACAAAAGTAGGAATTCCAACACCAAAGATGGTAGTTAAGGCTTTGGGAGTAAGTGAGCTCATCTAGAATAATGTACAGAGTGAGAAGATAAGGAAGAACACCGGAAAATAAATGTATGAGATGGGCAGAAAAAGGGCTCACAAGAAATTCTTAGAAAGAGTAACTAAGAGAACACACCATGAGAACATGGAATGATAGAAAGAGGAAGCAGTCACCAGTGTTAAATATTTCAGAGAAGACAAGCAATTGAAAACTGTCCTTTAGATGTAGCAACAGTAACATCATTTCAGAACTTCTGGTTAAGCATAGCAGTCTAAACACATGCAATTATATCCACTCCTTCCCCAAATACTAACACAATGACATTACAGAAGAGGTGACATCCACTAAGGTAGACCAACATACCTGTTATGTGCTACATGGTCTAGCATGGATCCTCAAATAAAGTTTTTCAGGTAATCAGTCAGTACTTTATTCAATCATTCAATCCCCCACCTTGTAGAAAACGAGACTGGTCCAAGAGTCAAGAATGCAGAGAAGAAAATACATAGGAGTTACAGTCCAGAAAAAAATTCTCAAATCTGATGATAGTTTCCCTGTTTTCCTCAGAGTGAACTTCTATTAATAGTTATATTCTACATGGTTTTTGTAAAGGTAAAAAAGAACTCACTAAAATAATCTGGCCACAGTTTTCTGGTTTGCTCTTTATGTTTAACACAATGGAACTATTTTTTACTTTTAAAAGATTATTTCCTTCAAGTATAGCCTTAAAATATGTGAACTGTTCAACCACTGTAAAGTCTTCATATTCCTTTCAACATAGTCTTCCAAAAGATTACATTTAAAGGCAGACTAACATTAACCTTGTGGTAAATAGACAACTTTCTTTTCTGAGAAAGAATATTGAAATCAATTCATTCACCGAATAGTTATTATTAAGTGCAGACCACGTGCCAGCACTACGCTATGCACTGAAAACACAGGCTTGAACAAGGCATGTAGGAGTTAACAAAATACTGACTGGAAATGACAAGAATGGGAAATAGTATGGTACCTTATGACACTGATTCTTAAAATCTACTAGAAAACAAAAACGTTGTTTCAGGTAAGGATCTGCATATAAACAATACATATATTAGTATTCATCTCAATGATGAAACTGTTGAGAAATTATATTTCTTAAATTGCCTCAATGCAGGATCTATGAGATTTAAATTCAAATATTGCTAGATTGAAAAATAATAAAAGCTGACAAAGTCAATCTCAGGTCACTTTAATCATAGGAAAAATATTAACAAAAGACAGGAATGCAATAGCAATATGATTTTACAACTGAGCAACTAAACCAAAATTGTCATTTGTACAAGCCTTCTTATAAATAGTTAAATATAAAAGGTTTGGAAAAGTTAAGATGCTGGCAATAATTGGGTACTCAGTTAAAATTTACCAACACAATTTTACTCTGAAAAATCTACATAGAATTTTGAGTTGATATTTAATTGTGTTTTGTTCATTCAAAATACATTTGTTTGTGGAGAGGAGATTGTGTTGATGTTCATAAAGAAAAAGAGGGAGGGACAGTGACTGAAAGATACTCTGTGTAGCAATATGCGTTTCTCAACTGAACAGAGAAACTGAGGGCTGACTAGATCAAGACTAATTAAAGATCCTGGGTGGGGGAAAATGGCATTGAGAGAAAATGAAAATTATAAAAAAAGAAATAGTTACAAGTAAACTAATCAGATTTCTTTCTTTGAGAAAAATGCTGACCTACCTTACTAATAGTGTCAAATTTAAGAACCTAGATTAAAGGTTGCTTTGGTCATTCTACCAACATTAACTCTGTCTGTTCTTACAGCTAATACAAGGAAAATATCTTGGCATTATCAAGTTAAAATTATAAAATACAAGCACATGAAATTTTCATAAAATTCAATGGGAGCAACTAGAACAAGTTGTATCTCACATCGCCATTTTGCTTAGAATCAAATCCTTTGAATGTCACAAAATGTGTATATCCATTAATTTAATTATATAAACTTTCCAAAGTACCTTGGTATGTAATGTCACTGGATGGTAAAATGTCAAGATCAAAATATATGCAATGACTATGTAATATAGGGAAAAAGAACTATCATAAAGAAGAAATCTTCAAAAATTTAAAGATCCTACCTAAAGATCTTGAGAGAATTTACATGAATTGTAATGGATTCCAGAGTGTGCATTTCATGGCAACATCATAATGAATAATGCAACAGAGAAAATAATGATGGAAGCTTTAATTTTATGCCAGGAGCTGCAAAGAATGTTTCATCTCTCCCCCACTACATTTCCTACAAATTGTTATTAAGCTTTACATAACACTGTTTTTAAAGAGGCATCACTACACTTTACACTCCATATGTATGATTCGTAATAAAACCAAAATATGACTTAATGGTACAGCCCCACTAGAGAAAAATTTAGCAATATATCATATAAATAAAGATGCTGGGGGAAGGAGGAATTGGGGAGATGTTGGTCAAAGGACATATAATTTCAGTTAGAAGGAGTAAGTTCAAGAGATCTATTGTACATCATGTCTGACTATAAATAATAATATATTGTATACATGAAAATTGCTAAGAGAACAGGTTTTAAGTGTTCTCACCACGATAAAATATGTTATGTGTGGTAATGCATATGTTAAATAGCTTGATTTACCCAATCCACAAAATATACATATATGAAAATATCATGTCATATACCACAAATATATACAATCTGTACTTGTCAATTAATACAAAATAAAAACAAAAGTATATTATTGTCTAAAACTCATACATTCCACTTCAACTTATAATCTTAAAGAAACTCTCAAACAGATACACAAAACCATATATAAATAGATATATTCATTGAAGTATTATTTGATTGTAAAAAATGGAAAGCAATCAAATTGTCCATCTACTAAGGAAGGGATTTATAAATAATCATGCTTTATTCAAACTATAGAATGTTATAGAGCAATTAAAAACAAATGAATTATTACCCACCCAGAAGACAAAAATAAGAAAGACAATCTGAGTGTGAAACAATTTAAACTTTCACACATTGATGGTATAAGGGTAAAGTGGAACAACTGCTCTAGAAGACTGTCTACTAATGATGACAGCATTGTACAGATAACCTATAATACAGACACTAAGTTGACACTATGCTATGGATACCTGATAATACAAAAATTCTCCTAGGTACACAGATAAACGTAACAAGTAAAAGACATGTACAATAATCTTCAGAGCAGTATAATTCCTAATAGCCAAACACAGGAAAACAACCAAAACAGCCCCAAATAGAACAAATGTAAGTAAATGGTGGTATATTCACGTGATTATGGATAGCACTCAGGAGAGACACTTAACTATACACAGTAACAAGGAGGGAGTTCACACAGCTAATATTGAGAAAAAAAGCCCAGACACAGAAGACTATACCAAATGATTCCATTTATATACAGTTCAAAAACAGACAAAACTAATCTATGTTGTTAAGGGTAAGAATATGGTTACCCTGGGGTAAGGATTGGAAGATAGTAACTAAAAAGCAGATAAAGCATGGTGGAACTTTTAGAGTACAAACAAATGTGTTACTGGAGCTAGGCACCGATTATACAAGTGTGTTCATTCTGTGAAATTCTTCAAGATGTGCATTTATGATTTGTGCAGCTTTCCATATGTAAGTTAAAATTCAATAAAAGCTTAAAAAAAAAAAAACCCTAAGAAATCAGACATGGGTTGGTGCAGTGGCTCATGCCTGTAATCCCAACACTCTGAGAGGCCAAGGAGGGCAAATCACTTAAGACCAGGAGTTCAAGACCAGCCTGGGCAATATGGTGAAATCCCGACTCTACAAAAAATACAAAAATTACCCGGGCATGGTGGTGTGCACCTGTAGTCCCAACTACTCAGGGAAGCAGAGGCGAGAAGATCACCTGAGCCTGGGAGGTTGAGGCCGCAGTGAGCTGAGATTGCACCACTGCACTCCAGCCTGTGCAACAGACTTGAGACCCTGGAAAGAGAAAAGAAGAGAGAGAAGAGAAGAGAAGAGAAGAGAAGAGAAGAGAAGAGAAGAGAAGAGAAGAGAAGAGGAGAAAAGAGAAATCAAACCTGTGTGGATCAATGTGTATAAATCCCCTAAATATAATTTTGAAAGAAATAATTTTCAAAGGGGTAGATATGATATGATGCCGCTAATATAAATTTTAAAATCCCCAAAAGCAAAAATGTGAGAATACAGATAAACACTACTTCAACATAGTGAAATAAATCTAGAGGGAGAAAAAGGTACAAGATCAGAAGACACAATATTTACTATTTTGTGGCACTATAGTTCTTAAAAAGAGTGAGATCTGAAGAAATAAAATGTTAACATGTCAAGTTTGAATATGAGTGCCTATTATGTCATTTTCTGTATGTTTAGAATATCTCAAAATACAAATCTTACAGAAAGTTACCACTTTGGATTCTAGAGGAAAGAGAATCTTTAACATAATTTTCAATGAAAAACATTCTTAACCAATTTGTCCAGATCAGCAGATCAGCAAATGCTTTTTTATAGCTACCACTATCTGAGATGGTTGATGTGTATTTATTTTAGGTAAAGATGTTAGGTCTTAATACACTTAATGCATTCTGGACAAAAGTAAAAGATAACACCATATGTAGAAAAATGGTACTTTCTTATTTACAAAACAGAAACTTGAGAGCTTTTAGGTCGTACAATAATAAAATCACTAAACATTTAAGAGAGTTAAATGGAAATGGTCATTAGGTCATATATGTGAAGAATATATACTTTCAAACTATTCTATAGTGTCTTACCCAAAACCACCTTGCTACTCCTTAACATTGTTACCCATGGCTATAATAAAAATGAGTAAGAATCATGGTATGAGTCGAGTTGTCAACTCCACAAAACTAGATCATGGATGCATCCACTGAAAAAGAATTACTTGTTCTGGAAATACTTAGTCCCTGGTCCCAGATAACACAGCATCCTTAACACAGAAGTGGACTTAACGAGTAAGTAGATTTGGAGGTTACCACTCATTTTGTGTTTAACTAGTCTTGTCTTTACCATCCTGTCTTTATAACCAGAAGAAATATAGAGAAAACACAGGTTTTAACTAGTTTGCATTTGAAAAAAAAATCACTTAAAATTAAGAGTTCAGGCTTTTGTGATAAATACTTAGCTTGATGGATTTTATCCCTCATTTAAGTATTCTGCTTCTTTGTTACAACCCTCTCTTTAGTGTCTGAGAGCAGCCAATTAGTTAAGATTTGAGGTAGTTATTCAGCAGTCACAAGATTCAAATTCAGATAAGATATTTAGGAAAGATATACAGGCTACTTTCTTAGGATAGTAACAGCTGCTTTTGCTAGAAAGCCTACATCATTATAAGAGAACATGTAGTATTATGCCTCATTTTGTTGAATTACTATTCTACAAAGATAAAGATCCAAATCAGTTATGAACACACTCAGCTGTACAAACCTTCTCAGGAAACTGGTGCCTTGCTATTTAGTAAAACCTGAATGACACGAACATCAATTTTTAAGAAAGATTCAACTCCCATCTTGCATTTTCCATCTTTTCAAAACTGACACTTCTCTTTCTGGACATTTAACAAATAGATTATCTCGTTTCTTATATTCCCATACATCTTCTCAAGTTGACCAATGCACATCTTTCTGAACACTAATCAAGATGTAGCAGTATATTATTCTGTGAATTACATGTTGAAGAAGAAGAAAAACACTATTTCTCCAACGCCTTCTGGGAATTTGTAGAAGAAAACTAAATATCCGTCATATCCCCTTTTAAGGATTTATAAATATTCCAGGTTTAAAAATTCAGGTTAATATAGAGTTACAGAAATACTAGGACACAAAAACGTAGTAACTTCTAAAACAACTTTATGTGGTGCATAGAATCCATGTTTCCTGAATTCAATAACTATATCATTCCTATAAGAATTATTTCCCTCATAATTTAATAGAATAAGTGGCTACATAAAATATTACACAATACACGTTAGAGAGAGAGAGAAGACAACAGACACATAAGTACATACATAAGTATGTGTGGCTGTACAAACACATATATGCACATAAGCATACACACATTTATTTATTTGTACACTTATCCCTACATATAGAAAGAATAAAGGGCAAAAGAGAGACTACTACCATCAAATAAGTGCCAGCTATGTGTCAGGTATTTTAAATATTTGATCATTTAACTTTTATATAACCAAATAAAGAAACTATTATTATTATTATTATTATTGCTTTTTTCACATGCAAAACTTACCAAAAATCAATATAAATTCTAACTGGCAGAGCAAACATTTGAACCCAGGTCTGCAAATGCAAAAATGGGGCTCTTTTCTCCACAGTATGCTTAAAATAAGTTTTAGATAGACTATAAGCATTGCTTTATTCCGCTTTAAAATATAAAAAAATCATTCTGGCACTAGAAAGAAACATAGCTGGTTTTTAAAACAAAATCTGATTTTATTCCCAAAATTTCAATATGGCAAAGAAAAGTTGCTACAAAGATAATTCTTAGTTGAATATGTTCAAAATGTAATTCCTTGGTAATCTGGGCTTTGGCCAAGACAAATCAAAATTATAGATATCTTACAAATGCCAAGTTTTCAGAGAAACAAAAAAAAAATAAATGCAATAGCAACAGATGCATTCTCCCTAGACATTTGTGTTGAGCCTAGCTATATCCAGAGCCTGAAGAAAAGGGAGATTTTTTATATTTCATTTTTATGAATAATAAATTCCTGGTTTTTCTTAATGTCAACCAACTAAATAAGATAATGTTCACTCCTGGGAAAATTAACCACTTGAAAATATGGAAAAAGAAAGAAGAAAGTAAAGAAGAAAAAGAGAAAGGAAAGGAAGAAAAAGAAAAAAAAGAAAAAAGAGACAAGAAAACACCCCATATCTGGTAATTTTTAAAACTGAAAGTGTATTTTAAAATTTCACGTCAAAGAAAGAATACGAAAATTATCTTTTTCATTTGCGTTACAACATACTAACATAAAATCAACAAAATAAAGTCCCACTTAGATTAAATATTAAGTATTTCTCCAAATGATAGACAATTGCATAAATTATATTAAAATTTAAGGAAAGAAACCATGAACAATCCAATAAAGATAAGTGGCTCATTACTATAGCATGGATATTCTTATATTTAATGTTATATATCTATATTTTCATTTGAAACTGAAACATCTATATTAAAGACAAGATTATGCTAGATTAATAAACTGTGATTAAAAGTTATTAAATGCATGGAAATAGACAGGTCCTCATCTGTGGACATTAGCACTTTCCTGAAATAAAATACACTGCTTTGTAACATCACAAGATACTGTTTTTTAAATTCTGTGTTTTTACCTTTGAATATTCAATATTGACAGATCAAATTAGCTCAATTTGTCCCAGAATTCTACTTAGAATCATTGAGATTGCCTTTTTAATTCTTTTTTACTTTGAATTACATTACACATGCAAAGAAATATCTGAAATAAAGATGACAGCCCAATGTTTTCTTTTCTTTTTTTTAATTAATAGACTTTAAAGTATTCCTGTAGCTTTACAGGAAAATTGTGAAGCAAGTACAGAGTTCCCATGTATAGCTTCTCCCACAACCCCAACACAAACCTGGTTTCCTCTATTACATTAGTGTGGTACATGTGCCACAACTGATGAACCCCTACTGATACATTACCATTAACTGAAGTCCAGAGTTTATGCTAGGATTCACTCTTTGTTTTGTACAGGCCTATAATTTTTGACAAACACATAATGTCATGTGTCCAACATTAAAATATCATAGAGAATGGCTGCACTACCATAAAAATCTTCCCTGTTCTGCCTATTTATTTCTCCCTCCCCCATAACTCCTGGCAACCACTGATCTGTTTTACTTTTGCCTTTTCCAGAATGTCACATACAAGCATACCTTGGAGGTATTGCAGGTTCAGTTATCAGACTACCGTAATAATGTGAGTATCACAATAAAGCAAGTCACATAAATTCTTTGGTATGTCCAGTGCATATAAAAGTTATATTTATATTATACTGTAGTAGATTGAGTATGCAATAGCATTATGTCTTTAAAAAATGTACATGCCTTAACTTAAAAATGTTTTATTGCCCAAAATTGCTAAGGATCATCTGAGCCTTTAGTGAGTCATAATCATTTTGCTATTGGAGGGTCTTCCATGGATCTTTATGGCTGCTGACTCATCAGGGTGTGGTTGCTAAAGGCAAGTCTCAAAATTTCGTAAAATAAGACAACAATGAAGTTTTTCACATTGATTGGCTCTTCCTTTTACTAAAGATTTCTCTGTAGCATGCAATGAATGCCATTTGGTGGCGTTTTACCTACAGTAGAACTTCTTTTAAAATTAAGAGTCAATCCTTTCAAACTCTATTTCTGTTGAGTCAACTAAGTTATATGTATTCTAAACCCTCTATTGTCATTTCAACAGTGTTCACAAAATCTTTGCCAGGAGAAGATTCTATCTCAAGAAACTGCTTTCTTTGCTTATCCTTAGGAAGCGATTCCTCATTTATTAAAGTTTTATCATGAGATTGCAGCAATTCCCTCACATCTTCAGGCTCCAATTCTAATTTAGTTCTCTTTTTATTTCCACTACATCTGAAGTTATTTCCTCCACTTATGTCTCGAACCCCTCAAAGTCATCCAAAAGAGTTGGAATGAATTTCTTCCAACTCCTGTTAATGTTGATATATTGACCATATTTCATGAACTATGAATGTTTTTAATGGCATCAGAAATATGAATCCTTTCTAGAAGGTTTTCAATTGACTCTGCTCAGATCCATCAGAGGAATCTACTATCTATAGCAGGTACAGACTTATGAAATATATCTCTTAAATAACAAGACCTCAAAGTGGAAATTACTTCTTGATTGCTGGGCTACAGAATGGATGTGTTAACAGGGATAAAAACAACACTAATCTCCATTGGAGTTCTTGGGTGACCAAATGCATCATTTTTTATCTTCTTTTTAGAGACAATCTCACTCTGTCACCAAGGCTGGAGTAGCAGTACAATAATAGCTCAACTGCAGCCTCCACCTCCCAGGCTCAAGTGATCCTCCTGCCTCAGCTTCCTAAGTAGCTGGGGCTACAGGTGCATCCCACCACGCCCAGCTAATTTTTTTAAATTTTTTGCAGAGATGAGGTCTCGCTATGTTGTCCAGGCTGGTTTTCAACTCCTGGCCTCAAGTGTTCCTCCTGTCCTGGCCTCTCAAAATGCTGGGATACAGGTGTAAGCCACCATACCTGGCCCAGGTACATTATTAATGAGCAGTAATATTTTGAAAGAAACTTTTCCTGAGCAGGAGGCCTCAACAATGGGCTTAAAATATGCAGTAAACCATGCTGAAACATATGTGCTGTCATCCAGGCTTCGTTGCTTCATTTCTAGAGCAAAGATAGAGTAGATTTAGCATTTAATTATTAAGGCCCTAGGATTTTCAAAATGGTAAATGAGCACTGGCTTCAACTTAAAGTCATCAGCTGTATTAGCCTCTAACCAAAGAGTTAGCCTGTCTTTTGAAGATTTGAAGCCAAGCATTGACTTCACTTCTCTAGCTAGAAAATTTCTAGACGGCAACTTCTTACAATAAAAGGCTGTTCTACCTACATTGAAAATCTGTATTTAATGTAGCCAACGTTATCAATGATTTTAGCTAGATCTTTTGGATAACTTGCTACAGCTTCTATATCAGCATTTGCTGTTTCACCTCAAACTTTTATGTTATGAAGTTGGCTTAAACCAACCTCTGTTAGCTTCAAACATTTTTCTTGCATCTTCCTCACCTCTCTCAGCCTTTACCAAATTGAAGAGAGTTAGGGCCATGTTCTATATTAGGCTTTGGCTTAGGGGAATGTTGTGGCTGGCTTGATCTTTTCTCCAGACCACTAAAACTTTATTAATATCAACAATAAGCCTGTTGCATTTTCTTATCACTCATATGTTCACTAAATTAGCACTTTTAATTTTCTTCGATAACTTCTCCTTTGCATTCAGAACTTTGGGCTGTTTGGCATAAGAGGCCTAACTTTCAGCCTCTGTTGGCTTTCCACATGCCTTCCTCACAAAACTGAATCATTTCTAACTTTTGATTTAAAGTGAGTGATATGTGACCCTTCCTTTCACTTGAACACTTAGAGGCCATTGCATGTTTATTACTAGGCCTAATTTCAACATTGTTGTTTTTTAGGGAAGAGGGAAGGAAGCCTGAGGAGAAGGAGAGATACAGGGGAAGGACCAGTTGGTGCAGCAATCAGAACACACATAACATTTATCAATTAAGTTTGCTGTTTTACACGCATCCAGTTTCTGGGCCCCCGACAATTACAATAGTAACATCAAAGATCACTGATCACAGCTCACCATAATGGATATAACATGAAAAGTTTCAAATATTGCAAGAATTACCAAAATGTGATGCAGACACAAAGTGACCACATTCTGTTGGAAAAGCGGCTGTATTAGTCCATTTTCATGCTGCTGATAAAGACATACCCAAGACACGGCAGTTTACAAAAGAAAGAAGTGAAATGGACTTACAGTTCCACATGGTTGGGGAGACCTCACAATCATGGCAGAAGGCAAGGAAGAGCAAGTCACGTCTTACATGGATGACAGCAGGCAAAGAGAGAGCTTATGCATGGAAATTATCATTCTTAACACCATCTGATCTCCTGAGGCTTATTCACTATCATGAGAACAACATGGGAGAAACTTGCCCCATGATTCAATTATCTCCCACTGGGCCCCTCCCACAACACGTGGGAATTACGGGAGCTACAAGATAAGATGTGTCTGAGAACACACAGCCAAACCATATCATTCCACTTCTGGCCCCTCCCAAATCTCATGTCCTCACATTTCAAAACCAATGGGAGGGTATAGCCTCCCTCCCAGCTGCTTTCACCGGCTGGCACTGTCTGTGGCTTTTCCAGGCACATGGTGCAAGCTGTCCGTGGATCTATCACTCTGGGGTCTGGAGAACGGTGGCCCTCTTCTCACAGCTCCACTAGGCAGCGCACCAATAGGGACTCTGTGTGGGGGCTCTGACCCTACATTTCCCTTCTGCACTGCCCTAGCAGTGATTTCCCATTAGGACCCACCTCTGCAGCAAACTCTGCCTTTGCAGGTATTTCCACACATCCTCTGAAATCTAGGCGGAGGTTCCCAAACCCCAGTTCTTGACTTCTGCGTACCTGCAGGCTCAACACCACATGGAAGCTGCCAAAGCTTGAGGCTTGAACCCGCGGAAGTCACAGCCCTAGCTCTACATTGGTCCCTTTCAGCCATGGCTGGAGTGGCTGGGATGCAGAGCGCCAAATCCCTAGGCTAGACTCAGCATGGGGACCCTGAGCCAGTCCATAAAACAACTTTTTCCTCTTAGGTTTCCTGGCCTAGGGGGAGGGGATGCCATGAAGACCTCTGACATGCCACAGAGATATTTTCCCCATTGTCTTGGGGATTCACATTCAGCTCCTCATTATGTATGCAAATTTCTGCAGTGGGCTTGAATTTCTTCTCAGAAAATGGGATTTTCTTTTCTATGGTATTGTCAGGCTGCAAATTTTCCAAACTTTTATGCTCTGCTTCCCTTATGAAACTGAATGCCTTTAACAGCACCCAAGTTACCTCTTGAATGCTTTGCTGCTTAGAAATTTCTTCTGCTACATATCTTTTTTTTTTTGAGACGGAGTCTCACTCTGTCACCCAGGGTGGAGTGCAGTGGCGTGATCTCAGCTCACTGCAAGCTCTGCCTCCCGGGTTTATGCCATTCTCCTGCCTCAGCCTCCCAAGTAACTGGGACTACAGGCGCCCGCCACATCACCCGGCTAGTTTTTTGTATTTTTTTTTTAGTAGAGACGGGGTTTCACTGTGTTAGCCAGGATGGTCTCGATCTCCTGACCTCGTGATCCACCCGTCTCAGCCTCCCAAAGTGCTGGGATTACAGGCTTGAGCCACCGCGCCCGGCCTCTGCTACATATCTTAAATCATCTCTCTCAAGTTCAAAGTTCCAAAAATCTCTAGGGCAGGGACAAAATGCCACCAGTCTCTTTGCTAAAACATAACAAAAGTCACCTTTGCTCCAGTCCCCAACAAGTTCCTCATTTCCATCTGAGACCACCTCAGCCTAGATTTTATCGTCCGTATCGCTATCAGCATTTTGGGCAAAGCCATTCAACAAGTCTTTAGGAAGTTCAAAACTTTCCCATGTTTTCCTGTCTTCTTCTGAGCCCTCCAAACTGTTCCAACCTCTGCCTGTTTCCCAGTTCCAAAATAACTTCCACATTTTTGTGTAACTTTTCAGCAGTTCCCCACTCTACTGATATCAATTTACTGTATTAGTCCATTTTCACACTGCTCATAAAGACATATCCAAGACTCGGTAATTTATACAGGAAAATAGTTTAATAAACTCACGGTTCCACGTGACTGGAGAGGCCTCACAATCATAGTGGAAGGTGAGGAGAAGCAAGTCATGTCTTACATGGATGGCAGCATGCAAAGAGAAAGCTTGTGCAGGCAAACTCGCATGTATTTTTTGTTTTTGTTTTGTTTTGTTTTGTTTTTTGAGATGGAGTCTCGCTCTTTCACCCAGGCTGGAGTGCAGTGGTGCAATCTCCGCTCAATGCAAGCTCCACCTCTTGGGTTCAAGCCATTCTCCTGCCTCAGTCTCCCAAGTAGCTGCGACTACAGGTGCCTGCCACCAGACCCAGCTAATTTTTTGTATTTTTTAGTAGAGACAGGGTTTCACCATGTTAGCAAGGATGGTCTTAATCTCCTGACCTCCTGATCCGCCTGCCTCAGCCTCCCAAAGTGCTGGGATTACAGGCCTGAGCCACTGTGCCCAACCCAAACTCGTTTTTAAAACCATCAGATCTCCTGAGACTTATTCACCATCACGAGAACAGCACAGGAAAGACCTGGCCCTATGATTCAATTATCTCCCACTGGGTCCCTCCCATAACACATGGGAATTATGGGAGCTATGAGATGAGATTTGGGTGGTGACAGAGAGCCAAACCTTATCAGTGGCACCAATAGACTTGCTCAACTCAGGGTTGCCACAAACCTTCAATTTGTAAAACAACATAGTTTCCGCAAAGCACAATAAAGTGAACCACCACAAAATAGCATATGCCTGTGGTTGGAATCATACAGTATGCAGCCTCTTCACATAGCTTCACTCACTTAGCAGTACGCATTTAAGGTTCTTCCATGTCTTTTTGTGGTTTGGTAGCTCATTTATTTTTATTATTGAATAATATTCCCTTTTCTGGATGTATCACAGTTTGTTTATCCATTAGCCTATTGAAAGACATCTGGGATGCTCAACCAAGTTACCCTAAAGTTGCATGTTATAAATGTTCTTGTGCAAGTTTTTGTGTGGAGTTACGTTTTCAGCTCATTTGGAGTTCAACTCATTTCATACTTTGGAGTGTCATTGCTGGATCACATAGTAAGATTCTGTTTAGCTTTGTAAGAAAGTACTAAACTGTCTTTCAAAGTGGCTATATGACTTTGCATTCCACCAGCAATGAGTGAGAATTCCCACTGCTTCACATCCTCACCATCATTTGGTGTTATCAGTGTTTTGGATTTTTGCCATTCTAATAAGTCTGTACTGGTACCTCAGTGTTTTAATTTGCAATTATCTAATGACATACAATATTGAACGTCTTTTCATATGTTTACTTGTCATATGTAAATCTTCTTTAGTTAGGTATATGTTTAGAGCTATTGCCCATTTTTTAATTGAGTTATATGTTTTCTTATTTTATTTATTTATTTATTTTTGAGATAGAATCTCACTCTGTCACCCAGGCAGTAGTGCAGTGGTGCAATCTTGGTTCACTGCAACCTCCACCTCCCGGGTTCACGCAATTCTCCTGCCTCAGTCTCCTGAGTAGGTGGGACTACAGGTGCATGCCACCATGCCTGGCTAATTTTTTGTATTTTCAGTAGAGACGAGGATTCACAATGTTAGGCAGGATGGTCTTGATCTCCTGACCTAGCGATCTGCCCACCTTGGAACTCCCAAAGTTTTGGGATTACAGGCATGAGCCACCGCACCTGGTCATATGTTTTCTTATTATTTGTAAGAGTTCTTCGTAGTATATTTTAGATACAAATCCTTTATCAGATACCTGTTTCACAAATATTTTCTCCCAGTGTGTGGCTTATCTTTTCATTCTCTTAACAGTAGCTTTCCTCAAAACAGAAATTTTTAATTTTGATGAAATCCAACTTATTAATTTTTTTCACGGATCATATTTTTGATCTATCTAAAAAGTTATCAGGAAACCCAAGGTTACTAACATTTTCCTCTATGTTATCTTCTAGAAGTCTTATAGTTTTTTGTTTTATATTTAGCTTTGTGATCCATTTTGAGTTCACTTTCATGAAAGGTATAAGGTCTGTCTAGATTAACTTTTTTAACACATAAATGTCCAGTCGTTTAAAGGCCAGTTGTTGAAAAGACTGTCCTTTCTTCCTTGAATTGCCTTTGCTTCTTTGTTAAAGATGAATTGACTATATTGTGTGGGTCCATTTCTGAGTTTTCTACTCTGTTTCAATGATCTATCTATGTTCTTTCAACAATACCCTATTGTCTTGATTATTTAGCTTTATACTAAGTCTTAAAGTTGGGGACTGTCAGTCCTCTGATTTTCTTTTCCTTCCTCAATATTATTTGGCTAACATGGGCCTCTTCCTTTCCGAATAAACTCATGAATTAGTTTGTCAATAGTTTGTCAATATCCACAAAATAACTTGCTGGGATTTTGACAGGGATTGTGTTGAATATACATATCAACTTAGGAAGAAGTGACATCTAAATACTGAATTCATCTATCCATGAATAGGGACTATCTCTCCATTTATTTAGATCTTCTTTGATTTTCTTTCATCAGAGTTTTATTGTTTCCCTAATATTTATCTTATACATATTTTATTAGATTTATACCTAAGTATTTATATTTTTGCTGTTAATATAAATAGTATTGTATTATTAATTTAAAACCCCAATTGTTCACTGCTGGCATCTGAGAAAGCAATTGACTTTTGTATATTAACCTTGTGTTAACACTAATCACTCATTAGTTTCAGGAGTTTATGTCGTTATTGATTATATGGGATTTTCTACATAGACAATGATGGCATTTGCAAATCAACAGTTTTATTTCTTCCTTCCCAATTAGAATGTCTCTTGTTTCCTTTTTTTGTCTTCTTGCCCTAGCTAGGACTTCCAGTATAATGTGGAATAGGAGCGGTGAGAAGGAACATCGTTGCCTTGTCCCTGACCTTAGCAGAAAAGCATCCAGTTTCTCACCAATAGATTTTCATAAAACAAACCTCCATGCAACTATTAGACAGGTGAACAAACAGAATGTTTCCAACATACCAGAAAATTCTGGAACCTCCATCTCAATTTACTACCTACATACAATTTAACCATTATTCCAATTTTGTTATCATCACTTGCTGCATCCCCAAACACTAAAGTTTACTTTGGAACTATATATATGTATATGTTCCAATTTATATATATATAAAAATTAAATATACTGTATAATTTGGGGTGGGTAGAGGTTTTCCACTCAACTTTGTATTTCTGCAGTTCAGCCACTATAATCTATGCTATAATTTGTTCATTATATTTCTGTAGAGCAGAGAGTCACCAAGATTTTTCTGTGAACGGCATTATTTTCTAATTCTTCATCAGCCTCAAACCATGAATGGGAGCGCACTACTGACCCACCAAATTTAAATAGGCTTTTAAAGTTTCATCACACTTTTCAATAAGAAAAGTTGTTTCATGTTAGTGAAAAGAATGATAAGGTTTGTAGTATTTCTTCAAGGTTTTTCTATCTAGTTCAATTATTTTAAAATGTTTTGGGCCAGGCACAGTGGCTTATGCCTGTAATCCCAGCAGTTTGGGTGGCCAAGGTGGGCGGATCACTAGGTCAAGAGATCAAGACCATCCTGGCCAAAATGGTGAAACCCCATCTCTACTAAAAATACAAAAGTTAGCTAGGTGTGGTGGCACACCGCTGTAGTCCCAGCTACTCGGGAAGTCTGAGGCAGGAGAATCACTTGAATCCAGGAGGCGGAGGTTGCAGTGAGCCGAGATCGCACTATTCCACTCCAGCCTGGTGACAGAGCGAGACTCCGTCTCAAAAAAAAAAAAAAAAAGTCATCACAAAGAACAAGGGATTTCTTCCTAAGTAATTGTCCTAAGACAAGTATTTAGCTTCAGTCCTCCTTCTGTCTACCAACTTCTGAACAGCAACAAAAATCTGTGTTTCTATATAATCATTAATACGTATCTTTTAAGTTTTTCCTAACAGATAGGAAATCAGTCTTTCCAGTACACTGAGCCAACAAAATTGATACATTTGTGTAGTAGATTATGGATACAAATTCAGTCCAATTCAATTTCACCATGCTGAGTGAATAAAGAAATTAATGTATCTTTTACCGGGTGGTAGATTCAAGCAGACATATTAAGATAGTCTTATTCTCAGATATGAAGAAATAAAAAAGAAAAAAAAACAAAGTTTAGAGCAAAAACAGATTATAATGGCAAAACTGCAGATACTATATCAAAGGAAATTTCCTTCTTTTCATCAGAATACTCAAAATTCTCAACAGCTCTCCACCAGAAAATACAATTAATATTAATCTATTTTACATTAAATATTATTATTGTAAGGTATCACTTTATATTATGTTAGTAAGTATTGACACAAATCAAAATTCAGAAGTTACAACCAAAACACCTGCATATTTTGTAGAGGAAAAAAATCCAAACAATATTGTCAGCACATTATTTCTACTAAAACCTGAATAGCAATAAAAACTGAGGGATGAAAAATATGTAGAATACAGACGACTTACATTTGGAGAGTTAGGCTTTAATTCTCTATCTCAGGATTGAGGAATCTTATTCTTTGTGCTTACAATGCTCCTTTCTCCAGAGTATTCTACTTCCAGGATAGGTCAGGACAAAGCTTCAACAGACTTCTATCATTTGTTTGATCTAGAGGGAAATTATACTTTTAATCAATTATTACAAAAATGCATCAGTTTTTTTTTCTTACTGTACTGGGGGGCTGAAGCTTCCTATTATTTTCTGTTGGATATGAGGTGAACAGAAATATAAAAATTGCCTTGTTAAACATTATAATAAATAAATCTAGTATTTAAATTAACACCACTAAAAGAAACCCATATCTATCTTCTTTCTCATTTTTATGGCTAAGCAGCATAGCAGGAGAAAATTAATATTAAAAATCTAAATGACTACAAAAACCTACTCAAATGTATTTTTTAAAGACTTTAACATAATTTTGCAAATCCATAAGTTTGAATGGACTGGCAAAGACGATTAGGTATCAGATATTTTTACTCATTTTTTTAATGTCTTAGGGCTGAAGAATTACAGGATGATTAGAAAAGTGTAAAGGAAAATATATTTTTAAAAATTTTAATGGAATAATAAAGAAGATGATTTTAAGAACATGAAACAGACAAGAAACAGTACAGGGTCTGTAAGACAGCAAGAAATCTGGAATGAGATTTTTTTAAATGGTATAAAGGTTGGGAAACTGCTACTGAAGCAAAGTATATTGTACATCTTAGAATATTTAACCTGGGTATGTTCTAAATCTGGTTTCACCTTAATTCTCAAACAAATTTATAAGATGTAAAAATGCAACACATCCCATCTTTCTTTACAAGAACACAGAAATGTGATATATGAATATTTGACCTTTGGTGAGATGAACATTCATAAATTTAAGAGAACTCGTTCTATATTCAAATTTTATCAAAACCTAAGTTTCCAATAATGGGTATTTTCTGCCTCATTAAAATTAAGAATTAATATAAATATCTTCGGCCTGACATGGTGACTCACCCTGTAATCCCAGCACTTTGGGAGGCCAAGACAGCAGATCACTTGAGCTCAGGAGTTCAAGACTAGCCTGGTTTCACCAACATGGTGAAACCCCGTCTCTACTGAAAATACAAAAATTAGCCAGGCATGGTGACATGCGCCTGTAATGTCAGCTACTCAGGAGACTGAGGCACAAGAATTGCATGAACCCAGCAGGCAAAGGCTGTAGTGAGCCGAGATTGAGATCATGCTACTGCACTCCAGCCTGGGCAACAGAGTGAGACCCTGTCTCAAAAAAAAAAAAAAAAAAGATAAATGTCTTCAACATGTGCCATTACCTGGATCACACCCCCTTGCCTTATCTTAAAATCACTCATATTCCCTTCCACTAAATAATAAACCGGAATTCAGGGGGAACATTTAAAGCAAAATTATATACATACATACACACCCACAGACGTGTGTGTTTAGGGGAAATGTGTACGATAACACTTTAAAGTTAGCTTTGGCTCATAAACTTAACACAATATACTGGTAGTATTTATTTAAAAAAAAAAAACTATTGTGAGAAAATAGTAAAATGAAGCCAAAAAAAATCTATATCAGAATACCTAAAATACAAAAATTAAAATATATGCGGGCAAAAGGGCACCTCTTTAAACCATCATCTGATCACGAATTGATACTTGTGCAATTTTCTTCTGTTTTTAACCAATGTAAATGATATTTGCAATCATTTACCTGGAATATTTCAAAATTATTTCAAGGTGAAATAAAAACATAAATTTCATTACCAAAGATTAAAGCTATATCCACTGAAGACTAGACTTTAGGATTAGAGTAGGTGCTTTGTTTTCTTTTCTAAAGATTCAACTAATCTTGGCCAAATTTGAAAGCCTTAGTACTGAAACTTATCAACAGGCACTTTCTAGATGAATATATCCACGTGGCAGTTCACGCACACGTAGTTCTGCTTTAGTTTCCAGAACACAGAAATGGTTTTGCAGTATTTTGGGTCAGTGCAGATCAACGCACATTCCTTTAGGGAAGCTTTTTGAACTGACAAAGGATAAATGATTGACATCAATAACAAATACTTTTTGTCATCCTGGACTGACATGTCATTTATAGCAATACATATGCTAATTAATGTCATCCATATCTACCAGATGTGTCAGAGGAGTATGCCAGACTCTTCTTCACAGGATATAGCTTTAGTGTGGCTAAAATTACATTATCAATATGGAAATGCATCCCTTTGTGATAAAGAATTGAACTATTCACACACACACGCACACACAGAAATATACTTTTTATGAGAAAATCCCACTTATACGTACAACTAGCTGTACTTTTTCTTTTCTCTTGATAAAACATTTTAAAACAAACTCTTTCTTACAGAATTCAAATATACTATAATCTTAATTCTAAAAATTATAGTATATAATGTACTAAAATACTAGTTGAGGTCTTCACAAACCACACTATCAACATGACACTTTACTATAATACCTTAAAATTTAATTTGCAGATTATCTCAAGCATGCTGGTAGATCATTAACAACTAGAACTATGTATTAATCATCTTCATTTCCCATACCTTAGGACAGAGCTTGGTCTATAGTGGGCACCTTTTTTTTTTTAAATAAATAAGTCACCAAAATTATGTAGAGTATATATGTCAATGAATTCACCATATACAAAGAAAGAATTACAAATGTCAACTAAAACTAGTCATGAGATAAACCAATAAAGAACTCTTCTTATTGTCTGGTAGTATTGGGGCTCAGAAAGCAACATCCCAAAATGAAGGCCTCAGAAGTCGCCTCAGAAAGCAAAGTTTGTCTCTGATCTTCTGCACTCCTGTCTCTCAGTCCCATTTTCCCCAGAGGCTAGCCACAGAAACCAGAATCCTGCCTCCGCAAGGGACGATTTCTCCTAGAAATCAGAGCCCCCTTTCCCCAAAGCTAGTCAAAACCTAAAAATATTACTCTAATTTTTCCCTCACCTTTCTGTGCAATAACTTGCTGTTAAGACTTATCCTATTTGACCGTAGGTCTTCAGATCCCCAGAAAGTCCTGCCCCATACCAGGAAGGAATGCATGCTCAGAGGCCAGGAAGAATCTAGACAGGCCTTGCTGGAGTTCTCCACTCAGTCTATTAGCATTAAATCACACCCTTTTCCTCCATTATTTCTACATAGCTGTCCAGACTTTGTTGAGCCTTTGCATAAAAATAGAGAACTACCCCGGTATCTTTGGATCTTCATGCTGAAGGCTCCTATGTATACATGTTAAATAAATTTGTATGCCTTTTTCCAATTAATCTGTCATTTGCAAGTTGATTTTTTGGTGAACCTTCAGAAGGCCAAGGGTAACTTGCCCCTTTGGCTCCTGCAATAGCTAAGCACTGAATAAATGTGAACTGTAATTCCAGTGACCATCAGTCCTGGGTTAGCTGGACAGATGTGGTTCATACCTATTGTAATTATTAACAGCTATCCCTTTCCCTCTCAAAAGTGTCCCAGTTTGGATGGTAATTTTACATATTCATTCAAAGTATCATTAGTGTATTATTCCTTTATCATTTATTTCTTTCCATAAACAGATTACTGTTGTTTTTTTTTCTTTTTCGTTACTTTCCATGATGCTGTTACATGAAAAAAAATATTTGCTTGGAATTAGAACGAACAAGATTCCATTCTTCCTCTTTTTTTTTTTTTTTTTTTTTGAGATGGAGTCTCGCTCTGTCACGCCCGGCTCGTTTCTTGTATTTTTTTAGTAGAGATGAGGTTTCACCGTGTTAGCCAGGATATCTCCTGACCTCGTGATCTGCCCATCTCGGCCTCCCAAAGTGCTGGGATTACAGGCTTGAGCCACCGCGCCTGGCCCATTCTTTCAACATTAATAAATTCACATAGACCGTCCCAGAGTTTAGCAAATCTTTACATCCTTGAAGCTAAATATTTTATTATCAGGACAGGAATAACCTAGCTGAAAAATTCAATGTGACTTCTTAATTCTCAGTATGCTTAACTTCTCTGCTTCATTTAGCTTATTGTTCACTCTTTCCTTCTCAAAACTCTTCCTTTGCTTTGCATGATACCACTCTTAATTTCTCTCCTACCTCTCAACTCTGCTTTTTCTGTCTTGTTGGTTACTATTCTTACATGTGCCTCTTCCATGTCAATTTTCTCAAGATACCATTCTAGTCCCAATTTGTATTCTATTTCTTGAATCAACAACTACTTGTTGCAAATGATTCTCGAACGTATACATCCAGTCCACAACCCTCCCCTAACCTTCACAATCAAAGTACCTACTGGTTATACAGTCTCCTATCTGGTCCTTTATCCTTCAGTCTTAACTCTCTTGAATCCATACTACACACCTAAACTAAGTTTTTTTCTGTTTTTTGCTTTTCTGAATGTAAATCTGATAGTATTGTTCCCAGACCAAGGAAGCAACCAACAGTTACGGAAGGAGTGAACATCTGCAGAAAATTCCAAGGCAACATAAAACAGAGTGAATCCAAACCCACTAGAATAAGTGACCAGTTACTGGTCTCTCATTTGTAATCCCAACTTATTTCACCTACGAAAATTTTTGCATGTAGTCGTTAGGTTTCAAGGCAACAATCACCAGAAAGAATAATATGATAAACATCACATACATCATGAGGGTCACAAAATAAAATACCTAAAGACAAAAATATTAATTAGGCAAGGTGCAGGATAAAGTTTCATGCTACTATGGCAAAGTCTCTGAGAGGTGGTTTTTTGTGTTTTTTTTTTTTTGAGACAGAGTTTCGCTCTGTCGCCCAGGCTGGAGTGCAGTGGCGCGATCTCGGCTCACTGCAAGCTCTGCTTCCCGGGTTTAGGCCATTCTCCTGTCTCAGCCTCCCCAGTAGCTGGGACTACATGCACCCGCCACCACGCCCAGCTATTTTTTGTATTTTTAGTAGAGACAGGGTTTCACAGTGTTAGCCAGGATGGTCTCGATCTCCTGACCTCGTGATCTGCCAGTCTCAGCCTGCCAAAGTGCTGGGATTACAGGCGTGAGCCACCGCGCCCGGCCCGAGGTGTTTTTTTTTTTAAGCCCCATAAAATTACTGCCATTACTGCTTTGTAGGAATGTAGGTTTAGTCTTGCCAAATTGGAATTTTCAAGACAGCCTGGTAAATCATTATGTGTGTGCATGACAGAGAGAGTGAGACAGCGTCCAATTTTTAAGATTTAACAACTAATTTCATATTTTAAAAAAACAAATAATACTTGCAAGCTCTGTAAAGGACATGGACCACTCCTTTCTTTTTTAACATGAAGTCTTTTTTAACAAGTACAACATGGTTTCCAAATAAAAGTCTAGTTTGAATATTGAACAATCAGTAAATATATTTTGCTATACAACACACTTACATTTTGACAAAATATTTGCTATTTACTTTTAGCAGTTTAAAACATCCAGTAAATGCAATTTTCCATCCTTTTTTGCTCAGCTGTCTTCCACTGACTCAAGTATCTTCATTTGAATATTCTGATTCTGACTCTTATTCAAATTAATAATGACTATTTTCATTTCCATCTCCAGCCTTCTTGTTTTTTTAAATATTGTTGTTTCTTAAATATAGGCCAAAGCATACTAAGTGTCTCTAGAAAGCATCTTAAAAGCAGTCTCTCTTCCACCTACTATTATGACAGTTTTTCCCCTTTACTCCAATAACAATTTCAAATTCATATCTCTCACATCCACCAAATGTCTTCAAACATCCGTCTCATCATTATCTTTATAGAATATATCAGACCTACCCTTTGCAAATATATAACATGTTTTTATAGTATGTTAGACTGGCATAGGGGGAGGTGGGGGAACACATTTAATATTTACTAAATTTAATATATGTGACTTCAAATCATGCATATATTTCCCTGGTGCCTCTTCTTACGAGTGCATCAACTAGGACAGGGAGGGGCTCCTCAATCCATACCAAGTAAAACTTATTAGCCTAAAACCTAAGACCTTTCATTCTTAGGACTGAATTTGCCTCTCCTTTACTTTCTTTCACTTATCTCTACATTCTAGAATCAAACTGAACTATTAGATATTTGCTTTGATTTTTTTTAGAGTGTAAATTTGCTACACTTAGGATGTCTCTACTTTCTCAAATTCTATTTGTCCAAATGTTACCATACCTTTCAAGCTTCAATTTAATTACCATTAACTCCATGAACTCCTCCCCTATTCTCTTAGCCAGGAGTAAGCTACTCAAATAGTATTTTCTCTACAGCTCCCCTCTAAAAACTGTCCATATAATCTACTATGTAATACATTTGTCCACATACCTGATTTCTAACATTTAATTTAAAATTATTTGAAAATGGAGACTGTATTCTTCATCTGTGTCTTTCTTAACAATGTAGCTTTATCACGAAGAAATTACTGAGTCTTTTGACAAGGAATGGTATGGAAGATAGAGGCAGAGCTATAGTATAACTCAAAGAAAGACAGTTAAGTCCTTCTTAATCTTTTATCTTCATCAATTGCAAGAAATAATTATAACTGCCATTATTTCCAAATAAATACATCTTTCAAAAATATATCTCATGCCAACCAAGTCATTGGCTTTTATAAAAAACTTACTAGAAAATCTATACTGAAATTGTCAAATAAAACACATGGTTTTAAATAACTTATTCAAAGTTCTAAGTCAACATTAAAATTTAAGATTGTTTTTCACGAAAGTCATGTTACAATTTCTTTTAAATGATATGATAAATCTCTTTCCTAAGGCCCACTACATACAATATGAAAAGTAAGATTAAAACTAGCATACTGTCAACTGAAAGTCAAGTTTGAAAAATATTGGAAGAAATTTTTTCTCAGCCAAATATGAGTACCATGACCTGTGACTCAACCCCAGGAGATCCTGAGAACATGTGCCCAAGTTGTTGACCTTTGCTTGGTTTTATACATTGGAGGGAGACAAAAGGCATCAATCAATACATGTAAGATATACAATGGTTTGGTCTTGAAAGGTGGAACAACTCAAAGTGGGAGTGGGTCTCCTGGTCATAGGTGGTTGCAAAGATTTTCTCATCGGCAATTGGTTGAAAGAGTTATTATCTAAAGAACTAGAATCAATAGAAAGGAATATCTGGGTTGACATAAGGGGCTGTGAAACCCAATCTTTTATCATGCAGATGAAGTCTCCAGGTAGCTGGCTTCAGAGCTCTTATTGTTACAGTGGGTAGCTAGTCAGACATGAGCAGAGAAGGAGAGAGCTCCCCTCCCACACGAGCACGCACACCAGAAATGTCAGGCAACCAATAACATTTCAAGTTATTGTTAACTGTCTCTCCAAAATAATAACTGGTCACAGCCAGCGCCAGGAAAAGGCAGTCTCCTGATACAAAAACCTAAAACTGGTGATCAGCAGCTTCCGGATAATATCTCAGGAGCTGGGTGAGTGGGAGGAAGCATGCGCATTAAGAGGCAAAATGCCACAGGTTAACTGGTGTATGACCTTGTAGTAACACTCAGACTGGTAAGGGAAGAACGCCTCAAGTGAACATGTGTATAACCTCAGTAAACACACTGCACATGCTCCCCTCCCAAGTGTTAGCAAGCCACTGTGCATGCAGACAGCCCACGCCAAGGGAAGAGTCAGGGGAGAAGGGATGTAACCCCCCAGAAACATGCTGACATACAAAACTCCAAGTCAAAAGGTCAAACCACACATTTGACCTCTCAAGTCACCCACTTGGCCCTTTTCTATGTGTACTTCCTTTCATTCCTGCTCTAAAACTTTTAATAAACTTTGACTCCTGCTCTAAAACTTGCCCTGTCTCTCCTTCTGCCTTATGCCCCTCAATTCTTTCTTCTGAGGAGGTAAGAACTGAGGTTGCTGCAGACCCATACAGATTTGCTGCTGCTAACATACTTCGGTGCCACATGACACAGATCATTTCCACTGCTAACATTATCAGACCTAAAAAGGTGCCAGATTCCTCACTAATTCTCTCCTGCATCAGGGAAAAGACCTGAAAAGGGAAGGGGATTCCCTATAGAATGTAGCTTTTCCCCACAAGAGACAGCTTTCCAGGGCCATTTCAAAATATGTCAAAGAAATATATTTTGGGGTAAAATACTTTAATTTTTTGAGGGTCTGCTATCTGTCATGTGATGCTATACTAGAGTCATGTTGGAATTTGGTGTCTTATTGCTACAGAGTCTGTTTTGTCAGTCTTAAGATCGCTGTTTTAATGTTAATGCTGAACAGCTGTGCCTGAATTCCAAAGGAGGAGGATATAATGAGGCATGTCTGATCCCCTTCCCATCATGGCCTGAACTAGATGTTCAGGTTTACTTTGGAATGTCCTTCCTGGATGAAAGGTGGGTCCATTAGTCAGTTGGGGGTCTTATGATTTTATTTTTGGTTTACAATACCCAATATATATAGGGTCATCCAAGTGGTTGTTAAGAGTCAGGAAGAGGAGTACTAAATCATTTTCTATATTCTATTAATAACTGTATTAGCAGCCAATTTTAGAAAATGGAATATTTACATGAGTTATTTTATGGAAAAAAAAACTTATCTATATAATCTTTGGGTCAAGATTGGTACCTGACATAAAGTAGACTGTCAATGAATGATAAGGATCTTCTAACTGGGAAGACTCTGTGAGCCTCTGGTTCAACCCCCAACATTTACAGAAGAAATTCACAGAAGTAGTTTCCCCAGAATCTCAGAGGGTATGGCAGAAAAAGGATTTTACCTCAGGATAATTGTCCTAAATCCAGCAGTCTTTTCTTTTGGAAATCCAAATTTACTCACTATTTAGTTTATATATAAATATACGCATATAGTATTTAATTTCTTTGAACACATTTCAAAATACTAATTTCCATTAAATAATATATTTAATCAAAAGTAGAACATACCAATATTCTTTGTAAAAGTTGTCCATAGACTATGCTTTAAAGTTCACATGAACCATTTCACTTATATATTTACATGTTTATAACTGTAGAGTCAAATAAGGGTATCAAAACTATAAAACGAATAATTTTCCATTCTCAAAAAGGCACAACCAGTATCAGCATCAATGGATTCATACTTATACTTATTTTTTAAATAATTTCTGAGTAGTTGATGATTGTTTATTAGCTTGTTTATGATGCGGAAAAAATTCTCAGAGCAAATAGGCAGGAGAGATGGAAAAAAAAAAAAAAAAAACCCCACCTCATCTATATTGCCCTGACAATTGAGTCTGGACAACAGTATTTTCTAAATGTACCCTATTCAAGGCTGGATATGTAATTACCTTCAGTTCATAGTCTAGACATTAATGCTTTCATAGTATTTAAGACTCCTTGTAACACGCTTGCAGCTTTAAGTAAGCAAGGCTAAATCTTGACCAGATAAATTAGCAAAGAATGCAATAAAAGCTGCAATAAAAGAACTTTATCCTACAAACCTTCAAGTTGCTGCTAAATGAGATTTCTTTGAAATGCAGATCAGTTGAACTAGATTAGTGAATTTTAGCTCCTGTCAACATCATAACAAAATACAAATACAATTGTTCACTGGTCTTATCTCTATGCTTCCATCTGCTGCCTTGTTATTTACTTTCCTTGATTTACTATGCAGATCTAAATAAGGCACATCAAGGAGGGCTTACAACACAATGGCTTCTTAAGCTTTACATCAAGGTATTTGAAACTGAAGCCAGGAAAGGGCTGCCATCAAAGACATATCTCTAATGAACTTCCATATCAGAGAACGTTTGGTATTTAATACTGCTGTGAAAAGAAAGAGCTACAAATCAGAATGGCCTATGAAAGAAAATGCCTACAAATCTTGATGAGATTAGCACCTCTGAGAATTAATATCCCAATAAAAATGATGTCTGGTACATTGAAGAGTTAACTTCCAACCTTTGCAAATATAATGCACTATGTCAAGAGCAGGGAAATCATTTGACAAGGTTAAAAGGTCAGGAAAGAATTTTTAATTTCCCCCCAAAGCTACAAAATGATATTTTTTATTCTTGCTCGTATTAACTCCATGTCAGAAGAAACATACTTAAACACAATTAACACAATTAACAGATTTGTAACATTACTTTCTATGTCATAAGCATTTTGCGCTACTGTTCAAAATGGAAAACTAGGAACAACTACACAGTAAAATAATGTAATCTAAAATGACAGCATGCAACATTTGTTCATCAATTCTAGTATTTTCCTTTTCTTCCCCCACAGCAATCTATGGTAACAGAGAGTAAAATCTTCTGTCATTTTGCAAATCTTAAGGTGCCATTTTTATTTTATGCCACTACTCTTTTTAAGAGATACACATAAGGAAAAAATTTATTCTACCCTTTCTTTAATCTAATTGTGTTTTCTCAGTTTTATTTCTAATATGCCAAAGTCAAACAAGACAATAATTCACAAACCTAATGTGAAAGTTTCCAGCAAACTCTGCTTGCATTACTATTTGACAATTTCTTTCCCATAAGCAATAAGATCTATAAACAAATAATACTATTTTTCCTAAAGAAAACATTTCAATCATTTATGTCATTCTATAGCAAGGGAACATCCCACAAGCATGTTCTGTTCTGTGGATCAATCAGTTCCAAACCAAAGTAGACACGTTGTCGACTCCAGTGCCTGGAAACCCTGCTGCAGGCTCACCAGATGATGAAAACTGAAGTATGCAGTGTATGGGGGTCCCACATGGCATTCAGTAGCTTCTGGGCATGTCAAACTTCACAAGTACCCTACAGTCAATGACAGCAAACACCTTCCCTGTTCTTGCCTCCAAACATACACTTGCTTCTCTACCCTCCCTCCAAATCACGGGCAATCTTCCAAAAACAAAGCCCCAAACAGAAGCAACCTCCCTTGACTACACAACAGAAATCACAGTTGTCTTTTTGCTGGATTTCATTTCATGTAGGAGATGTTCCAGACTTATTTACAACCACAAGAGACTGTTACCTCTTCTTGTTTAATGAAATGACAAAACAACAGATTTGCATATGCAAAAGCAGGTGCTATAACAGGTTTGACTACTCTTGACCTAAAGCATGTAAAAGAGGTTTATTTGCAACAGCTGTCTCAAAGGTATTGACGCTCTGATGGGCAGTCAAACACTCTACCATCTGTAGAAGTATGTGCTCAAAATGACAATCTGAATTCAAAACTGATCAATAGATCTTCCCTCATCTTTATCCATATGTTGAAATATTAGGATGTGCACATACTAGTCTATTTTACTTATCAGTCACAGATAAGAAAACTAAAATTAGAATGTTGACATGTAAAAATTATGTGTTCAATAGATAATGTCAAAACAATTTGTTTCATCATTGTGCCATACATACTGTAAGATACCAGATACTGTATTTTAATTATAGTATTATTTTATATAGTAAGTTTTCATAGTGCTAATAATCCTAATTGCTGGGATAATGGTCAAAATAACTACTTTCTTAGATTTCTGCTACTTTATATTCCTTAACTATTTTTACATTCAAGCTGTAGTTTTAGATCTTGAAAATAATGAAATTGCATGCACTAGTTTCTTAGTCTCTCTTACTTTTAGTTTCAATTTAGACAGGTATATTTTTCCACTGAGATTACTGTTTTCTTTTAGAGATGAGGCTACTTTTCCCCTTCCACACTAAAGTCTGAACATAACCTCTCACTGAATGGAATGACTTGTTTTTGTGTTATGTTTGCAGAAGGTAGCACCATATGCCCCAAGCTCCAAGTTGGATGCTCTTTCTACGGTCTAATTTGCTTGTCAAAAGATGTTACAATCACAAATCTACAACGTTTAGATAAACTTAGTATTGCATGAAATAAAACACAATTTTTCTCACTTTCTTAAAATGTAACAAATTGATCTCTAATAAATGCAAAAGGTTTGTAAAGTTCAAATGTCTGAATTACAAATAAAAGAACATGGCACCACATGATTGAACAAAGAAAATAACGCACACACACAAATTCTCTCTCTTACATAAGTTTAAATAAGTTCTCTACAATTAAGAACAAAAATCTTGTCTCCTTTTTGAAAAAACAGAAAGAGTATGCAGTGTCCAATTTTCAAGCTGACCTAAAAATAATCAACGACTTCTTAAACAGAAGTTTCACAAAAATAGTCATTTTTATTTTTGTGAAAATCACAATTCATTATGAAAATTTGAGTGAAATATAACTACTTATGCTAAATATTTTTGCAATTCAACTGTATATCTCTGAAATTTTGTTTTAACCTCCAAGAAGATTAAAATGTTGCTAGTATAGTATTCTTTTGCTAGTTTAATTATGATTTTGCCTATTTGCTTTTTCATGATGAGGAGATGGTATCTGACCACGGGAAGGGGGAAGGAAAGTCTATACCTGCAGACAACTGGTTTACATTTTTCCCTTTTCCCTTTTTGTTTAGTTACTTTAGCATTTAAGAATTAAAATACCATTTAGAGAAAAAAAAATGGTATTCAGTGGCCATTTCTAACAACTGAGATGAGACATTATGACCCCTTCAAAGCTTTTCCAAATTTTTAAAAACTAAAATTATTTACTTAATAGGTTGTAACTGCCTTTTCTCAGCCACAGTAATCCATCATGTGAATAAATATTTAGACAATATTTTAAATGTGTACAATGTACTTGAGGGAATGCCACAGTTCCAGGCTGTCATGTAAATACAGTATGATCAAAAACATTCTGCTTGTATAATAAAAGCCCAGATAGAAACACAATATTTCAGCCAGAGAGAAAATTGGTATCTAGGAAAACCACAACAGTAGAAAGTGACCACCAGTAACATAACTGCAATTTTAAGAAGTTTTGAAAGCTTTCTTTGGTAAAGAAGACATCATATAAAGAATATATATCTATTTTAAGCAGGTATTAACATTTCTTAAAAATTTGCCATTTATGAATAAAGATGATATATCCATTTAATAAACAATACAATGCAGCAAAATAATACTAATAATAAAGTAGCACTGTATCTACTATCAGGGAACAATTTCCAAGGCTATTAAGTGAAAAAGCAGAATACATCAGAGTATATATTGTTACTATTTGTAGAAAAAATGTATATAAAAATACATTTATGTTTATATATACATTTACTATTTCTAGAAACATACCAAGACACTGGATTTAGTAATTTCTCCTTGAAAAGTGGAAATGGATAATTAAGGCAATGCTTCACAAACTTTTTAATGACAACACAGCATAGAAACTGATATCAATTATTAAACTGCACATCAGGACAAATGGAGGGCTAACTTTCCCAGGCCCCACCCTGCTTTCATTGCATGCTAAAGAGATAACTATCTCTTCATCTGTACCCTAAAGTAATTGAGGCTCAGTAGTCTACAAAATACTATGTATTATCTATTTTTAAGAATTAAAGTAAAATCAAATAAGCCAAATTGACCATATAAAGCTTATCAATGAAGATGAGAAACATATTAATATATCAATCTTCTTGCAGTTTAACATCTTTAAAAATGAGCACCTGCTAGAAAATCTAATTGAACACTAAATGGTATGCACGTAATCCCTCAATCTTTCTAATTTAAAGATGCTGCTGATAATAATATAATGTTTACCATATACATCAAGAGTCCTCAGACCAAATTTCCTGGCTCTGTTTCACTACATCATGATGTGTTTTACTGTGTCCTTAGTATTTCAAGAAATTAAAAGAAAAAAAAAATTAACTCAACATGAGGGTACTAAAATTGAGTCAAATTTTATCCATGACTCTGCTATATTTTATTTTTTACTTATTTTAACACATACTTACATAAAGCAATTAAGTCGAAGGCTTCACTTGTTAACTCAAGAAGCTCCAGCTGATGTTCATGTCTTTTTTATTTTAAAAGATAGAAACAATTTATTTTATTACTTTAATGAACACAGTTTGTTTGCTAGAAACAAAAATAATTTTTAAACAGGGGGAATTACTGATAAAGTAACTCTCTGATGATAGTTAAAGGGCCAGTAGTGCTGATGTTAATTTGACCTCAGCAAATAGTGCAGGTGAGCTAGAAGGCACTTTTTGTAAAGAAAGTAAGATTTGAGTTTATTTCTACTTCTCACAAGGTCATTCTTGTTTGCTTTCATAGTGAAACCATGTAACAGCTTTTTTATTAATTTGTATGGAAAACTTATTCTAATAATCACACATTACATATTGGGAAATTATTTATAATATTATGTCAAATGATGGAGGTATTCCAAGGAAAAAGAAGTCAAGACCACTGTTCACAAGTAACTGGTAAAAGAGGAGGACTCAAACAAACAAACCCAGGAGAAAAAGTTCTACATGGCTAGAAAAAAAAAAAATGAATACTTTTTCCAGTAAGAAAAATGTCTGATGTTCCATAAAAAAAGGAACAGAATTCAGTGACATTAGGATATTTAAGGAGTTCTTAATACTGACTCCTACTCTGTCTCCAATGCTTAATCATTCAAAAATATTTGCATGTGCGCCATGTTCCAGACGCTATGTTCAGCACTAAGAATTCAATGATTTAGCCAGTCATAAGCTGTATAAAAGCAGAAGTAAGGGTAGGGACGGAGAACGCTTGATGTCAAATATTAACTACATGGAAAGAGGAACTGAAGAAAGACATATGGACAAATAACAAGTAATAATCCAAACAAGGATGAAAACCTGAACTAGAACAGTAGAAATGGAGATGATGCAAAAAGGACAGATGTGACATATTTATAAATCAGTGTCCATTTCACTTTGTGATTGATCAAGAAAAAGGAACATAAGAGGGAAAACTGAAGATGACTTACAGGTTTTCTGGTTTCGTTATATGTGGTTGATAGCCCTGTCTTTCAACAAAGTAATGAATATACAGGAAAGCAGTTTGCTTGACCTCATTCTTATCTTCTCTTTTATTTCAAACTATACTTCCGGGGTAAACTTCTTAAGAGAGCGAATCTCTAATGGAAAAAACCTTCCTCTGCACCAACTAATGCAAAACTAACCTTGCCTTAGTTGCAAAATTATTAATGAGAGCATTTGGGCATGTAAATATGTGAGTGGGAAAAGACTGAAAGCTACAGATTTCAGGTAGAGAGGATAAGTGAAAGCTGATTACAAAGGACAAAAGAGAACAGCCAAACATTAGAACAGTACCAGCAAGCGTATTACAGAAATTAAGGGAAAAGAAAGTTTTTAGAAAGAAAAAAAATAACTCATGCTACCTGTTGCAGATTAAAGCAAATTTACCAATATTTTAACCATCAAAAAAGTACCTGAATGAGAAGACTCAATAGAGAGTTTAGTTCTTTCTAAATTAAATCATAAACCCAAAGTAACTCCCTTCAACTTCTGATGAGATTCTTCCCCCAAACCCCACAATTCACACAATTACTTAAAGGATATACATTGGTGGGGTTTTGCCCTAAGAGATGAAGTGTATTATCAAGCTGTGCTCAATGATGCTAATAGTCTTGGCCTCTCTGTGCAGTTGAATGGCTTGTAGAATAACACAGTGTGGCCACTTGAACCCCTCATTTCTATCTAGGAGGAAAAAGAAGAGCTTCTAGAGGTGGTACTGATTAAGTACAGGTTATGGTACCTACTGTGTGGCAAGGCTCAACCATATAAACAGTTTTGAGAATTCTATCCTCCTTTCTCTCCTCCCCTTCCCAATCTGGGTTTCCACTGCTTCCAAATACTCAAGGTGGGAGTTACTCTCCTTGACTTATTTCCTCTTAAGATGTAGGCAGAAAAGTCAGGGATGAAGGGAGGCTAACTACTAATGAGATAAACTAGCTCATTTTTCTTTGGAAAATATGTTTAAATTAAATTATTCTTTTTTAGTTTTACAGACTAGTATCAAATTATCATTTCACTGGCAATACTCTTTGAGCAAAAAAAATACACATACTATTTATCATACAAATATAAGCATGGACTTTTGGCAGACACAACAGGTTTTGTAGGAGCCTTTTGGTGCATGCAGTCTGGGTATACCCAGCCTAAGCTTGCTTCTCTGGGGGTGATGGTTGCTGAGAGGATCAAGGGTACTCTGTCTGCACCATGTCTGCTTTAAAGTAAAAGCCTTGTTTTGTATTTCACTATGTCATGGTTCTAATGCGTTTCCTGCCCTCTGCACGAAACCATATCACACTACAAAATATAATTGTGTTTACAACTGGAGAAGAGAAATCCTGGGGACAGCCAAAGGAAAAAAGTAACTGTTATCAACATACAAAAGGCTGTCAAAAAGGGAACTTCATAGCATTTTACAGTTTGCAAAATCCTACCATATAAATCATCTATTTGATCCCTATAACAACCCCATCTTATATATGTGTAAAATGAATTAAACAACTTAACCAAGAATAAACTAACAAGTGGCTCATTTGTGATTGAAATCCCAATCTTCACATACCAAGTCCCATGCCATTTTCTCTATACTATTCTACCTAAGGAATATTTCATGTAATTTCTGAATATTCAGTCAGGGACACTGACTTTTAAAGAACCAGATTTTTGCTGGATTTAAGGGGCTTTGTAACTACTAAGATTATTCACCTATACAGCCGGTTACGACAACAAGTAACAATAAGTAGAAATGGTTAGGCTGAAGCTAGGTGGCCATCTGTCAAGCTGGATGTTGGACTGGATGACCTTTAAGATCCTTTCCAATTCGGAGGTTCCATGACTGTAGGGTGATAATGATGCTGTTTCAGCCTGTTGCCAAGTAACATGTCTATTGTTTTTCCTGCCTGTCACATACAGCAATGGCAACAACAATTGTTTTCCTCCTATGCCATGACAAATTTATGTCATAGTATCATATTAGCAATTAGCATTCCTGAAGTTTTGTACCTTTACAATGTTCAAATATATTCTAAAGATGCTGCCAACACTTAATCTTAAAAGGTGTGAAAATAAAATTATTCTGATGAATGACATACCCCAAAGCAATATCCCTGATCTGTCTCCTTTGTTTTCTTTTCCAACTTCATCAATCACATCCTCTTCAATCTACCATTGCCTATACTGATTAACAGAGTGACTCATTCATTCATCCACTCACTCATTCTATAAACATTCATTGAATCTATGTGCAGAGCATTCTTCCAAGCTAAGAAAATAAAAAGTGAGGCTTAGAACCATAATAGCGAATGGGGTCATACGTTAGGGAAAACAATTCAGGTCAATTCAACATGTATTTATTATGCCTAGTGTTCCATTATTGGAACACTAAGCATGTACGAGTTATTTATAGCCTACTGCTCAAAGTCATCACCAAAGTCTAACTTTTCACTCATGTAAAAATTCAAAAAATTGCAAACTCTGAAATTACAACTAACAGTAAGGTTACATGGTATCTAGTTTAGATCCCACCAAAGAGGACTAAGTTGGTTTCTGAATCCAGCTAAACTGGCTAAGTCTAGGAGGGACAAGTTTCATTTTACCTTAATCTTTGGTTACAAATCAAATGAAACCCACTACTCCACATAAAGTACCCAGTGTCAGACATAAACACATATAGAATATATATAGAAACATATATGTATGTAAAGAATGTTTTGCTACTTTAAAATACTTTAGTCCCACGTCAAAAGATTTTGAATAAAAATGTAAATAGTGTTTGCATAAAACTTGAAGAATTTCATTTTTCTATACAATTGAATAATTTAAAATAGAAATTTTTAAACAGTAAAATTTGCTAAAATTTCATCACTTTAACAACTTTATTGTCTCTCTATAGAATTGCATATACGTTCTCGCAGTTATTACCCATTCTGTATTACTTAAATGTTCGGTTTTTAGAAATTAAGCATTTTAGCCTTCTTCAGTAAAACTGCAGAAATGGCAAAGCTATAGTCGGGCGCGTGCCTGTAATCCCAGCTACTGGGGAAGTTGAGGCAGGAGAACCACTTGAACCCGGGAGGTGGAGGTTGGAGTGAGCCTAGATCGCACCCTGCACTTCAGCTTGGTCAACAAAAGCAAAACTCCATCTCAAGAAAAAAAAAAAAACAGGCAAAGCTACTATTTAAAAATAACTGTCCAATATTTAATTATTCAAAGCTAACTATTTCAGAATGTTTACTATTTGTTAAAATAAGATGTAAGGTCTAAAATGGAAGATTTATTGATCATTTACATACAAAATTAAAAGCAGTGGACTACTGATCAATGTCTTAATTGTATCCTTTATTATTAGTCAGAAAGATAAACTTCAGTTTATAAAAGAGTATTTTATTTGAGCTCTATAGGGGTAAGAGCACACATTATTATTATTCCTATTTTACAGAAGAAGAAATAAATTTAGAGGGCTTAAGATGTCACGGAGAATAGGTGGTAGAATTGGTACTCATTATCAAAACTCCATGTGACATTTTTAGTGCTCAATTCCCTGCTTTAATCTAATGCTGCCATCCCAGTAGTTCAAAGAATTTTATGTAGACCAACTCATGTTTAAAAGTCCTTTTAGCAGCTCAGATTGCTCCAACAAGGCAATAGAAGAGTCAATTTGAACATTAATATAGTTCAGTGGATAATAAAAAGTGTTCTTTTCTTAGTTTATCATCCTTTCGATAACATTCATTTTAAGAGCTCTGTTGTATCATGTTATTCTTGTACTCAAAATAAACAATAGATAACGTAATATTTTGCCGTCTGTTCATTGATGACTCTTTCCATGTAAAAATCTTTGGCTACATATAAGTATAAACATGTTCAGAATTCTGACCACTTCTGAACTAGCACGGCTCTCTCAGGTGAAAAATGGGGAAAATAATAATTTTAAGGGGCTTAGTTTAATAATGTACATAATATATCACAATTTAAACTCTATAGTTAATATTTTAACATATCAGAAAATATTTTGGTAATTAAAAAAATAATACCCGACATGGTTAGAAGGTCTACTATTAGAAAATTTGTGACAAACTGCTTGAGGTTTAAATACTTAGGAATTAAGAACTGAAGATGATGCTCATATTTACACATGTAAAATGAAAAAGTCATCCAATGTAACACTGACGACTATTAAAAAATTTAAATGTCACACAATCAAATAAGTCAAAGGTTTATCTGATTGCTCAAACTGCTTTACACTAGAGACAGTAAAAAGATGAACAAAATAAACTATATAGTTTAATGTGTAAATATACTGTTTCAAACTGGTGAACTATATACTATAAACCAAAAAGGAAATTAAATAAAAATACAGATACTCTTTGACTTACAATGGGTTTACATCCTGATAAAACCATCATAATTTGAAGATATTATTGTTGAATACACCTAATCTACCGAAAATCATAGCTTAGCCTAGCCTACTTTTAACATGCTCAGACACTTAACATTAGCCTGCAGATTGGCAAAATCATCTAACCCTGAGTCTGTTTTATAATAAAGTGTTGAATATCTCAAATACTGCATTTGATCTTTGCACTGTGGGCAAAGATCAAAATTCAAAAGCTGAAATTGGGCAGGTTTGCACCATCCTCAAATCAGTAAAGTATAAGTCAAACCATCATAAGTCAGGGATAGTTTCATACCATCATGAAGTTGAAAACTATTAAGTAGAACTAGCATAAGTCAGGGACCAACTCTAAGTTAGTTTGGTTTTCAAAGCAAAAAAAAAAAAAAAATTAAAAATTAAAATAATCATTTGTGGTGTACAATTAATGCTGTTTTCAAATATTTCTGGTTTTCTGCTTTTGGACACATGGTAGGATTATAGTTTCTTTCTTTGAAATCATGTGAGGCTGTGTGAATTACTTTATCAATGGAATGTGAACAGAAGCTTTAGAAGCTAGCACTGTACATGATTCATTGTATTCTCTTCCTGCTGTTAAAGTCATAATGGAAGTATACGTTAAAATGAAGCTTCTGACAACTTAGTTTTCTTAGTAATTATAACTAGCAGAGAAATCTAACAACCTGTATTGAAATTGTAACCTCAGTGAAAAATAAACTATTGTGGTATCAATTCAAATAGATTCGGGGTGGGGGGACATTGTTTGTTACTACAGAATAACCTATCCTAACTAATATGCTAATTTATATTGTTCTATTTTTTAGGAGCAAGGGCAAATTATGAAAGAAAAACTCAATCTCAAGAGAATCTAATCACAGGCTTTATAATATTACTATGATAAATTAGGCCTTTTAAAGTACAGTAGTACTAAAATGTATATTTCAAAATGGTAAAAAGCTTCTAAGTGATTTGGGGGATATTGTGGAACACACTTGATTTCTCCATCCAAGTTGGAAGTAGGCTATTATTATTATTATTATTGAGACAGGGTCTTGCTCTGTCCCCCAGGCTGGAATGCAATGGCACAATCACAGCTCAGGACAGCCTTGACCTCCTGGGCTCAGGTGATTCTCCCACCGAAGCTGCCTGAGTTGCTGGAACTACAGATGCATGCCACCACACCTGACTAATTTTTTGTATCTTCCGTAGAGACAGGTTTCGTCATGTTGCCAAAACTAGTCTTGAAACCCTGGACTCAATCAATCTTCTCACCTCAGCCTCCCAACATGTGGGGGGATTACAGGCGCGAACCACCATCCATGGTCAGAAGTGAGCATTAAATTTTTTTTTCTCAAAATGCTGTGTTCTCAAAAATATCTCAGATTTATATTTAATCTTCTCTTTCCTTAATAGCATTATCTGTCTAATACTTCAGCCTATATGTTAATAAATAGTTAACCCACATGGAGAAAGGAAGAGGAACATCATTTGCTGAGCACCGACCATATGCCAGAAAATAGGCAGAGTGCCTTGAGTTTAAGGTGAACTTGATATGGCAAATGCCAACCAATTCCTTTTGAAGAGTTTAAGTCAATAAACTCTTTTCTACTTAACACTTTTCTACTTAACATGGACCTTCTGGAAATTATTCTAAATATTCCTAGATACTTAGCATTTCATCTAGTCCCTCATTTCAAATTCACAGCTTATACATTTTTGAAGATCTAATAATTATTTTGAATTTATAATATTAAGAAAATTGATATTTATCTACAAATAATACTGCTTCTAAAATATTTGTGCTTCCTAAGCTTAAAACTGTAAACCGAAAATAGAAAAAACTCTAGCAAGGCGCAGTGGCTCATG
>NW_012117411.1:2725955-2744632 GCF_000951035.1 Colobus angolensis palliatus | reverse complement strand
CCCCTGTAGAGACACTCCCCCAATGTCATAATTAAATTATCCAATGGGAGTTGCCAACAGCAAGATTAATTATTGGTTTAAGAAATCATAAAATTGGCCGGGCGCGGTGGCTCAAGCCTGTAATCCCAGCACTTTGGGAGGCCAAGGCAGGCGGATCACAAGGTCAAGAGATCGAGACCATCCTGGCCAACATGGTGAAACCCCCTCTCTACAAAAAATACAAGAAATTAGTGCCACTGCACTCCAGCCTGGTGACAGAGCAAGACTCCGTCTAAAAAATATATATATATATATAATTTTTAAAACATTTCTGAAAATTGTTTAAAGATTACTGAGGCATAGCAGTGAGCGGGGGGGAAAGAATCAAACAAAAAGTCCAACCTGTACCTGTCTATGAACAATCAATTGAGATTACTAAGAAATAACCCAAATGTTTCGTTCTTTGCAAATTTTATTGAAATTCTGTAATTTAATCCACAGTAGAATAGTCTGTTATTTTATACCTGTAGCCCATGGCATCCTAAACAGGGATGTGCCATACACTGGCAGTTAACATTCTACATGCAGCGACCACTGTGGTGGCACCTCCAAACTTTATTCATGCCACCACACACAAAGAAAGTGATGGTATTTGGAGAGCAACTTGGGTTAACTTGCAGCAGTGGCAATTGACTAAAGGCTCTGGCTGACCCAGGATTCTTTAGCACCCTGAGGGTGGAAGGGATCAGCATCCTGGCACACCTGTTACTGTGACTCGTCAGCTTCAGCATTTCTTCATCCCCTGTGGACCAGCTAGGAATCTAATTTTTCACAAAGGCTTTATTAACATATATAAAGTTACTAAGTCACCACATAGAGAAACTTGAGCTTGAGGTCCTTTTTGGGAAATCACACCTTTTCTTGAGAGGCTCTAGCAAGAGTTTCTTGTAACACCTTGTTTCTCTGCTGTTATAGAAAGCATTTTACTTTTCACAGCTTTCCACGATTAACGTGGCAAATCCTTTAATGACATTGGGGGAAATGCTTCTTTTCCATTTATGCTGCTTCCTGGGAGTCATGGGGAGCTCAATCATGTAATCCCTGGCATTCTCTCAGTGCCTTACTGTCTCTTATCAAGGTAAGAAGACTGACTTATCTTATTGGTAAATATGGGCCTTCTTTTCTTTCTCATTTTATTCAGAACTTAGGTGAGGGAGAAAGGTGATTTATTGGGCCCCTGTAGAGACACTCCCCCAATGTCATAATTAAATTATCCAATGGGAGTTGCCAACAGCAAGATTAATTATTGGTTTAAGAAATCATAAAATTGGCCGGGCGCGGTGGCTCAAGCCTGTAATCCCAGCACTTTGGGAGGCCGAGACGGGCGGATCACGAGGTCAGGAGATCGAGACCACCCTGGCTAACACAGTGAAACCTCGTCTCTACTAAAAATACAAAAAATGAGACGGGCGAGGTGGCGGGCGCCTGTAGTCCCAGCTACTCGGGAGGCTGAGGCAGGAGCATGGCGTGAACCTGGGAGGTGGAGCTTGCAGTGAACTGACATCTGGCCACTGCACTCCAGCCTGGGCGACAGAGCGAGACTCCGTCTCAAAAAAAAAAGAAAAGAAATCATAAAATTATCTGTCGTCTATATAATCCCAGCTTCAGCACAAATATTTTGCAAAGTCTTACATGAGTTGATGTAGGAACAAAGTACATCTGGGTGAAACATCCTTGCATATTATAGAACAAAATGCTGAAGCTGACAAGTCACAGTAAGTAACAGGTGTGCCAGGATGCTGATCCCTTCCACCCTCAGGGTGGCTAAAGGAGCTTGGGGCAGACAGGATCTTCAGTCAATTGCCACTGCTGCAAGTTAACCCAAGTTGCTCTCCAAATACCATCACTTTCTTTGTATGTGGTGGCAAGAATAAAGTTTGGAGGCACCACCACAGAAGTAGTAGCTGCATTTAGAATGTTAACTGTAACAGCCTAGTTACCTGCCCGTGCCTGGCACATCCCTGCTTAGGATGCCATGGGCTACAGGTATAAAATAACAGACTACTGTGGATTAAATTACAGAATTTCAATAAAATTTGCAAAGAAAGAAACACTTGGGTAATTTTTCTGTGTCCCAAAGTAAACAACACCCTCACTAGGGGCCCTCACTACTCACCATGTAGAAATTAAGAAACCGTGCACGGCAGGCTCCCTAAAGGTTCAAGCCAAGGGCAAATAATTCACCTCAATTGACAGAACACATTTTTTTCTAGGCAGGTATTTGTCTCTGCCTATTAGCGTCACCCCTACTTGGATTGCAATTATGTAAATATAAAGTAATTTTCATGAAAATAATAAAACTGAGCTCATTGTCAGTTGGGCTCTGGAAAACGAAGAAGTTGAGAACCAACTTTATACTATTTCTAGGTGGAAGAAAAGCATAACAAAAGTCTGCAGGATCGCACATTTTGATCTGTTTCTGCATACACTGTCATACAATTTTTTTCCTTTTTTTTGGAAACAGAGTCACACTCTATTGCCCAGGCTTGAGTGCAGTGGCGTGATCTCAGCTCAAGCGATTCTCCCACCTCAGTCTCCTGAGTAGCTGGGATTACAGGGGCCTGTCACCATGCCTGGCTAATTTTTTGTATTTTGGAAAAGATGGAGTTTCAGTATGTTGCCCAGGCTGGTCTCAAACTCCTGATCTCAGGCAATCCGCCCACCTTGGCCTCCCAAAGTGCTAGGATTATAGGCATGAGCCACCACGCCCACCCAGTTGTCAAACAATCTTGATTTAATGTTTTTATGCCTGTTACTGTGTCTGTTATGTGAGGATTAGAAACACAATAAAATTAAAATGTTGAAATAAAGGCAGGCTAACAACAACAACAACAAGAGGAATACTTTTGAAAGCTACAATACAGTAGCCTTTAAGATGTTAAATAATGATTTTAAAGATGTTAAATAATGATGTTAAAGATGTTAAATAATGATTATTCTGACTAAAGTATATTGGTGGAGAGTATTTGACCAGTCACCAAAAATCTAGTGAGTTAAGAGATTCCAGCACTCTGTAGAAAAATTGTAGAATACCTAAACTATTAAAGCCTAAAAATCATTAGGAAAATGGGCATAAAATCATTTATATGCTACAGTCTGAGGAAATAAATTTTCCAACTTTATGTAATTTATATATATATATATATATGTGAAATCTTTTTATTATGTTTTATACTCTATAGATCTGGGCAGAAGTTGAACCTGGTAAGAGGTGAACTGTTCCCTGCAACCTCCCTGAAAACAACCATTCTCTGAGTCCAAGAATAACTCGGCAGAGCCTAGCAGTTAAAAGTACAGGCCCAGAGGCTGGGTACTGCTGCTTAAAGTTACTGAACCAATCATTTTATCAGCTCTAACATGAAAATAGTAATACCTACCAAAAAGTTGTTTTTAAAAATAAGTAATTTAAGGCATATGAAGTATTTTTTAAAGTACCTAGTCTAAAATATGCTCTGCATAGTGTTAGTTATTTTTATTATTCAATATTATCATAAGTCCCTGCCCCCTGTAACCCCTGTTGTGTATATATATACAACATATACCCAATGTTAAATGTAAAAATACAACATATACCCAATGTTAGCCATGCTAACCATACAGATACAAAAAAATGCTAAAATTAACTTTAAAAAAATTAACTGAAGTTCACACTTTGTTCATATTTCCTTAGTTTTTACCTAATGTCTCTTTTTCTGTTCCAAGATACCATCCAGGATACCATGTTACATTTTGTCATTTTGTGTCCTTAGACTCAAACTGGCTGTGACAGTTTCTCAAACTTTTTGATGCCCTTGACAGTTTTGAGGAGTACTGGTCAGGTATTTTGTAAAATGTCCCTCAACTGAGATCTGTCTGATATTTTTCTCATGATTAGAATAGCTTGGCCGGGCACAGTGGCTCACGCCTGTAATCCCAGTACTTTGAGAGGCCAAGGCAGGTGGCTTACGAGGTCAGGAGTTCGAGACCAGTCTGGCCAACATAGTGAAACCCCGTCTCTACTAAAAATACAAAAAATTAGCCGAGTGTGGTGTTGTGCACCTGTAATCCCAGCTACTCAGGAGGCTGAGACAGGAGAATCACAAGAACCTGGGAGGCAGATGTTGCAGTGAGCCGAGATTGCGCCATTGCCCTCCAGCACAGGTGACAGTGTGAGACCCTGTCTCAAAAAAAATAAAATAAAATAAAATAGAATAGGCTTATAGAGTTTTTGTGGGGAGGAAGACCTCAGAGGATATATACTATGAACAGGATACATAACTGTTGCTGTTGACCTGGATTTGGCTGAAGAAGGTTTGTCAGGTTTCTCTATTATAAAGTTACTCTTTTCCCCTCTTGACATACTGTATTTCCTGTACAGAAATTACCATGCACAGCACACACTGAAGGAGTAGGGAGTTATGCTGTACCTCCTTAGGGGTTAAGTATCTACATAAATTATTTACAATTCTTCCGTATAGGAAATTTGTCTATTCTCTCTTATTTATTTATGTATTTAATATGGGCTCATGGGTATTTATTTTCCAAATTTTAAAAAAACATTTCCTTATTTTCTGGCATTACAACTGCTTCATTACACATTTCCTGCCCCAATCCTATACCAGCCCTATTCCTCTAAGGATCCCTGTCTTTTCTCAAATTGGAGAATGGTGTTAGAAACCAAGATATGGCCACTACGAATGTCTGTTGCTTCTAGGCCCTCTCAGTTGGAAGAACAAGGAAATACATGTGTGCATACTAACCCCTATATATACACTTATCTATAAACATTGCTGTATGTAACCATTTGTATTGATATTAAGCTAAAGTCTCCAAATCTAATATATTATTGCACGGGCTTTTCTAGACTCTTCCTCTTGCTTATCAGTAAACTCTAAGACAAACTTTTGATTAACACCTTGTCCCATTAAAATGTCATAAATAATTTTTTTCATGAAAACTTCTTGAACTGTTCCATGTGAAACTGAACTTTTATAACTGAACTTCAGCCAGAGTATAACCTAAATAGAATTAAATTGAACTCAAAAAGCTTTTACAAGGCAATGCGTTCTATGGGGATACCAAAAGCACTCATCAATTATTGGTTCTCCTGACCACTCCATGAACACAAGTTTATTGAAAGTATGTCTATTTATCTAAAATTATGTAAACAAAAGATGTGTTTACTTCCTTATAGTACTTGCCACAAATATTTAAAAATGTATCCTCGGAGACATTAAACACGTAACCTCCAGAAACTTTCTCTAAATTTGAATGTTACTTTAAAAGTCATTGACTTATAGATACACTTTATAATTATGAACTCAATACTTGTTAAATATTCCAACTATATTATCCTGCCTTTCCTTATCTTTAAAACCTATCGTAAAACCTATCGATAATGGCATCTGTTATCCTCTTTAGGACTGACATATACTCATAACAAATGGGGAAATATGTATTAAATAATACACAGTTCAGTAAACGAGTTCAAAATAATTCAAGCTGGTGTCATTTCATTAATTTTTAGAATAAACCATGATACATCTTGATGAAAGGAAAACTCATACAGTACATTAAGTTTTTCAAGAAATCTTTTAATTCAAAACCAAGAATTTAAATTATATAATTGCGGTCTACATCCCTCAGCACTTTTAGCAAATATCAGTCAGTTGTTTGGATTTTTTAAGGCTGGGGCCATAAAAAATCTTTAAGGAATCATAGTATCTCTGATTCACTGTGGAATAATATTGGCTTATTATTATTGATGTAATATTATGTTAGAAAATAATGTTCAAAGATAAAATCTCTAGCTTCTCCTGCAGTAATAAAGGTATAGACAAGTTAGTCATGAATAATTCATTATAACAAGTTTGACTTTGTTATTTCTAGTGTTACTTTCTTTTAAATGATCTTTTTTTTTTCCTGAATGGTAGCTTAGACTCATTTATCTAAATGGCCTTACAATTCTTCAAAGACAAGCTGAAGCCCATTTTTTTTTCAAAAAGAAAAACTATATCCTCCAAAGGCCATAGTCCATTTTGAGAAAGCAATAAGGATTTCATCTTGAAAACTTTTTATTAAATAAAACCTTTATTATAAACTATAATCTTTTACTCTATAAATGAACTTTTACTATGCAAATATCATCAAATTCTAGTTTACACCACACCACCATCTATTTCATACCCTGCCAAAGCAAAATTCTGAAAATAAAATTAATCAAATGGCAAAAATTGAGACTATTTAAAGTTAATTGAAGCTGGCATATCTATCCTAGGAGACAAAATACAGCTCTCCAATGGGGTAAACCAAGGTTGATATCATCATTACTGAGTAGTTCTTCAGGAATAAAAAACACAGAAGAAGAAATAAATGTTATTGTTATAGGATATTTTAGAGTACAGGATAGAAGGAAGTATCAATAATATTATGTGTGTAATACTTAGATTGAGGTACAATGTCAAAGAAACATTAACCTATAGTAGCAATGAGAGAATGTCAAGGGACACATTCCAGCAAATCTTTCATATCCCAATTTCTTAAGCCTCTCCAGAACTGTGTTTTATCACTGATAGGTGTATCTTGTTTGGGCTTTATACTGAAGAAGAAGAAGAAGTGGGGCAGGGAATATTAGGTGTATACAAGACATTCAAATAAAATGTGAAAAAAACCATAATTACATCTAATAATTCTTAAATACATATGGCAGCATACCTCTTCTCTAATTATCAGAATTCTCTCATTCAGGGTGAGAACTAGGAAGGAAATTCACATTTGCTTTATAAATATTACATGGGGAATGGCACAGCAAATCTATGAACACTGCCTTTATTTTATGGGTTTAGTAAATTAGATTTTTTAACTACAAATTTTTCAAAATTAGAAACAGATTTAATACATCATAGATTTCTCTTTGAGCTAATGTATAACACTGCTTGGGTCACTTAACTTACTGCTTTATATATTTTAAATTTCAAAGCTACTCTCAATTTATATTTACCAAAAAGCTACATGTTATTAGATCATCTATAGATTTCTCTTAACATATTTTTCATCTAAGCAAGTAAAATTTATTTTTATCTCTTAAGTCTACTTTTAGAAAATGAAAGTGTGAAAGAAGCTGAGCAGAAAGTGAATATATTCTAAAACCTACTGTTCATAACAAAGGAAAAAAATCCATACCACACCTTACATAGCCAACAGCAATGAAAATAGCACCTTTAGTTTGTTATTCTGGTTCCACTCAGATTTTCTTTGCCTTTTTAAAAAAATAAATTTTGCTTTTACCTGCAAAATAGGTTTTAGTCTTAACTTGAAACAAAATGGCACTAAAAATCAGAAGCACTGCATTATAGTGCTTTTGTCATAAGTAAATTTTTCAGTTGCTCATTAAATTAGCAGTAAGATTATAAATAATAAAATTTGATTTCAATGAAAATCAGTAAAATATGTTTCCATATTGCTAGAGGGATTAGAAATTGGAATAGCTTTTCCAGAAAGAAATTTGGCATGTGCCTCATATCTTACTCCATAAGTCTTCCTGTGTGAGTATATCCTAATGAAATATTCAAAAACTGGACAGTGATATATGCACAAAATCTACTAATAATACTTCTATTTATAACAGTGAAGAAAGGAAAGCAATCTGACATTATGGAGAGAAATAATTAACTGTGGCACATTTTTACACATGGTATGTGTTAATATCATGGCCATTAAATGATACTATTTTGTGATCAGAAAATGTTTACAGTAAGTTAAGCTAAAGCAACATTAAAAGTTATGATATTGGGCGCCGGGCGTGGTGGCTCAAGCCTGTAATCCCAGCACTTTGGGAGGCCGAGATGGGCAGATCACGAGGTCAGGAGATCGAGACCATCCTGGCTAACATGGTGAAACCCCTTCTACTAAAAAATACAAAAAACCAGCCGGGCGAGGTGGCGGGCGTCTGTAGTCCCAGCTACTGGGGAGGCTGAGGCAGGAGAATGGCGTAAACCCGGGAGGCGGAGCTTGCAGTGAGCTGAGATCCCGCCACTGCACTCTAGCCTGGGCGACAGAGCGAGACTCCGTCTCAAAAAAAAAAAAAAAAAAAAAAAAAAGTTATGATACTGGATATAAGACTTTCAGAAGAGTAGTGTAGGAAGCTAGGTGACATCTCTCACCCAAGGAGATGTCTACTATGCTGGTCACAAATAGCATTTCTTAAGACAGTTATTAAAAATCTGTGAAGATTCATTCAAAGACATGCAACAGAGAAAATTTTATTCAAAAAAATCCATGAAAATTCAGTAAGAACAGTGGGATACCATGGCATTACAGCAAGGGACTACACTCATGCCCCACAGTTCTGTCTCCAATTATCTTCCTTTCTCTCTTGAACCTGCTCTGAGAAATTCACCAGTTCACCAACAGTTCTACCAAAAGAGCCAAGGTGAAGGTCACTGATGATCTTAATGTTACTAAATTTAAAAGCAAAATTTCGGTCCCCATTTTACTTTACCTATTAGCATCATTTTGTGGGAACTGATCATGTTTTCCTCCTTATAATGCTTTCTTCATATGACTTCCAGGATACCACAGTTCTCAAGTTCTCCTCACACCTCCCTTGCCATATATCTCAATCTCCTCTACTGGCTGTCTTAGTCTGTTTTGTGTTGCTATTAAAGAATACCTGGGACTGGATCATTTTTAAAGATTTATTTAGCTCATGGTTCTGCAGGCTAAGTTCAATGACATGGCCCTAGCTCCTAGCAAGGTCTTTCATGCTGTGTCACAACACAGTGGAGAAGTCAAAGCAGAAGTTGCCATCTACAAAGAGAGGAAGACCTGAAGGGTGTCCTGGCTTTATAAATAACTCTTGAAAGAAATAATCCATTTCCTCAATAAATAATCCAGTATCATGACAGACAGAAGTAACTCACTCCAGAAAACACAGTACCAAGCCATTTATGAATGGTCCACCCCCATAACCCAAACCCTTCCCTCTAGATCCCACCTCCCAACACCCAACACCTCTACATGGGGGATTAACTTTCAATATGAGTTTTCGCGGGGACAAACAGTATCCAAACCGTAGGACTGGTTCTTCCTTATTTACTCAATATATCAACAATGGAATGCCCCAGGGTTCAGTCCTTGCACTGTTTCTTTTAGGAACCCACCCTTGGTAATCTCATCTAACCTCATAATTTCAAGTAACACCTATATGCTAACTTACAAATTTTTATCTTCAACTCACATCTCTGCTCAAAATACTAGATTCTTATATCCAATTGCCTACTTAGTATCTATAATTAGATGCCTACCTGATCTCTCCAAAATGTACAAAATTGAATTTCTGAATGTTTCTCACCATAAACCTGTTCTCTCTATGGTACTACTCATCTCAGGAAAACAAAGTATTATCCTGCCAGTTTTCAGTTCAAAACCCCTAAGTCATCCTTACCTCCTCTTTTTGTCTCACATACTACATTTAATCTATTAGGGAATCATATTGGCTAAAGCTTCAAAATTGTATACACAATTTGATCACTCTCATAACCTTCATTACTATTACTGCTCTTGTTCAAGTTATCTCCATCTGCTATTTGGATTCTTGCAATAAATCCTAACTGGTTTCATCCCTGTTTTCTTCCCTGCCTTCATCCCTACCTCTGGTGCAGACTATTTTCAATACAACAGCCAGAGTGATTTTGTGAAGAGATAAATCATAATGTGATACTCATCTACTCAAAACCCTCCAGCAGCCTAGAATAATCCATAAGGCCCTATGCTTTCTATCCCTGAATCCTCAATTCCATCTCCTACTACTCTTTACCCTTGCTTATTCTATACCAGCTGTACTGGCCTGCTTGCAGTTGCTCAAAACTTGCCAAGGACACTTTTACTTCAACACTTGCCATTCCTTCTGTCTTAGCTTACTTTCCTTTCCTTCACTGATTTTAGATCTTTGCCCAAGTATCACCTTTTCAGTGAGGGCTTCTTGATAGCTCCATCTAAAATTGCAAACCCCACCCCTCTCTCTTTCTCTCTCTCTCACACACACACACACACAACACACACACCCCATTTCTCTTTTCTATTTTTCTCTATGGTACTTAGTATGATCTTATATTCTTTAACAGTTTCATTGGTCAGTTTCTCCTCATGAGAATATAGTCTACAAAAGATAAGGGATTTTTGTATGTTTCGTTCTCTGTTGTATCTTCAGTGCCCAGAATCAAGAGAAGAAACACATGATTGTATGACTAAATTAATGGTGAAAGGTTCAAGGACATTTGCAAGTTTCTGGCTTGGGCAACTGAGTGGAGGATGATATGAAGACAAAGAATGAAGGGGGAAAAAGCAGAAAAAGCAGAATTATGTTGTTTAAAAATCAGAATTTTGTTGTTTAAACTAAAATAAGATGAAGATATCAGTTTAATAAGATACTAAAAATGTAAACTTTGTTGATTTTAGTATGTTTTAGTAGGTAATTTTAAGGAAAGCAAGGATGAGTTTTGCCCATGGTAAATTATAATTTAATATTACTTTAACAAAGCGTGTTTTTGCTTTTCTGAGAAGATGTAACAATAAAGCCTAACAACTACATAGTGACACTAACCAAGAAAACTGGCTAATTTTATTTTAGAAAGTAATGAGCTTGCTTTCCATATATAAACAATGTGAAATATTTAATATGCCTTTTTCATCTAGTCCTTATCCTTCAGGTATTAGATAATGCTAACATATGACCATGGAGATAGTTACAAAAAAGACTAATATAACTGCCCTATGTGAATGATGTCTTCACTGTGCAACTCATACACCTCTGTAGAAAGAATTTTCACAATTTCAGTCCTCTTTATGAGAATATGTATATGGATATTTATTTTGAGGATCTCAAAACAGACAAGTGTTTTACGTGCCTCTATTTACAAGTAAACAGGGAAAAGTCCTCGCTTCCATAAACAGCAATGGAATCTTGGCAATTCTTGTTTGAAACTACAATTATCCTTTTTTTGCACATTTCTCTTTTCGTATGTTTCTCTTTTTTTGCACATTCCTTGTAGCAGGCTTGACTAATGTAGTTATAATATTCTAGTGAAATGAGTGAAGTTAAAAAAAAATCACTAACATTGTCCCAGTAACCTTTTACAAAAAGGTCACTTAGATGCTGTTTTTGAAGTGTGTATGTACATGTGTGCACGGGCATAAGGGGGCATGAAGAAGTTACAAAGAATTTCCATTTTTAGATGGTCAAACAAAATCAAGATCCCTCCAAATTTACTCAGCATAATACTTGGTCTTAATAAAGTGTAATTTGTAGGGTACTGAAGCAAATGGACTCTTCCATACTGATGGAGATAATTAGAGTATAAGAGCTTCACAGATGAAAAATTCTAATGCAGCCTTTTATCAAAAGCAGTCACTCTACCTCAGCCTGACAGTTAACAGCATATGATCTGGTAAACAAATACTTTCACACGGAACAAAAGTGCCATTAAAGGCCAAAACTGTCAACACAAATTCCATTCTTACAAGAGAAAAAATACGTAAACTGTTGATCACCTCTGGTTGTCTTAACTAGCATGGAGGTTGTCATGGAAACATTTCTGCGAAGTTCACAGTGATGAAACACAAACACTTCCAGTTTAATTGCTATTAGGTTTAGCATACCAGAGTTTATTTATACTCAGTGAACATTATGATAAAATGTAGTAGAAATAAAGCTTATAATGATCTGGCATAACAATGCCAACATTTCCTTTTCAAAAATTAAATGAAAATGAAATTCAATAGCAGTTTAGTATTCTTCCCAGAAAAAAATAAATTCCCGATTTTCTCAAACACCTATTCTGATGCCTTTGCCTATCTTTTCTGTAGTACATGATTTATGAAAAGATTTTAATATTTTTACTTCTACAGTATGTGATTTAAATACCTACTTTACACACTGCAAGTTAAACCCATAAATATACTAAAAGTCTCAGATGACTAAAATTTAAATGTTCTAAGTTACATTTTCATGTCAATATTATGCAATAATTAACACTTAACTAGGAATTTTGTTTCATTTTATATTGAAGAAATACTAGCAGTAGTTTGCCTAGAAACTTTGTTTTTCCCAATTCTGTTTCCTCAATCATAAAAGAAACTAAAACCTACACAAATAATGAGGAAAAATAAACATTTTAGGCACATGTACAAAATAGCATACTCATGGAATCTAATTACATACTTAATTGTGTCAATTTTTTAATAGAAAATATTTCTGGTATGTTCTAGAGAGAGTTTTTTTTTTTTTCCTTTTTGATCACCGAGGCTAGAGTGCAGTGGCAGGATCTCTGCTTGCTACAACCTCCGCCTCCCAGGCTCAAGTCATCCTCCCAACTTAGTCTCCTGAGTAGCTGGGGCTATAGGTACATGCCACCACACCTAGCTGATTTTATTTTTATTTTTATTTTTTGGTAGAGATGGGGTTTCACCACACTACTTAGGCTAGTCTTGAACTCCTGGGCTCAAGCAATCCTCCCACCTTGGCCTCCCAATGTGCTGGGATTACGGACATGAGCCACCGTGCCCAGGCAGATTTTTAAAAAGTTTAAACAATGTGCCTGTTTTTTCCATCAAGAAAAATTTTCAGGTTTTATTTTGTTTTAATGACATCTAATAAATGTACTTCAAAACTAAAAAATAATTTTCCAAAGTTTTTATTAAATCTCTACTATATACCCAAAAGTCAGATAATTGCAAGGTGGAATACAAGAGAAGAATAAGGTGGTTTCTGTCTTGGCAAGCTTAAATTTTACTTAATGACAGAAAAGTAAAGGTATATAAAGCAATTACACAACATCAAAAAACAAAATACGGTTAATTTATAAAGTTCAGCCAACACTGTAGTGCTAAACAATAGTAAAAAGAGGAGTAGACAAATATAAGCTTCCAAGTTTTCCAGAAAAAGTAAGATGACATCCTTTGGAGCAACACATCTTCAAATTAAAGGATACTTACTTGAACTCCAAAAACATACATTTAAGTAGTAAAAGTGCACTTTTATTTGATTTTATAAAAAGACATTTGTTTTTAAGTCTCAAGTTACTAACCAGTAGAAATAAGACCTGCTATATGGCATTGACCTATGGTTGCGCAGTGGCTAACAGACTATTTGCACTATCACTGTAATATCCAGTAACCAATGTGTATGATTACAAAAAGGATTCACGAACAAGTTGATACAAATTGTGTGTCCAGGTCTCAACAAACTGCAAGCCAAACATGCAAGATAATAATATTAAGGTTGGGTTCACTAAAACACAGAACTTGCAGTTAAAACCCTTGAATTTTATTCTGGGGTCTACTAAACATGCATGTAAACTTTGGCAAGTCACTTATTTGTACAAGTAAGTCTCAATTAAAAATGCTGGGATGTGTTATTCCTAAGATATCTTCTTGCTCTATAATCTAATATGCTGTATGTTCTACTTTCTCTTCACTTTCCTGAATGGAAAGGACAAATGCAATAAACAAGAGAGGAAGACATGGTATCACCAACATAACCAAGTCAAGAAGAAAAGATTCTGGCAGCCAAATATCCAACGTATTGCAGCCAAAGGAAGCACAGAGTGTTTTTTATGTCCTAATAAGAAACAGAGAGGATGAAAAGGGAAATAAGGTTAAAGTTGTTATGAAGAAGAAAGTCATTTCAGAATACTAGAGAATCTTTAAAATATTATGATGCTATATTTGGTTGTTTAAAAATTCTGATTTTCCCAGAGGACTTTTAACTGGGTTTTCATAATCAATAGCATTTATTAAATGCTTAATTTTATGAAGTGCTATACAAAAAGATTTACATAGTCGTTGTCCTTGAGTCCCTGGGGCATTTTTAATCTAGGCCAAACAACCCTAAAATGGACATGTTCAGGACCATATAGATAAGAAACTAAATATATTTAATCATAAAATTACTTTAAAATGCATTTTTGGAGTGTTTTGATCCCAGACTAGTGAGTAATTTGAGGGAAAATATAAACTTTCAGAACTAAATAGAAGAATAAAGTTTTTAAATAAATTTAGTAATACAGTATTTATACTGAAAAATGTAAGAAAGGCCAACACCAAGAATCTGTTTCATAAACAACAGATGGGTCATTTTTTGTCAAAAAAGACATTTAAAAAGGGACAATTTAGTAGCTCTGTATATTAAGATAAGAAGTGGTGACCTGAAGTCAATTTCACTGCTGTATTTCATTCATTCTTCAGGGTAATAATGGGCCATGATCAAGCACAGATGATTATGGTAACTAAGTGAGAGAAATGCATCAATTAAGAGTTGCAGAAAATTCCTTAGGTTTGTTTGCACATTAAAACCAAGGTCTTTTACAGCCTATGATTGTAAAACAGAAACAACTATAGAAATATGCTTAAATTTTAACAGGTATTACGAAGTAAAATAAAGTAAAAGAGTTTACCACATGCAGATCTCTGATCATCATTCAAACCAGTTTAATCATTAGCCTGTGGCCTGTCCCTAACATTCCAATGTATGCAGATAACTATGTCATGAACTATCAGTTTTCATTTCCGAAACCAGCTAGAAAATTCATATCATGACTATTTTGAAAATCATATTTAACAAGACATATGTTCATTTTACTTCCCCATTTCTTTATTTCTTTTCTTTTTAATCTCCTAGTACTATCTACAAACGTATAGCTAGTGTCATACATTAAATAAGGAATATTTTGGGAGAAGAAAAGAGAAAAGTAAAAGTGGAGGAAGCAGTGACTTTATATTCTTTTTAAATCATAGTAAAGTTACAATAATTACCCAGACACAGAACACATCAAGCACAACATCCACTGATCTCTACGAAGTTTACAAAAGCAAAGAACATTTTAGATAAAATTCATGAATTCAAAAATTCTGTTCTTCTTTTAATGTTTCTACCTTGTTGGCAAACTCTTCTATTTCATCAATCTAATGTCTTCTTAGTGTCTTTACATTCTGTATAGATTATGAAAGAAAAAGATGTGATGTCATTTTACCTGTTCACTGACAAGTAAAATTAACATTGATGAGTTACACCTTTCTGAATTCTAAGTCTTTTATCTATCATAATAGAATAGGTCTATGCACCCAAAAGACATTTTAGGCATTGTGGTAGACAGACCATAAGGTGGCCTCCAGTGATCTCCACTTCCTGGGTATTTGTGCCCTTATGTAATCTTTTCCCCTTGACCATGGGAAGGACCTGTGACTTGCTTCTAGTACACGAGATCCATTGAGGGTGATGAGATGTTACTACCATGATTGTTACATAAGAATGTAGCTCCCATCTTGCTAGCAGATTCCATTGATTCTCTTATTGACTCTGATAGAGTAGACTTTCATATTCAGAGTCCCACGTGGCAATAAATGGGGACTTATCCAACAAAAGCAAGGAACAAAGGCCCTCAGTCCAATAACCCACAAGGAACAGGATCCAACCAACAACCACATGAGATTGGAATGAAGCAGGTCCTTTCCCAGTTAAGCATTCAGATGAGAATTCAGCATTCACTGACACCTTGATTGCAGCTTGTAAGTGACACTGAGGCTGAGGTCCTAGCCATGCTATACCCAGATTCCTGAGCCCCCAGAAACTATGAGATAATAAATATGTTGTCTTAAGCCATTAAGTTTGCAGTAGTTCGTTATGCCACAATAGATAACTAGTAAGTGCATCAACCAAAAGAAAAGAAAAAGTGAAGGGAATCAGAGAGAGAATTGGGAGAATCTAAAAGACATACTTATAGGCCTAAACCAGAGGGTTATTTTGGTTTAATCATTTCAAGATGACACAGGTAGGAATACGTGATCTATGTCTTCCTTCACATAGGTTCCTACTCATTCATACAAATCTAAGCCAGGCCAATTACTGACTGAATAATATATAGCTTGCAAAGTCCTGAATTTAAGGGTTTTCACTGCAAGATTTTGTGGTCCCTTTATGACCAGGTTCTGCTGAAATTTATAATTATTTCACTTTGTATATACCAACATGTCACTATAAGAACTGGTCAGGTGGCCGGGCGCGGTGGCTCAAGCCTGTAATCCCAGCACTTTGGGAGGCCGAGACGGGCGGATCACGAGGTCAGGAGATCGAGACCATCCTGGCTAACACGGTGAAACCCCGTCTCTACTAAAAAAATACAAAAAACTAGCCGGGCGAGGTGGCGGGCGCCTGTAGTCCCAGCTACTCGGGAGGCTGAGGCAGGAGAATGGCAGGAACCCGGGAGGCGGAGCTTGCAGTGAGCTGAGATCCGGCCACTGCACTCCAGCCTGGGCGACAGAGCGAGACTCCGTCTCAAAAAAAAAAAAAAAGAACTGGTCAGGTTACTATACCATTTAATAATGACTGCAAATAGCTTTAGTTGCTAAACCCAACATCTAAGTCAAAATAAGATTCTAATAGCATAAATTAAGGGAGGAACTATTTTGCAAGCCCTTTTATTTTTCATATTTCATGAAAATGAAAGTATTTAGGAGGGGTACATGCTAATCCCACTGTGACTATACATTCACACACATACACACACACTGACACATACATATGCACACATAAGTTCATACTGAGATTATGTATGCTACTATAGTTTTGAATATTTACATAAATAAACCTAGTAGGCATCTATACATAATTCAAAGCTCAGGTCAAGTGCCATCTACACCATAATTTTTTTCCTGAAGCCCAAATTAGAATAGAATATCCCCATAGGCTGCTGATTATCTATTTAGCACTTAATTCACTTGGTCTTGCATTTTAATTATCTATTTACACATCTATTTATCCCACTGTATTTTAAGCTTCTTGACAATATTACTATGCCCTCATCTTTAAGTCCCCCTAAGACCTAGCATACTACCTTCCTCACTTGCAGTAGGTTCTTAAATGAATCTGTATGCAATGCAACTGAACTGTTATTTCATCTTACATTAATTTCACTAAACTAAGGTAACATTCTTATTAGAACTAAATGTCGTTTGATACGATATCCATAGTATATCTAAATGGGTGCTCTATGCAGTAAGAAGAACAATGTGATCACTTTAGGCATGTGCACAAATTGGTACATTATCAATTTGAAATTGAGAGAGGGAATCCCTCTACTGATACCCTGCTCTAAAATTACAAAATGGTTCAACTTGGTGCGGGAGAGCAGGCTAGCAGGAAGGAAGGGCAGAAGTCATGATTCATTGAACATCAGGGATCCAAGCTATGGTGAAACTTTGTGTTCTACAGCAACATCAGATATCACAGAGAGAACTTCTGGAAGATCAGTCTTCTGAGGGGATTTTTAAGATCTCTGAGTTCCCTTTCCAAAGTCATAATTTATTCTCTCCTGAAAACTTCTATGCTGGGAAACACAGATTCAGTTGTTACCACTATGGATTAGCATTTAGGAACCATATAAACGTGAGGCTTAATAAAAGGCCAAAAGAGAAGATTCACACTCCACTTAAGTATACAGTTATTTAAAGAGATGGAATGATGTTTGTCTAGTCATTAACTTGCTATTCATTCTGAATAATAACTAGGAAAAACTATGTCCTTTTTACTCTTTAAAATACTGAATGGATTAAACAATTGTTAACTATTGACTATATAATAGGATGCTGATATGACAGTCATTCATTCATTCATCCACTCATTTTAAACTTTTATTCAAACTTGTATCTAGTGCTAGACATAAGATGATGTGACAGGTAGTTAAAAAACAAAATACAATAAAATCTTTGGGCATACACGTTTAGTGACACAAATTCACAAACTAGCCAAAGGCTGAGTCTGTAATTCCATGATTGAAGTCAGTAGTGGTTATTAGCACAGAATTAGGGATTAGACCTGGGTTTGAGTTCTGCTTTTGCTGCTTTCTAGCTGTGCATTGCTGGAAGAATTAATTTAATGCTTATATTCTTGTTTCCTTGTCCTTAAAAATCAGTAAAACATATGCTTCACAGAGTTGCAGTGAGGATTAGAGTAATCATGAATTGTAGCAATTATCGCAGGTGTCTTACACATATTCAGCACACAACATTTAGATGACATAATGATGAAGATAAAGGAGAAGGGAGAAGAAATGGAAGGAATGGAGAGAGGGGTAAGGTGGAGAAAACAGAGGTAGCGACAGAGGGGACGGGGGACTGCGAAGAAGAAAGAGGATGAGAAGGAGAAGAAAATTTATCCTATTTAGATGTTGCATTTAATAAGCCAACCATATTCTTAGCTCACTGCCTCTTAAATGTACCACACTTGATCTTGGACAAAAACAGATAAAAATAGTGCCTGAGCACAAATACGTAACAGTTTATTGGAAAGCAGATCTATAACAACAGATTATGTCACGTGTCAATCAGTCTTTTGTGAGCACCATTAGATCCAAACAGCCAATACATCTCCAGACAGTATAAGAGATACCAGGAACTCTGGGCATCAACCTTCCAAAAAAGAATTTGAATTTTAAAACTCAGTTATAGAATGATTGTAACCAATATTTGAACCTCATAATTAAAATAAACAACCATTGTTTTTACATGCTGGTTATTATAACTTTTCAAATCTGGAGACTGGCATGAATAGCATTTAATATGAAAATGCCCCTAAATTTATTAAACATCCTAGTTATGCTTGTAAG
>NW_012117411.1:2718604-2725295 GCF_000951035.1 Colobus angolensis palliatus | reverse complement strand
GAACCAGATTATGTTCAAACAAGTTACTGACACATTAGTAAACTACACTATTAATCATCCCAGGATAATAAAATATTTCTAATTAAAATATGCTATGTTAGATAAGTTCTAAATTTATTACAGTTGCCTTTTCCATATTGGTACTTTCATTAAAATTTTGCTTTAAAAATTAGTATTTTCATTACAATGAAATACTACATATTTCATTACAATATATAATTGACCACACAAAAAGTGGCAAAACCTCAGAAATACGGTGGTTTTTGTTGCTTTTCTTTCTTTCTTTTTTTTTTTTTTGTTTTTTTTTTTGAGACAGAGTCTCGCTCTGTCGCCCAGGCTGGAGTGCAGTGGCTGGATCTCAGCTCACTGCAAGCTCCGCCTCCCGGGTTTACGCCATTCTCCTGCCTCAGCCTCCCGAGTAGCTGGGACTACAGGCGCCCGCCACCTCGCCCAGCTAGTTTTTTGTATTTTTTTAGTAGAGACGGGGTTTCACCGTGTTAGCCAGGATGGTCTCGATCTCCTGACGTCGTGATCTGCCCGTCTCAGCCTCCCAAAGTGCTGGGATTACAGGCTTGAGCCACTGCGCCCGGCCTTTTTTTTTTTTTTAAGAGACAGGACTTTGCTCTGTCACCCAGACTGGAGTGTGGTGACAAGATTATAGCTCACTGTAGCCTGTAACTCCTGGGTTCTAGGTGATCCTTCTGCCTCAGGCCCCCAAGAAGCTAGGACAAGGTAGGCAACACCATGCCTGGCTAAAAATTTTAAATTAATTTTGTAGAGACAGTGTCTCACTATGTTGCCCAGGCTGGTCTCAAACTCTTGGTCTCAAGCAATCCTCCTGCCACAGCCTCCCAAAGTGCTGGGAATATAGGCATTAGCCACTATGACCAGTCCAAAAATATATTTTTATTATACAATTTCCAGTGATTTGTTAATTTCTTAATTTGATTGCAAGCTATGCTTCACCATGATTCAATACCAATCATCAGCTGCAAAACAAAGCATAATAAGGACAGGTAAATAAATCTGTGGAAAAAATTATAAAGTTAATCACAATGTTGTTAATTATGCTTATTGGAGAAATCATATACAAGTAATTTCTGTATCAAATTTATAAGCAATAAATCCCCTACCACTCCTTAAAAATTATATGTATTCAAATGTTATGTATACTACAGCATACAAAAGGTCTTAGATCTACTAAGCTTTCATGTTGATCTATCAGCTTAGAAAATGTTTATAAAAATTTTTTAAAATGCAGTGTAAACATTTCAGCCCTGAACCTTATTTCTATGCCTTTGAACCTTCTCTTTCATGTGCAATACCTGACAGCCCACTGAGAATAGCTGTTGAAAACCCCAAAGATGGGTAAAACAGAATTTCTGACTCAGGAAATAAAGATCAGCTGAACAGGATTCCCAAATGGCAATCCAGATCAATGGAAAAGCAAGACCAGAAATTTACAGTATCTATCCTACACAGTACAACATGAAGGTTGTATTTCATTGCCGGCAACAAAACTCCCAGTGGCAAAAAAAAAAAAAAAAAAAAAAAAAAAAAAAGGAAAAAAAATAGGGAGAGATACAAAGATTGTAAATCCAGTAACGAGAAACTACATTTTATATTCACATTTTTCTTTTAAGGGGACTTAAAAACTCTACTATATTTGGAATCAATAATATAGTAAATAATTTCTGCAAGTAAACAAACTGCATTCTGTTCAAACAACTGAAGCATTCATGGGAAGTAGTTTAATATTTAAAGAAACTCCTTACATATTTCCAGCAATTGTCATCTTAGCAATGGCTTAAGTGTTTTATGCCAAGAAAAATAGTTATTTACTTCATGTGTATGAAGAAAATCTCAAAATACACCTACTAATAACAAAAACCCTTATAAAAATTATTAAACAACCTAATATGTACAATTATAATGCTATCAAGTTCTGATGGACTCTTTTAATCCATGCAGAAAAGGAATTACCTCTATAGTACCCCTACTGAGGGGCAGTTATCAATATTTCAATGTTCTTTAAACAGGTACTTACTACCTGATGGGACAATCTTTTCCTACATGGAATATTTTTTATTATCAGCATCCATGTCTGAATAACATGCACCTATTTGATCCTATTCTGACTACTGAGGTAGTGTGAAATAAATTCCCTGTTCTATCTAACTACTCTTTAAAATACTATGCACAATTTAACTTCCCCATATCTCCTTAACTGAACAACTCAGGTCCTTAATCCCATTTTTCTTATGACATTGTTTCTCAATCTTTCAACACTATGGTCACCTCCAGATAAATTCTAGTTTCAGTTATGTGACATTCAGATCTGAATGCACTCATACAGACATGGTTTATTCACTTGATAACACCCTCCCCATGCTAATCTAGTCACCATGTTTTTCTGAGTTTACATTAGATTTTTACAGTTCAAGATCCATATATCCACTCCCAACTAGGTATCTTCACTTAGATTTCCTATTTTCTAATTATTTCCTAAATTCTCAGGCTCAAAATGTAAAAAACTGAATTTATCTTTTCCTTTTCTTTTTGCCTTTGTCAGTTTGGGCTGCTATAACAAAGTACCATAGACTGGTGGCTGAAAAACAACATAAATTTACTCTATTCTGGGGCTGAAGTCTGAGATCAGGGGGCCAGCCTGGCAGTTCTGATGAGGGCCTTCTTCAGTGCTGCAGACGGCCATCTTCTCCTTGTATCCTTACATGGTGGAAAGACAGTAAGAGGGCTCTCTGGGGTACATTTTCTAAGGGTACTCATCTCATTCATGAGGGCTCCACCCTCATGACTTAATTATCTCCCAAAGACCCTATCTCCTCATCCTATCTCCTACATTCTCATTCTGTCACAGTGGAGGTTAATATTTCAACATATAATTTTTGGAGGAACATAAACATTCAATTCATAACATTCTTCATTTTTCCACTTCATCACACTCCAAATATGCTTCACCTCTTACTTTTCCTATATTGTACATAAGCTTGCAATGTCTAGAAATCTGCTGGTGTCCTGTATTCTTCCCCCTTCCTGTCATCTGACCATCAAATTGCACCAAATTTACTACACAGGCTGAGTCCAAGCTCTAAGACAAACCGCTGGACTTTAAATTCTTGCTATGCCCTTACCAGCTGTGTGGCCTTAAACAAGTAGCTGAATCTCTGTGACTCAGTTTCCTTTGTAAAATGTAAATTAAAATAACGCTTTTCTCATATAACTGCAGTCAGGACTAAATTGGTTCATATATATATATATATATATATACACACACACACACATATATATATAAAATGCTTAGAAGAGTGATCAGCTCATAGTGAGTACAGAATGTTAACTGCTATTATCATTGTAACATCTTTAATAGCTCTCAGAACCTCATTTTTATCATTCTCACCACTGCTTTCTAGTTCAAGTCCTTCGTTTTTCTCACCTGGATTACTGTGACAGTTTCAAAACTGATCTCCCTGCCTCCCTTCTTACCATACTCTCGTTTTCAAAACTTTGACTATGCTAGCCACCAGTTTCAAATGCTTTAAAAGTTTACTACTGCCCTTAAGATAAATGCCAATGCTCTACATAATCCAGAAATTTACCGGATTTGCCATAATGCCATACAAAACTCTTCAGTAATCCAGTAAATTTCTTCAGCCACACTTCTCTCTCTTCTCCTAGCATGATATTTGAGCCACACTGATTTATCCTGTCTGCTCTCCTAGCATGTGATTGATCTAGCCACATTGATCAACTTGGGTTTGCTCAAAACCAGACTCTGTGAATCTTTTTTTAAGTGAATTACTGTAGTCAGTCACTCTGAGACTCTGCTGCTCATCCACCTACTTATCTCATCCTATCTATTACTATCCTCAAGTAGAAAAGAGCTAAATGATGAGATGTCATCATACATAAATGTTTTCATGGGATTTTCTGTATCTCTGCTTTAGCAATAAGAATATAGGTATGTACTATTCAAAGTAGGATTGGAAGATCAGCAGCATCAGTATTACCCAAGAGCTTGTAAGAAGTGTTTTCAGGCTGCACACAGACCTACTGAATGAGAATTTCTGGGAGCGGTACCCAGGAATCTCTTTGTAACAAGTTCTGTGGATGATTTTTAAGCATATCAATGTTTGAAAAGCTCAAATAAAGATGATTGGGCCCATAATTTATCAACTGTATTTAAAGATATTTAAGAATCAAAAATACTATTGATGAAAATATGAATTATTTTGTTTTGAGAAAAGGTCTTGCTGTGTGGTCCAGGCTAAAGTGCAGTGGTGCAATCATGGCTTACTGCAGCCTCGACCTCCTGGGCTGAAGCAATCCTCCTGCCTCACCCTCCCGAGTAGTTGGAACCACAGGTACACACTACCATGCCCAAATTTTTTAATTTTTTGTAGACTGGTGTCAAACTCCTGGGCTCAAGCAATCCTCCCACTTCGGCCTCCCAAAGTGCTGGGATTACAGCCTTGACCTACCACACCTGGCCACAAATATGAATTATAAATATAACTAAAATAAGACTACAATCCTGGAAATAACTGATAACGATAAATCTAAATCATTTATAATTAATAATCAAAATAATTGCACTTATACACCATGATCTGACAATCTAGCTGATACAATAACAAAACATTCTGCCAGAAAACACTGCTAATTCCAGCCGCCTGTTTTGTGAGCATGAGCAGCAGAAGCTCTACAACATAGCAAGTATTTTGTCACACTCTGGCTTCTGATAGAATATTAGAATACTCAGTAGATTCTGGTAATGAGCTGAATTTTATTAATGGATGCTGTATTTCAATAAGCCTTAATAACTAACTTAGGCTATTAGTAAGTAGTCATTAATTGTTCATGAAGGTTAAAACCTAGGCATATTTTTTCACTCATGGGAATGAAAGAATGGACTTGTATTTGGTAATTAATTTAATTCCAAAATGGACTTTCCTTGCCCATCAGAAGGTGACCAACCACTTTGAGAATTGTGGCTCTAAAGAGCCAGAACAACCTTCATTTCCAATCTTGCATATGAGTCAAACTGCCTGTTGAACAATTCAGGGTTCTTCTCTGGAAAGCCTCTCCTCTCTCCATCATCCATTCCTAAGTATTATTTCTTTCTCTGCCTTCCCCTAGCATAGTGTGCAAACCTCTGTGACTGTACTTATGGGGGAGTGAAATAATCTGTTCACATATTTGTCTTCCACACTCTAAGGATCAGGTGACACATGGATCTTACATCTCTGGCATCCAGCAAAATTATGTGGCACATAATCAAAAGTATTAAATTTTGAATCAATGAATGTCATTCTGTTAGTTTAAATGAATCCTGTATCCAATTAAAAACTATAGGCTACGTGGACTTCTATTAAACTTATACATCTATAAGAATTTTACATTTATCTCTATTAAATTTATTCCTATGAGTTTTTATCTATTCTAGCCTGTCAAGATCTTTTCAACGTTTGACTCTGACTAGGTGTAAAAAAAGGGAGTATCCAAAAAAAAACCTCTAGGTTGATATATAACCTGTCATTTACTATACCTGTCTATTCTTAGCTTTATCACATACTTTTTCTATCTTCAGTAATTTTGAAAACGATTAATATTTCCCATTTTGAAAATCATGCTGTAATGATGACAAATTTCACACAGAATAAGAAAGTATGCATAAGGACAGTATGAGTGACATAAATTCTCTATTAATTCATTCCCAATCTGGAATGAGAGCAGCTTCTATTAGAACTTCCCATTCTTTTTTGCCATTATTGTTCATAAATGTTACAAAATATTCAACCACTGTGAACCCAATAAATAGTAAGTGGAAATATGTATGGTTACAGTGGGAAGAAGACTCTACTGGGTGTAATAGACTTACTGTGACCTCTCAACATTCATATGTTAGAAGTCTAACCTCCGATGAGAAGGCATTAGATGGTAAGGCCTTTGAGTGGTAATTAGAATAAGATACAATCAAAAGGGTGAAGCACTCATGAATGGGAATAGTGCCCTTATAAGAGTCACAAGAGAGCTTGCTTCCTGTGCTCTACTCTCCACCATGTGAGGACACAATGAGAAGACTTCAGTCTGCAAACCAGAAGAGAGGCCTCACCTGAACTCAACCATGCCGGTACTCTGATCTCTGACTTCCAGCAGAACTAAGAGAAATAAATTTGTGTTGTTTATAAGCTACCTAGTTGATGGTAATTGGTTATGGCAGCCCAAACTAAGACACGGGGGAATCAAGAGATCCAGGTTTTAATCTGATCTGGACTAATAAACATTCCTTAAAATACCTTAATTTACCAAGGTCTTAATTTCCCAACTCTAGAACAGAAGTTTAAAGTAATTTAATGTTTAAGATCCCTCTCAATGGTAATAAATAAAGTACCTGTCCCACAAGGTGGGTATAAAGATCAAACAAAGTGGGCCAGGCATGGTGGCTCATGCCTGTAATCCCAGCACTTTGAGAGGCCAAGGTGAGTGGATCACTTGAGGCCAGGAGTTCGAGACCAGCCTGGCCAACATGGTGAAACCCCCTCTCTACAAAAATACAAAATTTAGCTGGGTGTGGTGGTGCACATCTGTAATCCCAGCTACTCAGGAGGCTGAGGCATGAGAATCACTTGAACCCAGGAAGTAGAGATTGCAGTGAGTTGAGATCACACCA
>NW_012117411.1:2687932-2718554 GCF_000951035.1 Colobus angolensis palliatus | reverse complement strand
AAAAATAAAAAAATAAAGCAAATGTAGCACATATACACCATGGATTACTACGCAGCCATAACAAAGGATAGGTTCATATCCTTTGCAGGGACATGTCTGTCTATTTATTATGTTGCCACTCTGTCTAAAAAAAAAAAAAAAAAAGTAATGTAATGTATACAATAGATATTCTAAATATTCCTAAAGCATTCATCATTATAATTCCATAATAAATAAAAGAATGTAGCATAATCTGCCTTCAGGTAGAATCTACACTTACTAAATCAAAGTACAATTTTTTTCCCCTGAGGCTAAAAAATGATTTTCATCTGCCAAGCTTAAGGAACGAGTTACTTGGATGCAGAATCTTTTGCTATAAGCTGCTAACATCTACTCTGGATATACATATTAACTTAAAAATTTTTTTAAAGAGACTCTCCCAGAGTATGCAGATATTCCCCAAAGGATTACCTTGGACTGGGACTTGAGATTCAGAGCACGTAGAGTGTGGAAATGCGTAAGTACCCTTTGAAGAGTGGGAGACTGAAGGCCCAGGGCTTCAAGAAGGGATGGGTTCTCTTATGAAGAGACCCTTCCTCACATCTCCTCTATTTACTTTTCTTCCATATTAATGTTTAATCATAATTACTTACCCATTTTACATTTTTAATCCCATATACTTTACTATTAATTAACTTATTTCAATACTCTATTTCCTTATCTAACCTCCAGCTTTTATCTTTAAATGTCATATTGTTATTCTTTTAATTTTTGACTCTTATCCTTATTTTCTTAAATTGGAGTTAATCTTTATTTTCCTATTCTCGTTTACAGCTATCATTTTAAATGTCTTTATGCCTATCACTTCAAATGTCTTAAGTGTTATCAAAATTTAAATTCAATTTCTAACTTTAATACAATTCTAATCTTCTTGAACTTCTTTTCCCTTTGTCATTTATTGATTCTATTTGTTATTATTTTGTGCTTGTCTTTATTATAGCCAGTGAAAAGCAAGTCTAGAAAAGGGTTAAAAGTAAAGTAAGTCCTTATGAACCAGAAATTATGGCAGTTTTCTTACTTGCAACTGCCCCTTCTTCTGCCACTCTGGTTCCCAAACAGATTCCCTAGCCCAGTCCTGGATGGCTCTCCAAAGAACCTTACTGACCTATGGGACAGAGCTGACCCACAGGTTAATTCCCTCCTGCAGGACCATGAGATTTATCTTGCAATTGGCATCTGGAGTTATTCCAACAGTGTCACTTGTTAAATGCTCACACTATCCAGGTTTTACATGAGCTACTCTGTCTATTTTAAAATTCATAACTTCAAAATATATAACCAATAGTCTTTGGAGAAAACGAAACCAAAAGAAAAATATATATATATTTATGCCACAATTAGGGAAACAAGCTACTACAGGGGTTACAATCATGGAAGCCACTTTGAATTCATTCAGGAAAAAGGCAGAGATAAGTGAATAAATACATTCATTCATTTATTCACTCATTTATTCAATAAATGCTTAATTCCTACCATACACCAGGTATCATGCAAGTCCTGGGTTCAAACTGAGGGAAAACAAAAGTTCCTGACTTTGAGGAGCTTCTGGTTGAGTGGAGGCACAGAGGCAGGCAAACATTAATCAGCTTCTGCCGTGATTAATTTGTCATTATGAACTTTAATTACTGAAAGAACAGGGTGTTATGAGAACCCATAGCATAGATCTAGTTAGGTTAAAAAAGAGTTCCACGAGGAAGCTGCATCTGAATTGAGATGAGAGGGTTGAGTAGAGAAGAAAAGTGGGAAGATCAACAGCCAATATTCCTGGCAAAGAAAAAGCTCCAATAAGGGCTCTGAGACAAGAAAGAGGATGTCACAGTTGAAGGAAATGAACAGATGCCAGTGTGTTGAAGAGCAGAGAGCCAGGGGAAAGGAGACAGGGGAGAAGCCATGTACTGTACAACTCTGATCACTATGTTAAGGATTCTGGTCATTTCTCTAAAAGAAATGAAGAGTCATTATAACCACAGGGCTAACATTAAAAGAACTGCTTTATAAACATCATTCAGCCTGCTGTGTTAGAGAATCCTCTGGAGAGGTAGGTTCCATGAAAAAGCCATTAATTCATTCAATAAATATGCATTAAGCACCTAAAATGTGCCTGCACTGTGGTAGGCACAGATACAGAAGAAAAAAAGAGATGAAATAGCAAAAGCCACATACCGGAAACATGCACTAAGACATATTTTAGAAGACTACATCAGCAGGCCAAGCCAGAGCTGAGAGGGCCTTAATCTGTGATGATGAAGTTGGAAATGGAAAAAAGTACATGGACTGAGGTGATAATTAGTAAGTTAAATTGACACTTAGTAGTCAATGATTCAAAACAAAAAAAAAATGCAACATATAAAATAAAACAACTGTTTAAGTAATATTCTTTTCTGTTTTACACAAAGGTTTTCAAATTTTCAATTGCATAGAGAACCCTGTTAATTTTCCTTGTTTCAGTTCTTCCACAATTTCAGTCTTTCTATTGAGTTGCTGTTTTCAGTCTTTGATTATTTAATACAAGTCAAAATTTTAGGATGATATAACTTTAGTATTTTCAGAAAGTCAGGCTCTGAAGTTCAACAACTATCACTATGGGGTTCAGGGTTCATTCTGACAGGTGAATATCAATAACTATAAGGCAAGGTGGAGATATAATAGAGAAATACAATTCAACTTTCTTGAAAGAAAGCAGTATTTTACATTCCAACCAAGAAAAATAAGAAAGAGTATCAAGGAAGAGTTGCTCAGTACACTGTTTAAAACATTCATCTGTGGCACAATGGAGAAACTCGGGATTAAAAACAGAAATCTGAAGTTGTTTCAAAAGATTTAACTGAGACTCATATATCTTAGTCCATCTCATAATCAAACTCACAGAGTTGTGCTTTGATGGTATATCTTTTAACTTCACAGGAAGAGACATAAGTGATGCTTCAGAAAATCTGTTGCTGGAACATGGTCAAGGATCTAGCCCCTGTATCACTCATTCCCAAGTAAGATCCAACACAAGAAATCTTTTGTAAAATTTAGTCTAAAGAATATTTCCTTCCCTAAAGAATATTATATATATGTGTGTGTGTGTATGTATATATATATATGTGTGTGTATATATATATATATTCTTCTTTTTCAAAATGGATATTCTATAACTAATTACATTTTGCTTTAACTGCCAGTAATCACAAAGGCAAATTAGGAGCTCTCTCTCTCTCTCATTCTGGTAGACATCTTTTCTCATTTTGACTTTCTATATTGAATCATGTTTTCCTTCATTTTTATTTTATTTTATTTTCTACTTCATCATATTTCACTAGAGAGTTTTCCTATTATAATTCTCTTAAATTCTTTGTGAAATGAAACAAGGCATACATAAAATTCACATTTAGTAGCATAGCCTAATTCTCCTCTCATGTTGCTTTCTCTTAAATAAAATTTTTCAACTCTTTTCTCAAGTTATTTTAAAATTAGTAAAATTATTTACCCCAAAAATAATCATGTTGGGCTTTTAACTGTCACTGCTTTAAATATATAAAAATCTTTGCCAAGGCCAGGAGTGGTGGCCTACACCTTTAGCCCATCACTTTGGGAGGTCAAGGCAGGAGGATCACTTGGGCCCAGGAGTGTGAGACCAGCTTAGACAACATAGCAAGACCCTATCTATAAAAAACAAAAATAAAAAATAGCCAGATATGGTAGTACACACCCATTGTCCTGGGTACTCAGGAGACTGAGGCAGGAGGATCACTTGAAGCCAGGAGTTTGAGACCAGCCTGGGCAACAAAATGAGGACCTGTCCCTACAAAAAAATTTTTAAAAAACAGCTGGGCATGGCAGCACACACCTGTAGTCCCAGTGACTCAGGAGGCTGAGAATGGAGGACTGCCTGAGCACAGGAATTCAAGGCTGCAGTGAGCTATGATGGCACAACTGCCCTCCAGTCTGAGTGACAGAGTGAGAACTCATCTCTAAAAATAGAAATAATAAATGTAAAAATTCCAAGTCTAATTCATTTCTAATAAAATGTAGTGATTTTTGTTTAGGATTTGAGAAAGTCTTTGCTTCTTTTCTTCATGAACTTATTTAATTGTGCTTTTCTCACAGTTCTCCTAGAGGTCTTTACACTCTATTTCACATTTGGTCTTTTTTATTCCTTCTTTTTCTCCGTAGTATCAATATGATCATGTCCGTGAACACCAATTACCTACCTACATATATACTACCTTATATAACTAAAGAGACTAGAAATCATTTTGTCTTCTAAAGTGTTAATTCTTGTTCTTACAACAATCTCTCACAGCTTTGTAATTCTGTCACCATCATGATTCAATGTCTGATGAAGGATCAGTCAATATCCTAAAATTGCACAATACACTCAAGACTCTGAAATTAATCTGAATTTTTTGTACTGTTTCCTTTTGTTTTTGTCACTCTTTATGAAGACAACCGGATGAAATGAACTCAATATAGACGTGAGTAACTCATGTTCTCCCAGGCCACTTAAGGGTGAGGAAGAAAGAGCCAAATTAGTAACAATGCAAATGGCTAAATCTGCATACCCACAAGTATTCCAACTCCTTTCAAATGCCTCCCCGCTAAGTAAGGAAGTTCAGAGAGGTTTCCCACCGGTGTTCCTTTAAGTGTATTTCCAAGTTCCACTGGAGCCTCCCTATTCTCCTGCTAATGACAATGAACATTTGTATCCTCAGGCCATGTAGAAAACATTCTAGCAACAACAAGTACAAGCATTAGAAGTGCAGAAACCAGGCCAGAAACAGTGACTCATGCCTGTAATGCCAGCACTTTGGGAGGCCGAGGTGGGTGGACAGCATTGAGCTCAGGGGCTTGAGACCAGCCTGGGCAACATGGTGAAACCCCATCTCTACAAAAAACACAAAACCTCATTTCTACAAAAAACACAAAACTCAGACAGGCATTGGTGGCACATGTCTGTAGTCCCAGCTACTCAGGAGGCTGAGGCTGGAGAATTGCTTGAACCCAGGAAGAAGAGGTTGCAGTGAGCTGAAATCACTCTACTGCACTCTAACCTGGGCCCCAGAGTGTGATCCTTTCTCAAAAAAAAAAAAAAAAAAAAAAAGTGCAGAAATCACATTCTCCTTTTTGGTACTGGTATTGTAACTTCCTACATCACTGATACTCTGTTTCAGTGCCTGATATTTCCAATATGTGAGCACTCCTCAGGTTTGTGTTTCAAGGTGATTTAAAAGGCACCTTATTGGAGTGGGCAAAAATCCCCTCTACTGGCATTTGTGGCGCGCTCTTGTGCACTAGTGACCAGGTATAATTGTATTACGCCCATAAAGTCTTACAGGCAGTGATTTTAGTATTGCTGCTATTTTTGGTCCCTGTTCTTCCTAGGACTCTGCCACAAATTCTGCAGTGGGGCAGTTAATAGCAGTCCATCAGAGCAGTTCACAACTTCTTCTGCTTGAATAAATACCCATTTTTCTCACAACAGTCTTTGGCCCTGGGAACAGTCTTCAAACCCCAGATCTCTCCTCTCTTAAGGTGAATTGCTCCCATGAGATCCAATTTCTCCTCCACATGGATCAGTGAAGTTTTTCGAAGCAGCTCACCAGAACATGTCAAATAGGTATGAACTTGAAGCATTATTAATACTCTCCTCATTTCGAGACCTCTTCCTCCCACCAGGATATATTTTTTTAAATCCTGTTTTACACAATGACAATTGTGAAAAATTACTATTAAATTATCTGCAACCAGAAACAGTGTTTCATAGATAGTAGGTATAGCAAAAATGTTACCAAAGCAACTGCCATAAAAGGGAGACAGAAAAAAAAACTTAAAAGTTCCTGTAGCTGGATAAGTTCCCTTATGTTTTATCTATTGCTATGTAACAAACCACCTCAAAATTTAGTGCTAAAGGTAACAATTTACTATTTCTCACAATTCTGTGTCAGCTGCATGGTTCTTCTGCTGATCTGGCACGGGCTTACTTATACAGCTGAATTCACCTGGTAAGGCAGGTAGGGGTAGAGCTCACCTGGGCCCTTGTGGTAGGTCTCTCCATGTGATCTTTAATCTTTAAGGAGGCTATACCAGGCTTCCTCACATGGTGACAGCAGCATTTCAAAAATGTAAGCTCCAATGTACAAGCACTTATAAAGTCTCTACTTGCATCACATTCACTGATGTCACACTGGCCAAAGCAAGTCACATAACCAAGCCAGAATAACTGTGAGATGGGACTTCATTAGAGCCTGGATACTGGGAGGTGTGATTGATTGCAGGCATTAATGCAGCACTCTAATACAGTAGACCCTTAATAGGGCTGTTACTTCTTCTTCCAATCCTCTAATACTTAAATCATGTTATTATTTAACAAAGTTTCTTTCCTATCTGCTCCACACCTTATTTTTTTAAGAGCTAAAGTATTCTTTATGGGTGTTCTAAGCCCATACTAGTCCAACATATCAGTGAATGAATGCTTATGGAGGATTCAAAAGTATTTTAAAATTTAAAATGCACCATATGCCACAGCAAATGCTCACTACTAAATTCTTAAAGCTCTTATGGAAGAAATAAAAATTCCTTTGAATGTTAAATGCAAAAGCTTTTAAATACATCAGGGCCAAGTAGTTCCCCCAACCAGGAAGAAGGGCATCATTCTACCATTGGTATCCCATACTCAACCTCTTGAAGTACTTTGCACCTCTAATCAATACTGAACGTATAATCACACGAAACGTCCAAAAGTGTCCAAAGTCTTAAAGTTAGAAAAAGAACCATTATCTTCTGGTTTCCACACCACAAGTACCCCAATGTGCATGACAACAAGATGTCAAAAAGTATGAAAACATTAACAATCTGAAAAATGGTAAATAGTATGAATAAAATGGCAAAACAAATAAATAAATAAATAAAAACAAAGAAAAGCTAAAGATGAAAAAAATCCATTAACCTTGTTTCATATTACAAGTTGTTAGTATTTTTAAATGGCCTACGATAATTTAAAGATGAGTTGAATAGGGAAAAAATAAACTTTTTAAAACATGGCTATATATCTTGTGATTAATCTGATATGTACTTTAAATTCTATTGTTTTTTGTAAATACCAATTCAAGTTCAAGATCGTAAGTTTTTCTGTGAAAATGAATGCACTCTGGAAAAGGTGTGTGCGTAACTGCCAAATGGTAATCATCATATAAGGTGGGTCCCTCTGGACTAAGGAGGTTAGAACTATGACTAGGGCTAGCATACATAATGATAAAAAGAAGTCAAAACAGCCCTTCTGGCTGTAATTATGATGCCAAACAAGATGTTGTTCTGTGAATAGGTGGCAAAATGCTTCAGAGATTTTCCACTAGGGGAGACAAAATGTGGAACTTTACTTATGCACAGAAGACTTTTTTTGTTGTTGTTAAATTAGGCCAACAGCAAGTTATTTTTAGGTTACTTACTTCACTTTCTCTCCTTAATGGGCTGGTATACAAAATAGGACAGAAAATGCACCATATGCCACAGCAAATGCTCAAATCCTAAATTCTTAAAGCTCTCATGGAAATTAAAGAAATCTCTATCTTAAAATATGAGATTTCCATTCAGATGAAATTAAGACTGTAAATGTTCTGACAGATATTTATCATTTAACAACAAATAAAAATATAAACATTGTTAAAAAAATACAATATTTTAGGAAATTTTTCCTTTATTTTTAGCAAAAATAAGTTGTAAGAAAAAGCTAAAGTTGGAATGAACACATTGACTTATATTTATGATTAAAAGTTAATATATAAAGCATACAGCATTTTCAAATTCTACAGTGACTAACACTTCTTGATTTCCTAAAGTTACAAAATGTAGATGACTCATCTACTTGCTCTTTCATAAAATCAATATAAAGTCTCTTCAAGCAGTTCAATTTTGTAGAAACACAAGCTTTCAAAACTTACTCTTTGTATTTCAACATACTGCATTCTCATTTTATTACTGCAACCACACTTCACCAACTATATTGTTATTTTGATTTATACTATTAGAACGAATTATGAAGATGGACAGAATGCATGACATTAAAAATGTAGATGAACATAATACATGACCTTGGAATTAAAATGTATATGCCGATTAAAAAGAAATGCTCCCAACTTCATCAATGACATTGAATCCAAACTATGTTATCAAATACACAATCTATTTTAAAATAGATCAATAAATTCAACACGTATTATACAACAAAACATTTACCATGTTCTTTGTAATATCCTGCTTTTACTGAAGCAAACAAAATTATAAGACAACAACAAAATCTGAAACCTCTTTGGTGAATAACACACTGAACACAGTTTGCAATTCGGATGAGTAATATAGAGTGCTTATTTCTTCAAAACATCAAGCAAAATATTAAAAGTTTTAGTATTCTCTTATTATTTTATGAAATTATCTTGTGAGTGTTTCATATGTTAAATGTGAAGGCCTATTTTTTCCCCTAAAAACAGGGCAGACAAATATTGCTAGATATAGTTCGTCATTCTATGTAACCTAGATTTAGCAGATTAAATGTAGCAATTAAATGAAACATTTTTAAACTAGTATAGGCATTCAAGCATATCAAAAATAATTTCTGAATAAAGCTGATCTGTGAGAAACTGTCATTTGCCAACAAAACAATGTTAACATGATCTCAATAGATACATGTACGATGCAAACTAGGAAACTATTATGATTGCTTACTGTTGCTAAACTAATAGTGCTAATGAAAGTGTATGTAAAAAGCTTATCTTAAACTATGTTCTAAGTTCTACATTTAAAAATACATATAAATAATCCTCATTTTAATACATTCCCACACACCTTAATTCTAAGAAATATCCTCCAAGAATAATTAGAATAATTAGGTCTAATGGCAGTTTTAAAAATTAGTCTATTAGATTGAAAACAAAAACTGCTTTAAAACTTTGAAGAAATCATTATATCTTACCAAAAAATGTATTAACAAAAGCAAAAAATCTAAATTACTAAAAACATAAATGGCTACTTTTAGGAAACCAGCCTCTGAATATGGAAAGAAGACTTACAAGCATTCGGAACTTCACTACAGTTTGTGCCAGACACCAAGCTTGGTCCTGAAATAAAAGTTCATGTCTAGATTATAATTAAAGTAATACTTTATATAGTCAGGTCAATTAATTCTAAAAAGACCAACCCTGAAGGTAACAAACAAAAATGGATGTGCCCTCAAAATAAACATTACAGTGCTAAACTTATATTGAACAGTCAACCTGGTTCATACTTAGACTCTTCTTAGTCAAGTTAATAATAAATGAGATAAGGATGCAGGGGAAAACTTTTAAGTAGGAACAAAACTAACTTTTGTTCCATCACAAAATAATGTGACTTTGTCAAAATAGTTTGGCTTTATTTTTACTTTGTATGGTAGCTAAATTCACATTTACATTACTTAACACTCTTTTTTTTTTTTAACCATATATTGACTTTAGAATTTTACTAAAGTTGGCCTCTAAGTAAGTACAATGGAATCCCAAGATTCCACATTGTATGAGTAGATATTTCTAGTGCAGAACTAACTCGTGAAAAAAAAAAAAAAATGATTACAAAACTTGTATATTGGTTTAAATTCATCCATTATTCCCAATCAAAATGAAGCCCTTCCCATGACACAATACTGCATAAAATAGTTACTACCCACACACAGTAACTACTTTTTAAGCATGTGCTTTTTATTATAGGATCACTAACATATGCTCCCAACACCAACGAGCTAAAGAATATGTATCACTTGCCAAACCTTTCTTCCACTGAGCATATATCTCCTCAGTAAATAATTATTTCCAGACAAATAGGAAAGGGAACTGTGCTTCTTTGACTAAATTATCCAACCTAGTACTGAAGGGGAGGGGAGAGACATGAGTGTGAAATTATCTTTAAAATGCTCTTCCTTACTGCCTAACACCTATAATTAAAAGCTTGATATTTTCAACCTGATTTCTTCAATGTGCACATGTAAAATGGTAGTCAATAGTACATATAAGAGAGTGTATTATTATAGGACCACAGCAGTACTCTGTGAAAAGTTCACTTCATAGGATAAAATGGTCTCGACCATTAGACAAAAAAGGAGAGGATTTCAGTTCCTATACAAACTGGTAATTAATTAGCCTTGTTTAGCAAAACAGAAAATTGCTCCATTTCAGAACCAGGAAAACTGGCTTCCTAAATTGCTAAACATTGCCAATTTAAGACTAAAATTCGCGGGGCGCGGTGGCTCAAGCCTGTAATCCCAGCACTTTGGGAGGCCGAGGCGGGCGGATCACGAGGTCAGGAGATGGAGACCATCCTGGCTAACATGGTGAAACCCCGTCTCTACTAAAAAATACAAAAAACTAGCCGGGCGAGGTGGCGGGCGCCTGTAGTCCCAGCTACTCGGGAGGCTGAGGCAGGAGAATGGCGTAAACCCGGGAGGCGGAGCTTGCAGTGAGCTGAGATCTGGCCACTGCACTCCAGTCCGGGCGACATAAAATTCCCAGATTAGCTACAGGCCCAGGAAGAGGTCCTCAGAACAGGAGAGCAGCTGTTGCAACAAACTAAACTACTTAAGATACCAAATCAAATGACATAGAAATCATTTCTCTAACCCTATTACTGGAATACAAGACGAATACTAATAAGAGAGTCAAAATGACACACAGGAAGTAGGGATTTCTTAAATTTATTATATTAAACTGCTTATAAAACATATTTCTCCAGAAAATGAGATTTAATTATAACTATGAGTTTATTAACTTAAAAACATACTAAGCAAATAAATAAGGTCTAAGGTTTTTGATTAAAAAAAGAACATTCTATAAAACTGAGACAATCTTAAAATGGGGCAACATTTAGTTTTGCCACATCTAATAGCCTCAGAGAACTTCATGAATAAACAACTGTAACTCTACTTGCAAATACCACAAACAAAATTCAAAATTAATTTTTAAGTTTCAGGTTTCAGATTTCCAAAGTTATACAGGTTCAGACAAAGATAGTATCTGACATCTAAACACACCCACAAAGTCAGATTTTCCTCTAAAGAATGTTTCTGGATCAGCTGTTCATAACATAACTGCCTGACCAAAGGGGGCAAGAAATGAGGAACATGATATATCTGCTTCTGGTAAATTGCTAGTTCCCTTTCTTCCAGCTCCTCAAAATTAATAGGGTCAGATATGAGGATGCTCGTTTAGAAAAACAGGTTGCCCATTGTAAACCCTGGCACTTTAGTTTTTAAGATGAAAAACATATAAAACGATGCCACCGAACAAATAAAAACACTCCTCTGAAGGAAAAAAAAGAGGCGGGGTAGGGAGAGCAGCTAGGAAAAATGAGAGTCAAAAGATTCCTAGTTATCACTAAAGGGAGGGCATCTACTACCTGGCAGTTACTATGTTGGATATTTACAAATATGGTTTTAAATGCACACAAAAATACTACAGTATAGTTATTTTTGTCTATATTTTGCAAGTGAGATAAAAATTAGGTTCACAGATCAAATAACTTGCTCCAGGTCATGCAGCAAGGATGTGGCTGCGCCTAGAATTGCTCTCCATCTGTCTGATGCCAAAGTCTCTTTCCATGAAGTTAAGCCCACATCTCCATTAACAAATATTCCTGCTGAGCCTCCACTGTGTGGACACAAATGCTGCAAAAAACTACAGAGGAAACAGAAGACATCGTTTCTGCCTTCCAGGCAGTTAACATCTAAGAAACATTCTGAAGACTCAGGTTCTCAATTCATGAGAAGTAGTGTGGCATATGCAGAGGAAAAAGCACTAGACCAGGAAGAGGGAGATGACTCACATACTGTGGGTTTTGCTATTTACTAGCCATATAACCTTAGGTATAATAATTTCTGTTATTTTCTCATCTGCAGAGAACATATATCTGCCTTAATCATCTTGTCAGCTATCTTACAAAATGAGAACTCATGCTCAAAGGTCTGGGCCACCTCCAAACTCAAAGCTGTACCTCAGATTCTAAATTCACCTCAGAGAAAAATGTGAGATGACCCACTTCCCAAGGGAAACTGAAGGAAGAATGTTCAGAAGCCAGGTGATTAAGAAATTCTCTGTGGGAAAGGAGAATTTACAAAAGAAGAAACTGCATCTGGCTGGCTGGGAGGTCCATGAACTAGTTAGCATCAACCACAAGCATTTAAAATAAATAAATTACTTTTTCTGTCTTAAGTACTAGTACCACAACACAATTTTTATCACAAACTAATCAATTTTAGAACTTTCTTTTTCTATGGAAAGCATGTATTCCCAATTCCAAACAGCCAACCGACAAACTTTGGAAAGCTATCTAGACTTCAATATGTTTGACTGAAAGACTTAATGAAATTCTTCAGAAGATTCCCCAGACTTTATTTTGTGTAATTTTAAACTAACCACTATGATAATGTACATATTGAGACAAAAGGCTAAAAAAAAATTAACTGAAATGTCACAGAAAAAATGACACAAAAACTGGTACAAACTAAAATGTGGCAATCTTTAGACAAACCCACAACTATCTCATCATTTCTATCTCCATTCTTCTCAATCCCTCTCTTCCCTTCTCTGTCTCAAAGTATTCCCTCCTTTACATAATTTGTTTTCTATATGTGAAATTACTGACTTCTTTGAGATTAGTAATAGAAACTCAAAACCAGAATATACAGATCAGACCTCCATGGAAGTTGGCATGTTAACAGTCTTCCCTAAATTGTTACTATGAATAGCAAAATTATCACAGTTAATTTTTCACATTTTTAAATTATATTCAAGATATTTCCACAGCATCATGATAAATTTTACAAACTTATTATGTTAAAACATATAAGATATCTTTATTTGAATAAATGTATTTATTTTCTAACAATAAAATGTGACTCCAACTAATGCTGTATTTAGGTTGGTTTGTCATAATTTACATAGGCATTTTGCAAGGGAGAATACAACTGCCACATCAAGAAACATACTAAGTTTACTTTAACTTTTACTACCACATATTGAAATGTAAATTAATAACTACTTAAAATGATTAAGTGTTCTTGTTAGAAAACATGACTGAAAAAGAGAAACACCAATAGAGCTCTTTAAGGAAATAAAGACTACAAAATGTACATATCAATAGTTTTTCAATTACATTTTTCTTTTTTTTTGAGACGGAGTCTCGCTCTGTCACCCAAGCTGGAGTGCACCAGCCAGATCTCAGCTCACTGCAAGCTCTGCCTCCCGGGTTCACACCATTCTCCTGCCTCAGCCTCCCGAGTAGCTGGGACTACAGGGGCCCGCCACCTCGCCCGGCTAGTTTTTTTTTTTTTTTTAGTAGAGACGGGGTTTCACCGTGTTAGCCAGGATGGTCTCGATCTCCTGCCCTTGTGACCCGCCTGTCTCGGCCTCCCAAAGTGCTGGGATTACAGGCTTGAGCCACCGCACCCGGCCAATTACATTTTTCTTAAATTTTCATTACCTATGCTATCAACAGTATTTTACCTCTAGTTGTATTTCCTCATTCTCTATTAACATTTTCTAAAAAAAGAGAACTTCACTCTGAGGAAGACCATAATAGATAATTAGCCATGCATATCTCAGCGGCCCCCATACCTGACTGCATTAGGTCTTTTTGCACTTTTCATTTTTTAGGTCACACAGTAACTGTAAGTAATGTAATGAAACCACAGCCTTGCCTGTATTTTCTCATACAGCCAAGCCCTGACTCATAAATATTTCACTTCTTGTTGTCTTAATTCTAAAAGAGAGTAGGCTGTATTTTTAAATAAGTGTTTTATTTAAAAATACTTCTCTTCTGAAAGCCATGCTGCCCATAATTTTGGTAAAGCAACAAGTGCACCATCATAAAAAGGACTTTCGTTCAGCACAATGGCAACCACCTAGACCTATGAACCAAAAATCTTAAACACTCAGAAATACAGAAATCATGTAATTCTGAACTAAATTACTTCAGAAAGAAATTCAGTATTATAGTACAGAAGAATGTCTTCCGAGCCTTAAAATGAAAAGAATAGAGTTCACATAAGAGAATTTAATCAAAGAAAATTCAAAATGAATTCAAAGGGGGAGATTGAAGGAATGGCTATTATGGGATAGTTGGAAGTCAAAAATCACAAATTCCTTATTTAAGATGTTGAAAAATGGTAATAAAAAAGACAACATTCCCAAAGGGAAAAAAAGAAATGATTTTGTTCAATTCACAAGTCTTTCATATATAAAAGGAAACAAATGTTACATCTAAATCAAATCTCCTGTCAAAAAGAGATATATATATTGAAGAAAAAAGTTAAACAATCCATTAGCTAGTATTGCGGATTTGTCCATAGCAAGGAAGAAAGAATATAAAGGAAAGAACTTTCCAATCCTCATTTTTAGTCTTTTCGTTCATTTCCCCCAGCTGAAATTGTGTAATCCACAAGGTTTACTTCAAAAATAAGAACAGAAACATTCCTCTACACAGACTAGGCAAGGTTGGTTTATCTTAAAAAAATAAAACTAAATACCAGAATACATTTTCTAAAACCTAAAGAGCCACTGTAAATAAATATAGTAGGAGATCCTTTTTACCCAAAGCTGCAGAAGCAAACCTCATTATCTGGTTGCTTGAGAGCCCTGGTGTAATCAGCTTTCCAATGTCCCATTCCAGCCAGATACTTCACTCATCTAATTGTACCCTAGGCCTATGGGCTACCATGTCCTGACTTAACAAAGAACACATAAAAACCTCTGGATTGTGACAAAGCTTTGTCTCTTACTTAATGTTGCCAATGCTGTTTGTGAAGCTTCATGACTCTGTTACCTGTCTGGAGACATTTCTGACATTTTTGTTTGGCCATGACCTCTGGTAAAATTATGTACTTGTTATTCGTGGTTCACCATGTAGATCTCTGAAGATTCAGCTGGTCATTCTACTTTATTATCCAAATTTATATTGTAATACTAATGATATCAAAAGTCAAGCATTGAACAACTTATTTACTTACTGATAATTTCTTCTCTCTGAGAACTACAATTTAGACTTAATTGCATTGAAAAGGGAAGAACTATTTCAAGGAAGAGCTTGTGAAAGAATTTTTGGAAGTCCATGTTAATGTTAAGCTCGTAATTCCAAGCACGTGGATGAAATGTGGCATGGATTTCAGAGACAGAGATTTAAAAGATATGTCTATATTTATATGAATAACCACTGGGGTGTGTGTGTGTGTGTGTGTGTGTGTGTGTGTGTGTAGCAGAACACAGTCCATGGTTTAAAACTAGCCCACTGCCTGATATTGAATGAATAGTGAGGTAAGAATGGGTTTTTTTTTTTTTTTGCATGTTTAAATGGTTGAATAGAAATCAAGAGAAGAATATTTCATTAAATATGAAAATTATATGAAATTTAAATTTAAGTGTCCATAAATAAACCTTTCTGGAACACAGGCACAGTCATTCATTTAGGTATTGTCCATAACTGCTTTTATAGTGTCATGGCAGTGAGAAAGTGTTGCAATAGAGACCAATGGTCCACAAAGCCTATATCATTTACTATAGAGACCTTTACAGAAAAAAATTTGTGAACCCCTGTCATATATGATGGCTCAGCATAAAATTCTAAAATCAGTAAGGGTTTAGGACATCTCATCTATTGAAATTATGAATTATTAAAGTAAAATAATGACCCTTCAAACTCAGAAAACAGTACCAAAGAAAAAATTAGAAAATATCCAAAGAAACCAAGAGTTATACAAGGATTCTTCAACCTTAGAAGTGACATACATGGCAAAAAACAGTAAAAAAAATGGTTCAAAAATTTAATAAATGTTCAAAATGAGATGCAATAGACAAAAAAAATTAAGGACACTTCAAGATCTTATTTAGGTATGGAAAATTATTAACTAAGTGATGATCTACTGTTTGGTGACCATGATTATCATGAGATAACTGAGATGAAACAGAACTTGAATCCTGCATGTTTTTTGCCTTCTAGACACACACACACACAAAATGTTGAAGCTGAAATGGAAAATCAAATAAGATTAATAAGAAAAATCAAAAATTAAAGCTCAACAATTAATAAGAGGACAATGAGTCACTTTAAGTAAGTCCAGGTATACACAACCAATAGATTACAGCTTCAAGGCTTGTAAATATTATCACAGAACCACAGTGGATAACCTTAGAAGAGTTACAAACAAGAGGAAAACAGACATAATACATAAGGAGGGCAAATGTTCTCATTTTTTTAAGGTAAAAGGATTCTAGAAAATGAAGATCAGTGAACATGACACTATTCCCCAACAAAATTCTAGAGCAGGTTATTAAACAGATGGTTTGTGAGCACTTAACAATTTTCTAAAAACCTGCCATAGACTTGTTAAAAATAATCCATGCCAAACCTTGTTTCCTTTTCTGACACTGTTACTAGATAAGTAGATCAGAGAAATGTCTTAGCTGCACAATATCTGGACCAAGAAAAGTATGGAGAAAGACTGTCATGGCCAACTTGGAGTAAATCAACTTACTATTTGTGTAATTTTGGACAAATTTCTTTTTTTTTTTTTTTTTTGAGACGGAGTCTTGCTCTGTCACCGGGGCTGGAGTGCAGTGGCCGGATCTCGGCTCACTGCAAGCTCCGCCCCCCGGGTTTACGCCATTCTCCTGCCTCAGCCTCCGGAGTAGCTGGGACTACAGGCGCCCGCCACCTCGCCCGGCTAGTTTTTTGTATTTTTAGTAGAGACGGGGTTTTGCCGTGTTAGCCAGGATGGTCTCGATCTCCTGACCTCGTGATCCGCCCGTCTCGGCCTCCCAAAGTGCTGGGATTACAGGCTTGAGCCACCGCGCCCGGCCAAATTTCTTAATGACTGGAGTGAGAGGCAAATTTCCATGGGTCTCTCCTGTTTCTGCATGTCTTGTGAGCAGAAGCACTGACAGCTTTTGTTCTGGACTATCTTTTGCCTAGCAAACAGCCTTGGAATACCCTCTGAAAGAGTAAATTTGCTTATAGTCCATCATAGAAGACTGGGCCTCCTAAACATGGGGTTCCTCATTTGTGACACAACTTGTTGAAGGTGAAACATCAACCCGAGACACTCTACAGAGCTTCTGTGGGACTTGGGGACAAAGGCACAAAAACAAACATGAAACTCATGCTGCTTGCTGTACTATTAGTAATAAAGTCCGGTCTCTGACTCAGGAGTCTTGTTTCCTGAGCATCAACAAAACATGGGCTGGTTAATTTGCTACTTTGCAAACAGAGTAAATCTCAGACCCTTCACAGTTGACAAGCTGTGACTCAATCTTGCCATTCATAAATGGGGGTAACAACATTTTTATAAAGAGATTATGAGGATTATATGAATTTATACACATAAAGTGCTTAGAAAAGTGCCTAAACTGCTCAATAAATGTTAGCCATTAAAATTTCAAATATATATCAGCAGCTAAACAATCATATCCAAAGGATTAATGACAAGTGAAGGAGTACACCCCCACTAGAAATGAAAAAGGCTCTATTCTTAACCACGTTCTGCTCAATATTCTTAAAATAATTGAGCAAAACTATAAAATGTATTAATCACAATTATGGATGACACAATTGCTAACATAAATAAAAGAATTAGAATTTCTTCAAAATCTTTACATGCTGGATAACTGAACTTATAAAACAAAAATTTAATGGAGATACAATCTTACTTTAAGGACAAATTATTCAGATGGTATATTAATTGCAATTTATTAAAAAATGAGTTTGTTTCATTAACAATGTAACACATCTGTTAGAGAAAAATTGAGATGAAGTTCTAATATTTCTGTATTAGGCCACACGTATAGTTTGTTGTTTAGTTCTGGACACATTTTAAAGGAAAACTTCAGCAAATATGAATATTAATACATAAAGAATAACTGAAGAAATGACTTCTTCAGCATAAGAACAAATTTTGAGGAAATGAAAATTTTTCGGATGTCTAAAAAGTTGTCTATGTAAACATCCTGTGTAAATACACAGCACAGAGATAAAAATAATGGCTAATTGAGTCCAATTCACTGTAAGGAAGAACTTTGTATCAATTAAATTTTTTCAAATATTAGACATTACAAAAACAAGTTATTTGCTCATGGCAGGTTTTTTAAAAATAAATTTTATTGTGCATTTTTAAAGTATACATGATATTATGGAATATACATAGACAGTAGAAAGATTACTATAGTGAAGCAAATTAACATATTATCTCAAGTAGTCATCCATTTTGACTTGCTGGCAGCCCTAGCTAAAATCTTCTCAGTTAAATTAATCCCAATTTTATTACCCAAAACCCTCATGTTGTATATTAGATCTTTAGACTTATTCATCCTACATATCTGTGACTTTGTACGCTCTGACCTACATCTCCCCATTTCCTCCTCAAGCCCCATTCCCACAAACACTACACCATTTTATATCAGAGACTTGAGCATCTTTGGATTCTGGTGTCCAAGGGAGGTCCTGGAACCAATGTTCCACAGAAACCAAGGGAAAACTAAATATACCACCGTTTCTTTATCCATTCATTTGTTGATGAACACGTATTTCCATATCTTGGCTATTGTAAATAATACCGCAATGAGCATATGAGTGCAGGTATCTTCATGGGGTGATGATTTCATTTCCTTTGGGTATATGCCTATAAGAGGGATTGGTGGGTCATACGGTAGTTCTATTTTTTATTTTCTTAGAAACCTCCATATTGTTTTCCATAATGAGAATACCAATCTACATTCACACCAAAGCGGACGAGAGGTGCCTTTTCTACACACGAGCACATTTGTTATCTTATGACTTTTGATAGTAGCCATCCTAACAGGTGTGAGATACCTCACAGTGGTTCTGATTTGCATTGCCCTCATGATTTATAATGTTGGGCACCGTTTCATATACCTGTTGGCCATTTCTTTGTCTTCTTTGGATAAATGTCTATTCGGGTCTTTGTTATTTTAAAATCTGATTGTTTCTCTACTGCTGAGTGGTATGAGTGGTATGAGTGTTTTTTTTCTGTTTTTTTGTTTGTTCGTTTGTTTGTTTGTTGAGACAGAGTCATGCTCTGTCGCCCATGGTGGAGTGCAGTGGGCTAATCACAGTTCACTGCAGCCTCAACCTCTTGGGCTTAAGCGATCCTCCCACCCCAGCCTCCTAAGTTGCTGGGATCACAAACACATGCCACCATGCCCAGCTAATTTTTGTAGTTTTTGTAGAGACACGGTTTCACCATGTTGCCCAGGCTGGTCTTGAACTCCTGGGATCAAGCATTCCACCTGCCTCGGCCTCCCAAAGTGCAGGGACTACAGGCATGAACCACTGTGCCCGGCCTAGTTATATGAGTTCTTTTAAAATTTTGGATATTAACCTTTTACCAGAGATAAAATTTGCAAATATTTTTCCCAGTCTGTAGATTACCATTTCACTTTGTTAACTGATGCCTCTGCTGTGCAACTTTTTAGTTGTCCCATTTATTTATTTTCATTTTTGTAGCCTGAGCTTTTGGTGTGACATCCAAAAAAAATCACTGCCAAGGCCAATAGTCTTTCTCCTATGTTCTCTTCTAGGAGTTTTATAATTTCTAGTCCTATATGTAGATCTTTTATCCATTTTGAGTTGACTTTTGTATCTGGTGTAAGATAAGGGTCCAATTTCATTCTTCTGCATGCAGAAATCCACTTTTCCCAGCACCATTTATTGAATAGATTATACTTTCCCCATTGTGTCCTCTTTGTGTCCTTTTCAAAAATTAGTTGACCATATGTATTTGGATTTATTTCCAGGCTCTCTATTTTGTTCCACTGGTCTATGTGTCTGATTTTAGGCCAGTACCATACTGTTTTGATTACCACAGCTTTGTAATATAATTGTAAATGAGGAAATGTGATGCCACTACCTATGTTTTTGAAAGTCATCAGCCAGAGATAAGGTAATGAGTATTCCCTCCTTCATGTTCATATGTCTTTACACTGTTCACAACTGTTCCTAAAAAACAAACCCCTGGCCGATTTCTCTAGGCTTATTGCCTCCCTGGTTTCTGTTACATTTCAGCTTAGCATTTTCAAACTAACAAGTTGTTCTTGGCAGCCTGTCTATATATTTTATTTATCTCTCTTGTTATCCCCACTTTTCATGCTCTATGTCCCATAGGCAATTTGACAAAGACTCCTGGACAAAGATTCCTAGACTTCTATCTCTACCTCTCATCTGACTTGGGAGGAAGATTAGAAAATAATTTCATGATCTCAAAGTTTCCTTTCAACTCTAGGATTCTCCAATTATTTGTTTTGCCATTAATAGAAATTGATCAATGCACAATGACTGAGAAATGAATGAATAAGTGAAAGAACATTATTAAACAGTTAACAATGAGCTTCTTCTATAAGAACTAGCAATCTGACTGGGTCTTATGTCAATCAGTCAAACAGAGGACAAGGAGTGCAAATGACTTGAAAAACAAACACCTGTGGGAACAAGGAAAGCAATTATGAGAGCAAAAGAGAGGCTGGGTACAAGTGGGAATGGAAGGTGGAGAACTATGGTGAAGATCTCAAGATTAAATTTTTAGAAATTATTAACCAGTAAAATCTCTCATTTTGTTTATAAGCCAAGCAACAGCTAATCAGCCAAAATGTAACTTAAGGCTATATAAAAACTTACTTGAATGAAAAACAAGAGGAAGATTCTAAGCTCTTAAGGAAAAAGCAACTATATACTTGCAAGGGCAAAAATGATATACACAACAATATAAATGAACCTCAAATGCATTATGCTAAGTGACAGATGCCTGACTCCAAAAACTACCTACCCTATGACTCTGTTTATATAACAGACTTGAAAAGACGAAACTATAGAGACATAAAACAGATTAGTGGTTACCAGGGACTAGATGGTGGGAAGAAGGGTTGAATAAAATCCCTACGAAGAAATCTGAAGGATTATGCAACTATTCTGTATCTCAATTGCGGTAGTGATTATACAATTATATGTTTGTCAAAATATAAAGAACTGTACACAAAAAGGGGGTGAATTTTACCATATGGAAATAATCTTTAATTAAAAAATGATGAAATGAAAGAGCTTAAAACAATTATAAAGATGAGCAATTAAAATATGGCTTATGTAATTTATAAACCATAATAAAAGTAAATATTTTGAGAGAAAATTATCAGCATCATTTCTACACTATAGTAATCAATGTATTATTTTAAAATGAAATGTCAAATGTATAAACAACTTGCTTTTTATAATAATTACCATTTCCACTGTTTCATGATAGTTAACATGTAAACATAAGACTACTCATTACATTCTATGTTTAAAATAGCCTCCCATAAGAAATGTAATTCTAGGAATCAGAAGATAAACATTAAACTTTTGTATTACTTATATATTCTGTATTTCATTACCATATTCTAGAGTATTGTGCAACTGCACTTAAACTTTGCTCTTATATCGCCAGAAAAATGAGTTGCTTTTAAAATAAAAACAAACCTTATAATAATGATGTTCCTTTAATATAATATGAATAAGTATGTGCATATACTTATTCATATTTTAGAATTCGGCATTATTTCAGCCCAATGGGAATGAGATGTTTTCAGGACACAATTAGGAAGACATCAAAGAGAAAAGACGTAAAATCTAATACCAATTATAAATAACAAATTGCACTGCCTTTTTACTGTGTGTAGAATATTTTGAACATCAGACATGTAGGATTAGGGATGGCTTGACATTACTGAAAATTACAAGGAAGCAAAGTTAGAAGGGATAAAAGGGCAATTCAAAGGCATACTTTTCTGGAAGTAAAGAAATATTATAAACCGATCAAGACAATATAGTTTTAAAATCATTTTATTTGGGATAACAAAGTCAGACTGTTGAGTTAATTTCATTTTTAGTTATAAGAGTAAACATTCTCTATAACATTTAACAACGTAAAATGCATTGAAATGTATGAGTATCTGAAAGCTTACATCACTGCTAAAAACTACCATAATGATCCTCCCCAGCTTTCCTTGGTTGTGCTGAATCTGCACAGTGAGCTGCTAGTGACAAGGAACATAGCCTTCGCACAATTCATGAGGTCTGTATATGTCGTATGATGTGTATGTCACGTGATGGGGACTGGGACACCAAAGCAGTGAAAAAAACAACCTAGATGAAGCTCTAAATATATGTTTTGTCAGACCCAAAGGGAAGAAGAAAGATGTCTCAAGAGATTTAGGTCAAAACTTCTTCTGTGGTATACTGGATAAAACCCCTGTGCCATTCTCATTAAGCCAAACTACAGCAAAGATACGCCGCACTCCTATAGTTGGAGTTGTGTTTCCTTCTAATGTAGCACAAGGCATAGACTGTACAATGTGGTGGCCAATATTCTTTGTGGGTTATAAATATGTATGTCTGTGCATGTAAAGTCCATTAAAAAGGAGAGCTCTAATATTAAAAAGGCAAAGTTTATCAAACAGCTTATCCACTCCCCACTTGATTTCTCGATTGGTGCCACCAACAGCTACATATATAAATGAGCACAGGACCAACACAACATTGTGAATAAATGAGTATTTATGGATGGTAATGATATAAGCTTCAGAGAAAAGAATGCCAGGTGGTTATTTATGTTTCTTAATCCTAATGTGATCAACTCCACATGCACTCTACCTTCTCTCACTGTCTTACCATTCTGTCTAAATAAGGGGAGGGTCCATTTCTGACTGGGAAGGAGGGGAATGATCTTAAGATACCTATTAGGATAAGACAGCCAAAAAAAAAAAAAAAACCCTTTAAAAATTTAACTCAGCCCTTTGAGCTTCACTAGCAAAGTGACTGTGGTAATTTTTCTTTGTTTAAATAGTTTTTATTTTAGGAAATAGCTTCTCTCATTCTTCAGTGTATGTTCATGGGGTAGCAAAAAGAAAACATGTTATATGAATAGCTTTAGATTTGATTCCATGCATTTCTTAAAATGTTTTAATTGGAAGTAATTTGAAAGCTACTGTAGTATCTTTTGGAGGAAATGACTCATCCAATATCACCCAATAGTTATAGACAGGTATAGTACCAGAATGCAAGTCTCCCGGTACTCAACATGGATTACTCTTTGTAGTAAACCATGCTGGCTATTTAATGATGTGGGATAATAACTAGATACTTTTCAGAACTATTCATCTTCATTCTCAGTCTTAATATGCATTACTATTATCATATATGTCCTTTAATGTACAATTTCCTACTTGGAATAAGGAAAGGAGAGTGCACTGAGATTTGAAATAGCCAGGTCGCAACGTGGAGGACACTGGGCATTTAAGTGGCAGGGGAATGGGAGCGGAAGGTGTGAGTTAATAGTGTTTTGTTTTACACCAACCTGGACAACATAGTGAGATCCCATCTTTATAAAATTTTAAAAATTCAGTGAGGCTTGATGGTGTGCCTGTGGTCCCAGTTACTGCAGAGGCTGAGGTGGGAGGATCACTTGAGCCCAGGAGGGTGAGGCTACCATGAGCTATGATCCCTCCATTGCACTCCAGCCTGGTCAATAGAGTGAGACTCTGTCTCAAAAGAAAAAAGTAAAAAAAAATTTTTAAAAGAGGAAAAGAGGTGTAATTATGTATAAAACCCACACTGTCTAGCTTAAGTTTCCCAAGGGCCACATATCACTAGTGGTATGTCAGAATTATTTTCAGTCTGTGGAAGGGAAAAAGGAAAGAGAAAAATGAAAGGAAGAAAGGAAGTAGGGTAAGAGAGACATCCTCCTTCATTATCAACAGAAAAGATTATAGACTACTTTTCATATTCCCAAGACATTTAGAATAAAATTTCTGAGCAAGTTAGTGCAATTTTAAATATGAACAAAGTGTGTGAGAGGGAGATCTGTAGGGCATTATGCTTATAAGAAAATATTTGTGCATTAGTGTGGTGTTATATGGAGGGCTGTATCACTTACTCATGCCTTCGTATCCAAAAGCAATTTGATCAAGCTAAAGAGTGGGATTTTAACTTTAAAGACTTGGAGTTTTCATCAAATCATAAATCTTTAATCTGGTCTGTTTAAGGATATATACTGAAAGAAAGAAAGAAAGAAAGAAAGAAAACAGAATTTGTAAACTTACAGTATGTTTTCCAATGCAAAGAAGTAAAGCTATCTAAATGTGGTTATAAATCCCAGAAGAGATCTTGATTTGACCCATTTCCCTCCGTCTTTCCCCACAGAAAATAACAGAAATACTTGGCTTGTCCTTACTGTATTCATAGTGTACCCATTAGAAATATTTACATACACTTAATTCTATTCATATTAAGGTATAATGATGAATTTTATGATCAAATCCATCAGTTTAACTTTTGGTAAATATTATTATATTAGAGTACTGAACTACTGAAAGTTTGTTGTCCAAAATCACAAATATCCACTCACAACTTTCAAAATTTAAGCATAATGTTGTTTCTCAGATCAGGAATTTAAAAAGAGGATACAGAAAGTGGAACTTGAAGTATACTCACCTGAGATGACAGCCATGACTTTGCCGATAACAAACAGTGTTTCCCAATGTGGTATGATATAAAATGGGTGTAGGATAAAAAATAAAAAGTAATTTCAAAGCAAGTTATGCAATGATATAGATGGAAGTTAATTCTTTGGCCTCCTATGAAACATTCATTCCTTCATTCGACATTTACTTACAGGGCTCTTCCCAAGTGCCAGGCACTGTTCTAAGTTAAACCAAAGCAAAACAAAATCCCTGGCTCCATGGAACCTACATGTCATTGGGGGAAAAGATGTTAAATAAACATGTTTTCCAAATGTCAGTTAATGATAGTACTATGAAGAAAAATAAAATATGCTAAAGGTAAATAGAGTGATCCATGAGGATTTGTTACTTTATATTGTACAGTTAGAGAAGGCTTCTCTAACAAGGATACGTTTGAGCAGAGACCTCCTGAAGTTAGTGAAAATACAGGAGGATAGATCATTCCAGAGAAAAGCTCTGGAGTAGGAGTCAGTTTATCTTACTTTTAGGAATATCAAGGAGGTTTGTATGTACACAGCAGGCCAAATAAGAGAAAAAACAACAATACCTTATGTAACATCTCTTTTATTCTGAGAGATATAAGCAGCTTTTGGAAGGCTTATACAAGAGGAATACAGATACATTTTCAAAAGATCACTCTGCTGTGTGGAGAATAAACTGTGGTGCCTGGAGGGAGAAGAAGCAGGATCAACTAAGTAGTTATTGCAGCAGTTCAAGCAGGAGATGATGGTATATCTGACCAGATTGGTAGCAGTGGCTGTACAAACTATATGTATAGAAGAAGATCATTTTTTGTTCCCATTTAGTTAAACTAAAGGTAAATTCCATAAGGAAAAAAATTGAAAACAAAAAGGAAGTGAAGAGTTAGCTACAGGCATACAGACATAGATCAACCAAATCCTGGAACATAAATTTGGGTGAGGTAATAGTGAGGAATGGTTCTTAAAGATGTTGGGGATCTTTTTTTAAAAAAATTAGATGATTTTATGACAGTCTACATATGTTAAGATGTTAAGATATTTGGATTAGTGTACTGTAAGTTTTTCCTCACTATCTGCCAGTGAGAAATTTTATAAGTGCTTTCTCCAAAATATGTCTACCACTGATTTTTTCCTACCCCTAAAATACATTTTAAGAAAGTTTTTTTTTTTTTTTTAAGGTTGAGAAAAAGTTGCAAAATGATGGCTATCATTGGGTGTGTGTACTAAAATGATAAAAAGCTAAAATAATACAGAAAACTTTCACAGAGAATGCCATCAAATAAACATAAAATTAAATACCAGAATATTTTTAAGATATTTCTAGCAGCATCCTTCCTTTGGGGAATTCAAAGTTAATTTCCTTAATCTGCTTTAAAAACAACAACAAAAAAAACAAAAAAAAACTTCAGACATTCTAATGGTATAATCTTTTAGACTTCTGTTAGAAAAATCTTTAAGAGGATACACTAAAAACTTAAATAAATTTTAAATCAACATTAACAACACAACGTATATGTTAAGTCTTTCATGAAGGAAATTAAAGCAAATTGAAGAATATTAATAAACTAAAAAAATGCTGAGATCTCTTAAACCACTAGGAATTCATTTTCTTCACAGCAATGTGCTTTTCAACATTCAAATTATATTCACTCTTGCTAACGAAAATAACTTGCCACAGCAGAAAAAATAATGAAATATCAGTTCTATATACATATTATACTTATCAATATAATGGGAAGGTATGTTCTAGATATAGTTGACAGACAGTAGAAAGAGAGAAGGGTACAACCAACCCGAAAGCTAAATTCAAGCAGTAGTTGAGTACAGGTCCAAGAATGTGTATTTCAATAATCAAAAAATGCAAAAGGTTGAACCTAAACCCCACAGATGCTTTACGGGGAAAATGTATTTTTTAAAAAAGTTTAGATAGATTTAGTTAAATTGAGTAAATTTAACCATTCAAATTGTACTTGGCAAATTGGAACAATGAACAAAAATACAAGTCAATTTAGAGAGAGTAAACAAAGTTCACAATTACAAAATGAAACAGCAAAAGTGAATCCAGCTGTAAATCATTAAAATATAATGTGGTATTAAAGATGAAATTGAGGTGGTATCAGTGTACTTTTAGAGCACAGATATACTGTTAAGTTGCCTGGTAGGCAAATATCTGTATAGATAAATAAAAATTCCTAATCACTCCAATTATAAAATTGAGATTATACTCCTAAAAATAATAAGGCCAATACTTAATATCACATTTGAGGAAACAGCAAATTACCAAGGCAACTGTTTAAAGAAAAACTAGCTTTCATGAATATTACTACTGAAAATATATCACTGTACACCCATAAATTTACTTTATAATTTTAATACTAAAAGTGTTGCAACGTAAGAAATCTAAATCTTCTCTAAAAACTCTCTCCAGCTTCTCAATATTCTACTACTAACCTCTTAGGTCACACTATTTCTTTACATTTCACCACAGCTAGGCACTTTTTTGTCTGTTTGTTTCGTCTGGGAAGTTTAGGGCAGGAAATGGATAAATACACACAGCAGAGCAAAATGGTATATTAAAAAATACTTGGAAGTAAGCAAGTGGAAGCACTCATTTATTTTACAGGCAATAATATCTTCAAGAAAACAATATTCTACAGGGAAGAGTATCCTACAATATGAGTATTTCTGTTATTCAATAATAATAAATTTTCACATAACCAAAGCTGGGCTTAAAAAAAAAAAGTGATGGCATATTTAGACAACCCTTCTAACTATGCTTAGTCAAGATGTTAAAAATGTTACAGGGCCCACTTTGAAGTTCTGAAAATCAAATGAGGAAGCTAAAAGTCTAGAAAAACTCCATAAGAATGCAATGAAAATGACCTAAGACTTATGAAAAAAATAATGTTCCCAGAACGTAAATTATTTTATTTAATAAAGACTATAGAATTGTTAGGACTTTAGTGCAAGTATACTAAGAGATACATAGTTGGACCTAAGAAAATGTTTATTCCACCTAAGGAAGGAACAAAACTAAACTACAACATTTAAAATTTGAATTAGGCATAAGATCATCTGCAGACCATGAGCACTGGAACATGTTTTTTTAAAAGTTTCAAGCACAGGGATTACCTTTACAGAATCTTTAAGAATATAAAGAGGAATCTTTCTGGGTTGGATTTATTAGAACTCTATGAATTAAGGGCTACATAATAAAGTTGCTTTTGAAATCAGTGCTAATATTAAAATCTCATTAGGCCTATTTTAAGACATAGGCTTTCTTTTATCAAAAAGTAGTACGAATTTTGGCACCAGTTAGAATAGAACATTTTGGGTCCATTCATTTATGAATAAGACAACTATCATTCATCACAAAGTTCAAGAAAAAATAGCTTGAATGTGCCAATAATTAATATTCAGCAACTGTAATATAATTGATACTATTTCTGAATTAAACTGACTTACAATTTTGTCTATTAGCAATCATGTTGAGAAAACTTCTTAGTGACCTGTGTGCTCAATCTCATTCTCTTCTTACAAATCAATGGTCTCTTTCCAATTTAATTCAGAGAGGCAGAAAATACATGATGTTCATCATTCTATCAGTATTACAACTAATAACTGATTTAACATGACACAAAAACAAACAAGGGTGATGAGGCAGACCCAGACAGAAATCCGAAAAAGTCACACATAAAATCCCTTTTATGTAATTAAGTTTTATATCCTTCACGTCTTCTGTTAAAATAAAAATGGTAAATAATTTCTCTGACTACATTCACTATACTGTTACACGCTCTACGAATCTCAATCAAACCATGCAGTTATTTTCACATACTTAAATATACTTTTCATAAAGTATAATTCTAATAGCTATGCAAAGAGACTTGTTTTGTGTGTTTGAAATTTTGCTTGTACAAAGGAAATATAACTTCTCATCACAGTTACATGTACATATAATGTTCACCTTTTTTCTACTGTTATGTTGTGCCACATATAACTATTTCCTCACTATTTTAGGTTTCTAGAAAATCATGAAGGTTTATCTTATTTTTTTTTTAAGCAAAACCACTGCAATATAAGAAATGCAAAGAAATGAAACTCCAAGTACAGCTTATTCAGGCACAACCATTTCATAAATCTCTTCATATCATAATGTAATTAAAGGCCTATTTCCACCCCAAGTATAAATTATACAAAAACAATATCCCAAAATATGAGTCAGGCAATTCTGAACATTATAAATAGCTCATAATTAACATACGTCTATGTTTCCTTTGATTGCTGTATTTATTCTAATATACACTGAAGTATATTGGTAACATTTTAACAACCTAAGTATAAAGTATTAATTGTACATATATTTAAGTTGAATTAAAAATTATTCCCTTAAAAATCCTCACATTCTTTTTTGTACTTAAAAGTGAACTTTTAGATGATCTTTTTAAATTGAGTGTCCTCTCTCACCTACAGGGATGTTTCATCAGGTTTCTAGTCTCCTCTTTCAAAGTTAGTAATTTAATCACAATTAAACATTTATTTCACTAAATTTTAGATAACAATGGAATGGCGTGTATCCTCAGGAAGTATTTAACTAGACTGACGACTGAATATGAGTCTAGTTAGGCAATAAAAATAAAAGGAAAGAAGGAAGGAAAGAAGTTAAGCAGGCAAGAGAAAAGAGGCCTTTAAAAAGCTCTAAAGCTAATATTAAATTGGCCCTAATGATCACAGTGTATATAATTTTGTACCCACTCTTTTAATATAGCTACAAATAAATTTGTAAGTAAAAAAGCTCTAAAACCGATACGAAATTGCATGACTCTAATGATCACAGTGTGTATAATTTTACACCCACTCTTTTAATATAGATAAAAATAAATCAAAATTGGAAATTAATTGTGTTTAATAACATCAAACAAACACTACATTTAAAAAATCCAGTACACTGGAAATGTACTGATCCATAACTCATAGTGACAGAAAAGATAAACAGTCCCCTTGACAACATAAAACATTTCCCAAGGTATGCCACAATGCAAACTTGAAGACAAAAATAACTGAAAGCTCATCTTTACTTCAGTTTTGACCTCTAACACTTGCTATTAAACATATCCCTCTTGCCTCCGCTGCTGCCTAAACAAACTATTTAAGTTAGGAGAGCCTGCAAAGATGTGCCTTACAGGCAAACTTTTGTTTTCTAAAAGTAAATCTCTCCCAATACTTCCAGTTGGAAAACGTCCACTTCAGCTGCTTGACAACAGGACGTCACTTTCTCCCTTGGGCTTACCTGCTACTACTTAAATATTCTTCCAAGTAGACTCTGGACATGTTGAGAGGTAGCTCTTTAAGCACTGCTAATCTATGATGACTACATATGCACACACCTTATACACACTCCCACAGGTCCTTCGTACCCTTTCCCCCTCCATCCTCCTCGGAGAGCTCACCCAGGCCACCTAGCGCACCTTGCATGGCCAAAGCCTGCCCACCAGGGAGCGAAGAGTACTTCAGGAATAATCCTCAAGATCAAGAAACTTACTGGATTTTAACATGAAATGGAAAAAAAAAAAAAGGTGTGTATGTGTGTGTGGGGGGAAGGGGGTGGTAGATGGGAGAACAGGAGGCTTACAGATAGCAGCTGTCCATTAAGTGGTTTAAATCTGTTGGTTAAAAAGCTGAATAAACAAATACACAGATGGGTCTAGGTCTTCGGGGATTCCGGATTCTGCGCAGTCTCCCAAGCGGTGGCCAGGTCGACTTCTCTTGACTCATCCCTATGCAAAACGCGCACTGGCTCCACTTTCCAATCCCCAGACTTGCACCCGTCCTTCCCCTCACGTTCCTTCTAATCAAAGCGTCACCCCACCCGCCAGGTGCCCTAAGAGACTTACCTAAGAGATTCCAGAGTCTGAGAACAGTGAGGATAACTTTTCCTCCCTGCTCTAGAAAGGCCCCAACACTCACAGCAAGTGAGGGTCCGCACTGAGGTCGGGTGTCAGGGCGCGTTGCGGCCTCGCTGGTGGGCAGACGCGCGCGAAAAACGCG
>NW_012117411.1:2671726-2687882 GCF_000951035.1 Colobus angolensis palliatus | reverse complement strand
GGACCCGCGCTGTGCCCGCCCGCCCGCCAGGGCCACTGTGGACTTCCAGGTAACAGCCAAGTGAGAAACCCTCCCTATCTCCGAAAGGTGTCTGCGCTCCTCCCACGTCCCCTCCCCGAAGTGCCGCGAGGTGCGATTTCACCCCAAACCCACCCACAAACAGCCAGGAGACCTCTCCAAAGCGAAATAAAAGTAAAACCAGGCCAGACCCCGGGGGAAGTGGGTCGTGCTAATGCGTGGACAGGGAAAGGAGCGCGATCAGGGGCAGCAGTTATCCCCATGCACGGTTATCCCGAAGCGTCAGTAGGGCCCAAGAGTTTCTTGAGTCCAGAAACAGGAGTGTCCCCTTTCCGTCTCTCTCCTTCCGGGAGAAGTACTTCTGAGATGAACGCTGAAGTGCCCAACTTAGACGCGAGAAGCGTGCACTTGCCCAACTGAGTAAATAAAGGTCAGCAGTGGGATCAATAAAGTGCGAGCTTCTAACCGCCAGATGTTTTTACTGTTGTTTCTCCTCCCGAGGTTGGGTGGGGGAGGGTGCGGGGAAGAAGGGGAAAAGACAACAAACAATTAAAAAGAAGAGAGTAAACAAACACACATCTGGTGTTTCGACACACATTCTCCTCCAGCCGCGGTCTCTCCGGACGAAGCAACATTTTGCATATTCCAAACTAAAAATCATCCGAGAGCCAACAGCAAGTCTCCCCTCTCCACCCCCTTTTCCCCTATCACAAAGCAAAATTAAAAAGAACAACAAGTGGTGATGCTGGGTCCGGAATGCGACCCCAACGCCGAGCCCAAATTTGACACATGTCACACTCGCCCTGACAAGCAGGGCGCTGCCTTTGGGGCGAAACTTTGTCGCCACCACGGGAGGAGCGCGGAGCAGAGTAAAGTCGCAGCCCGGCCCGGCGTGGAGGTGGCTGGGACAGGGTGGGGTGCGGAGGTGCAGCGCGCCAGAGTGAGGGCCAAGAAACTTACCGCGACCGGGGACGCCGTGGGCAGCGTCCCAGGAGGTGGCACCCGCGGCGGCAAGGCAGAAGCCCCCAAACAACACACCCACGCGCGAGTCCGGGCAGCTGCTGCCGCGAGTGGGGGGCGCGCCCGGGGAGGGGGGGCGAGGAAGCCGCAGCCGGCGGACGCGGCCGCCGCATAAATAACCGGGGCGGGCTACGGGTCGCGCGGGGCTAGAGCTGGGGCGAAGCGGCGGCCGCGGAGCTGCACGCGCCGGTGTGTCTCGCGCTTTCTCGGAGGCTCGCGCTGTCTCGCGCAGCCGCTCCCCCCACCCGGATCTGTGTGTGTCTGTGTGTGTGTGTGTGTGTCTATGTGTGTGAGTGTGCGCTGGCAGGCGCGCGCACCCGGCCGCGCGCGCGTGTTGTTGGCAATGCGAACTGTACACACACTGCGCACGGGGCTGCCTCTCCTCGGAGGGGCCGGGTGGGGGACAGGACGCCACAGAGGATTCTGAAGTACTGCCGGGCCACTTGTTTGTTTTGTTTTACTTTGCGTTGTTACTGTCGTTGATACAAAAAGAGGTTTGGAACCAGCTGGTTAGGATGCCTTTCTCCCCTGTCCACTTATCTCCCCCCGTTCCCTAACTTCTTTAAGGAGGGGGAAACGCGGAGCAGAATATTGTTCGGATTTGCAGCGGAGCCTCCTGGCTGACGTCAGGTCCACCTGCTATGTAAACAACCCGCTGGAGAACTTGTTTGTGCTGTGCCAGATCTTCCCCCACCCCCACTCTCTCCCCACCTCCTGCTCCGCCTTCTCCCGCTCGCCCCAGACGGCGAGTCAGGGAAGGGGGTGGGGAGGGAGGCGAGAACAAAACCGTATGCTGTATTGGCAAAACCGAGTTGTGTCTGCTGCTTCTTGGCAGTCCCCAAAGTACGTCCTCTCAGCAGACGGAGCTGCTGGCAAATGAAACAGGGGATTCCACTTGAAGTGCAGAAAGCCTCGAAGGGATCCAAAGCCCTCGGTGGCAGGGAGTTAAAGTACATGGTAGTCGGAAAGGGAGACCCGAGCGTGCGTTAAAGCGCTGATTGGCCTTTCTTTCCATGGTGTGCGCCTCTGCGGCCTGGGGCGGAGAGAGGCCGAGTGTCTTTCTCTTCATTGTTGCCCTGGTTCCTGTCTCACTTGGGCCAAGGAGTTCTCGGGCTTCCTCGTGGTCGCGCAGCCCAGGTCACCGGGGCGCGGCTTGGAAGGAAGGGGCCGACGAACTGGGACTTAGAGAGTCCGAGGTTTTCGAGAAGGGTCCTATCAGTGACTGAGGGACCGAGGGAGCAAAAGTAACCGGAAAGAAAGGAAAGAAGAAACGGCCAGAGCCTGCTCCGCGTGCACTTCAAAGCCTAGGCGCCCGCGAGGGGATGCGCGGGCCCAACCTCCAGCCCTGGGTCCTGGCTCCTATTCGCCGGGTGTGACGCGGCTGGCCGGCCCGCGCGGAACCCAGGGGGGTGACAGGGGAAAGGCCGAGGGAGGACAGGGCGGGCCCCGGAGGGGACGCGCGACCGAAATCCTGGCGAGGGGCTTCCTCCGGAGCCCCAGCCCAGAGAGGGGCCGGCGCTCCCTCCCCGCCTTCTCCCGCCGGTCCCTCCCCTGCCCGGGGGCCGCGCGACCCTTCGCCGACCGCCTTCTCCGCGCGCCGCAGCCTGAGACCGCCGCTTTGCTCGCAAGTCAGTCGCAAAGCGTGGCGTTCCGAGAGGCGCTGAAACTTTCCTCCAAATAGCTGCGGCCAATAGGCCATGGTGAACAGAGCCTGGCCCCCGGCTGCTTCCCGGCCCTCCTCCCTGGGGAAAGAACGGCTAACTTGAACCCCTCCGGTGGCAGAAGAGGGAGTGGTGGTGGTTGGGGAGACGGGCGAACCGCACGAACTTGTGCCTTTGAATCTTTCCTTTCCTCAAAGAGCAGCGCGCCCTTTCTCTAAAGGGCAGCCGCGAGCTCACACACACACTTGGCACCAACCCTTTCCTTCAGAACCCGCGGCTCTCCTAGGGAGGAAGCAGCCCTGGCACCCAAGTCGGTAAACACACCGTCAGGGTTTTTTAGTGGAACCAATTAAGTCAGTAAGCCATGGGGCTGGCCCTGGGAAGACGGCCCCTGCCAGGAGGAAGAGGAACGAGGTAGAGTTGGGCTTTGAATTGCGGTTCTTTACTTGAGCTTTTCAACTCCGGCAGTCCTCAAGTGCTGTGCCTACAGACTGTGTTCTCACTCTTTTTTAAATCGTCTTTTTCTGAAATGCAAGCTGAACAGTGGACAAATAATCCGAATCTTTTAAAAGTGGGAGCAGAGAGAGAAGGAGGAGCAGTCATTATCATTAGAAAACGCCAGCCCCAAATGGCCCTACCTCGCCCTTTTGAAAGGTGGGGATAATTTTATGTTAAGTAATCTGCGTTTATGCTTCACTAGGAAACCTCAATAAAAACGGATTCTGAATTAACTTGAAACTATTTTGGAAGAGAGAAGAGTAAACGACGTGGAAATCCTTGGAAAGCTGGGGATGTACCTTTCCAGGGGGGTTGTAAATGAAGGGAACAGAACAATCAAAACGTGGACAGCTTCTCACTTCTCTTTCTTCTTCCTTCCCCGCGTACATCGACCCCACTGACTTCCCTTTCTCTCCAGGTGTACCGAGTAAGTGAGCGGGAAAGGTTTATTGTAAAAGAGCTTGGGCCACTTGGAAGATCAAGTTCCCAACGAGGAGAAGGAGGGTTCGGGTCTCAACACTTGGAGAGGAACGAGTTTAGTTAGCCTTTCACTTTTCTGTACACAAAGAAACGTTTTGGCGAAATTCGCAGCCTCTAACTTTCCTTTCTGGCGAGTACAGATAACCAAGAGGTGCGAAAGGACATCTCAGTCGGAGGTGCATATATTTATACAGTGGGCGCGTACCTTTCCGGGGCCTCATTCGCAGTGAGACTGAGCCCGCAGCTCCCCAGTGCAGCCGCTCAACTTCGCCCCCACTCTCTCTTCCTCGCCTGCTGCCATGCCCAGGCCACCAACCCATCCCGCGGGGAAGCTGTTCAGGGAGTTGGGAAAACAGGTCCTGACAGGAGCCACTGCCCTCGGTGGACCCCTCTGCTGCAGCCAATGGGCTGGGCCCGGGTTCGAGAGGTGAAAGTTCAGGCCCGGGGCTCGCAGCTCGCTTTGCCTCTCCGGCCGCCTGTTTTTCAGCCCCCGCCTCTGGCTACACTGCAGACACGGCCCGGCTACCAGGGGCCGCCACGGTGGCACGTAGTTTGTTGATGGGTGGTCATAAAATATATTTATTTGCAATTCCTTGAACTCGTCCACCACTCCCGCCCCAGCATGGCCCCGAACACTGCAGGCTTTGTTCGCCTCGGCTGCTGCTGGAACTCGCCGGGGTTTAGCGCTCTGTGCTAGCAGACCCCCAAAAAAGTTGAAGTATAATAATAGGAAAACCGTGTTTCCGCAGCCGAGGAAAACGCTGAAAGGGCAAACAGCGATCGAATAGTTTTCTTTTGCACAAGTCACTGGTCAGCCCACTGGATCAAGGCAGCCTTTAAACGAAACGCTGCATATTGGAAAGAGAAGGAAAGCCAAATTCTGTCCCTGTAGTAGCCGCGCAGGGTCATAGCCACTGTTCAGGTCTCCTTTGCAGCACGTGGATCTGCAAAAGTCATTTAAAGAGGTTCCAGAAGAAAGTTCAGTGGGACAACTGGGTGAATGAAGAGTTTCACCAAGTGGACATCAAAGCTTCCTCACGAAAGTTTATTTGATTTCAAGTTTTTTTTACGACGAAACCACAAATCAACAAAATCTGAGACACTGCTCTAGTACGGTGCTAGTACAAGATAAATTCGTTTGAAATGGTCTCTGTCAGCGCATCTTGCGCGAAATAAAACACCACAAATGAGACTAAGTATAGCCAAGATGAAGGAAAGCGACGTAGGCGAATGACAAATTAGAAATGTTAGTTGACTGCTTCTCCCGGTGAACCTCTTTGATTTTCAATTATTTTTTAATAAAAATATAATTTCTCACACACTTAAGTCTGCTTTTTCCAAAACTTTCAAACAACAACTACATTTTTCTCTTTCAGAGCCGTTTTATCTGTGTAATTGTGACTTGTACTTAAATTTCAACTGACTTGGAGAAATCGCTGGGAGAGAGGAAAGAGGGTGTTTTTAAATTATTATTTTTTCCTGTTATAAATAGCATCTTCAAAATTGTTACTCACTTCAAATAGCTTGCAACTAAAGTTTTAAATGCAAAGTAAAATATTTTTCCTTTCACACAGAAAAAAGTCACATATCAGTTTGCTATGTTTTCACATCCACTACAGTTTTCTGAAGATGAGCAAATAAGCAGATTATTTTTAGACGACTTTTCCCCATTCTCCTCCCTGACATATTTAGGGAAAAGAGAAAATTCTAATTTCACCGAAGTCAAATCAAGGGTAATCTATGTTACATCAGACTGAATGGAGATACAGCGAAATTGGTGGAGTTACACCACCATCTGTCGTTAAGCTTAGGGACTACAAAATTTGGGACCTATAATAAATCTTAATAAGCTTTCCCAACTTTTTAAAAAAAGTTACAGACTATATTTTTCATTTGTGTTTTTATAGCCTATACCCTGAATTTACCTGGACTCTGAAACAATAAATATTTGTTCATAAACCTAAACTTCTACCTGGGTTCTCTCATCTTCAGAAAAATTAAAATACTCCACATCTGCCAGCCTGCACATAAAGCCCATTGGAATCAGCTATGGGCCTGCAGATTTCCGCTGCCCTGCCCCTAGCTTCTAGTAGGCTGCTGGCAGAAACCATGGAGACTCAACAACAGGGGTTACCCATATCCTCCAGTGAATAATACACTTAATTCTCTCTCAAATGTAGCCTAATTCATTGTTAGTACTGTATATCTAATCTTGGAAAAAGGTAACCAAAGCATATATCACTGCTAAGAAGTTGGCTCTGAGTGTCCTATAAATTTGATTGAAAGGCAGTTAATACTAGGTTCCAGTTTTAGTTGATCTTGGTGGAGAGGCAAAGATCAATTGCTCTGGGATGGAATCTTGCAGGCTAAGTGGGTTCTATACCCAGGAAAGCTTTATCCAAATGCATACAGAAAGGGGATAACTACTGTATAAAGAATTCCAATACTGAATCAAAAGCCTCCATCAAGCAGTGAAGACTCCATTTTTTTGTTTGTTTTTCACAACCCTCCAACTCTCCAATGACATAGTATTGATATTATATCTATATTTCTAAGGATCTTAAAATATTTCACTAGAATGTTGTAACCCTTTCTGAGGTAAGGACTTGATTACCGAATTTCTATTTTCCAGAAAATAAAAATCAATGAAAATAAAGTCTAATGACTTGCATATGTTAGTAACACATCAACTAAAAATAATGATGTTGACTCAATTCATACAAATTTGTCTATATTTGACCAACTTTGACCCACAGAAAAGACAATTTAATATGGTTCAGTTTAATAGATCCTACACTTTTCTGAGACATAGTCTATAAGAGAAAGCAAAGTTACATTTCTTCTTACACACTGATTCAAATATGTGAAATTTCCTGGTGCAAGAGCTCTTTGCCTGTTAATGTTTCTAACATGAAATTAATCTTAGGCTTGGTATGTTTCTGAATTATTATGAAATGTTATAACTGAAGGAAACAAAGTATTCTAATCCAATATCCTCATTTTAAATATCATTAAGCAAAGCCCAGGCATGCAGGAAAGCCATACAGCTAGTTAGTTGGTAAAATTCCAATAGCTTTTGAGCTATTTTGTGTTTTCAAACATACAATTAGGTTCCTGTTACTCCAAAAAATGCTTTTTTTTTCTTTTTTTTTCTTTGCCATACATCTCTGTGTCTTTACAGTTTCTTCACATCCATCAAAACTGATGTGGCTCAGTGATGGCAATAGCCTTGGATTTTATTACAGTATTGAAGATGTTAAGTGTCATGTCATGCCCACTGTAATACACAGGAGAAAAAAAGTCTGATGACTCATTTCTCTTGAAAGTCAATTAGACTCTACAAGGTTTCTTCAATAGTGTAAAAGAGGTTCATTGCAAGTGTTCATCATAGAAAAGCTGATGGCAAGAGGTGCTAAAACAAACCACAGTTTATGATGTTTTTCAGGGTTAATTTTCTTCAGGGACTCATAGGAGAAACCCATAATCTCATCAGCAGCTTACCTTCACTACAGTTTTAAGAAATAAAGGCTAACATGAGGCTATGAGACAAAATACAACTTTGATTTTTTAAAAGCTATGAGCAAAAAAGGACTATAGCAAGATTTGCATCAGTGTAGATTTTTATTTTGGTTTAATAACCATATGGCTCCTATAATCATAGTAGTTTACCCAAAGAACACACAGAAGTTATAATTGTAACAAATCATAAAAAGATTCAGTCATTTATCCTGCTTTCCTTCCCCTTCTTCTCATTCTCCTTCTGTATCTCCCTCTTTCTATTTTCCTCCTCCTTCTTTTTTTCTCTCTGCCATAATCTTTGTCACCACCCTCACAATAAGAACTTTCACATTTTTCCACAGATATTTCTCTCATGAACTCCAAATAAATGTATTCAATTGCTTATTAATAGTTCCATTTGGATTGCGCAATGGTAGCAATTTGCTCTTTTTTCTGCTTGGCCAGCTGCTCTTTATGCCACCTGGTTAATAGTTAATGGTACCTTAATTCACCCAGTCCCTAAAGCTGAAGCAATCCAAGTCATATGTGCCAATGCCTCCATCTTCTCAAATCCAAGCAGCATTAGGCCTTGTTCATTGTTACCTGTTATTTTTTCCATCATCCTCTTCCATCTGTCCTTATGGTTATTGCCTTACCGCAAGTCTTTATAATTTTTTATGTGGTCACTCTTGATTGCTGTCTAATCACCTTCCCTACTTCCAGTCTCTCTTTGTTCCAGTTCATCCTCCTCATTGCTTTCCAGGACACATTTAAAACACATGTCACTTAGAATCAGGCAAAGGTTCCCTGCAGTCAATGGAGTCAAATCTTAAATTTTCAGTCTGGTGCAACGAAGATGTCTAGCAAATATGAAATACTTAATAGTCTTTTTGGCATGAATGAATGAATGAATGAATGAAGATCATGCCCCAGACAAATATATTTTATATGTAAAATATACTGTCAGAACACTGTCAGATATATATTTTTTGCTGTGTATCACTTTTAGCAAATCCATATATCCGCTTTGCTATCCAAACATCTGGCTAAAATAGTTATAACGGATGATTTTCATATTAAAGAACTTAGCGGATAGCTATAAAGATATATTAAAACTGGCATTCAAATTCCCAACTGCATTATTTAATGGCTCAACAAATATTTATATATTAAGCACTGTGGTAGGTTTCAGGGAATTAAAGATGTGTAAGATTAGGTCCATACCCAAACCTCACATTCTAATGAGGGAAATAAGATGTTATACGTAGACTAATTCAATAAACTATAAGATAGAGGTTTATGCAGGACACTGTAAGACCAGAGAAAACATTTCTTAAGGCTACAGTAAGAAAATAACACAGCCCTATTTTTTTGTTTCTGATAATCACTTAAAAAATTAAATCTAACAATGTATCTTTTGACTAAAAATATACACTTCACCAAATACTTGCCTAAGAAAATTTATACTCTTTGGACCAAAGCATGAAGTTGTGGTAAAAATATGATAATATCAAATATAATGGTGGGTTTAACAACTATGAAGAGGGACTCCGTTAATCCCTTAAATTATGTTACTCTTACATACATGCACTTTTATAAAAAGATTATTTTTAATTTTTCATTATTTTACCACGGGAAAATAGTTTTATAATAGGAACTGAAAGAAAGTGAAAGAAAATGTAAAAACTGAAATGAAAGTAAAAGAAAAATGTTCTCAGTTTATTCACACATTTTCCTCTCAGTAGTTCTCTAACTCTCAAGTGAAGTAAGCAGGTTATCCTGGGCCATCATATTCCTGGTAGACAATCATAGGAAATTGCACTCCCCAATCTCTTTCTTCCTCCAACCACCTTTTTCTTTCTTTCTTTGTTTCTTTGTTTTTTTTTTTTTTGATAGGGTCTCACTCTAGCCCAGGCTGGAGTGCAATGGTGTGATCGCGGCTCACTGCAACCTCTGCCTCCAGGGTTCAAGCGATTCTCCTGCCTCAGCCTCCCAAGTAGGTGGGATTACAGGTGTGCCACCACACCCAGCTAATTTTGTATTTTTGGAAGAGATGGAGTTTCACCATGTTGGCCAGGCTGGTCTCAAACTCCTGACCTAAGGTGATCCGCCTGCCTCAGCCTCCCAAAGTGCTGGGATTATAGGCGTGAGCCACCGTGCCCGGCCCCAGCCACCTTTTTCTGTCTCATCAAGGTGCATACCGGTTTCCTTCTACCCCTCTTCCTTTTCATCACTCCCACCTCAGTACATAAACATAGACTAAGCAATACTTTCTTTGTTACAAGTTATCTTCCCTCAAAATTCATTCTCTTTTTCTTATTCTTTTTCATTTAACTCAGCATTTCTCAATAATCATCTCTTTTTCTCTTCCACGCTCTTCCAAGTACACACACACACACACACACTCACATACACATCATAGTTGCTGTATTTAACAGCAGAGCTACTCATGTAAGAAATTAAGAAATGAAAACTTAACAAGAACATTTTAAAAAGTAAAAAGAAAACAAACAAAAAATTAGTGTTATTAGCTTTTAAATCTTTGAAAGTCCCTGGATAAGGGAGCAGAGAAACACTCTTATGCTCCTCTGGAAGTTAAATTGATACAATTAGAAGGCAATTTCTCAACCTGTGTTACGGCTGCTAAAATTAGTCCCATAGCTGGATTGCAATCCAAAAGAAATAATCTGAAATACAAACAGAAAAGTTTCCTGCAAATGCTGTTTGTCATAGAATTATTTATAATAGTACATATTTGGGAAAAATATAAAAGGTCAACCCTATATAATATAGGCTTGGTACTAAAATAATATCTACGGGATGTTTTAATGACAAAACGCTTTTGTTACATTATCTGGTGGAATAATAGCATATAAAAATGTACCAAAAGAAGACCAGAAAGAAATATGCCATAGTGATATTACCCTTCAAGATAGTCTGTATTTATCCCCATATTCACACCCTTGTGTAGTCCTCTCCCACATTGTTCCAGGCTCTGTTATTGTGGCTGATAGTATATGGCCCAAGTGACAGTATGGCACTTCCTGAGTTTAAGTTATAAAAGATGGTGGCTTTCATCTAGGTATCTGGATCTCTCTCTCTATCACTTTATCTGGCAAGCTGCTGTGTTTTAAGCAGCCCTCTGGAGAGACCTTTATGGTAAGGAAGTATAGTATTATAGTATCTGGCCAATAGCCAGAGAAGAATTGAGATCTCCCAACAACCATGTGACTGAACTTGGAAGCAGACCCTTCTTTCTCAGTTGAATCTTCTTGAGATGTCTGGAACCCTGGCTAACAGCTTAATAACCTCAAGAGAGAAACTGAGCAAGAACCACTCAGGTAAGCCATTCCTGGATATCTGACCCTTGAAACTATGAACTAATAAATATTTGTTGATTTAAAGTTGCTAAATTTGAGGTTAGTTGTTACACAGCAATAGATAGCGAAAACAACTGTGATAAGAAAGGTTATATTTAAGTTGTAGAATTTCAGGTTTCTTTGAGAATTGCCTCCAATCAACATCTTCTAGTAAAACTGGATTTATCTTAAGCATAGTTCAAACATTAAAGAAAAAATTACATTTCAGTTTTTACTTTTTATTTTATTTACTGAAAAGAGTGGTATTACACATTCTGTAATATAATCTAATAGGGTTTCTACATATGATAAGTACATTTCATGAACTAGCTGGGTATTTAAATACCATTTGCAAGATTGTTTCTGAAAAAAATGCATTCCAAGTTTTGGGCTTGCTATAAAATCCATTTTAACTTGTCAGCTTCCTATATATGTCTATCAAAAAATCATATTAAAAAAACATTTTAGGCTTTGATTACCTTGACAGGATAACTGTTAGAGTATTTTCAGTCTTGTCTCAGGTAAATGAGCAAAAACAATCTATAAACTGAGAGAGTAAGACTACTTTCTCAGTTCATATTTAAACATAAGAAACAATCATTGTCTCTTGAGATTTTTCTAATTAGGTTATAGCACAGTTACAGTAGTTGAGTAGAGAATGTCAAAGCAAGTTCTAAATTAGTTTAGCAAAAATTAACAAATCAATAAATTTTTTAAATCAAATTACAGTAAACATACTAAGACAATGGGTTGACTAATCTGTTAATATGTCTGTCTCTTCATAATATATTATAAAAACAAAAAGTAACAATTTTATGCCTAGTTAATTTTTTGGAAAGTTTAAATCATGGAAAGCCACAGAAAGTCATTTATGGATCCTGATCATATTGATTATATAATCAATTTTAATAATATCAAGATTGTGTTGTGATTTAAACAAACTAGTAAAGTTAAATAGGCATATAAAATAATTTCCCTAACGGGAATATACAATGTGAACATATTAATTATTTAGTTATTTTGACAATATTCTTAGGGTAACCAAGAACGCCAAGTACATTGTTGAGTTTACTTTAAGACTATTATACAGAATATTATTAGTATTTTTATGATCATAAATATAGTTCCTGTCATAAGAATATATGATATGTATTAGATAAATTTCTGCTAAAGCGAGATTTCATTTCTGTATCCAAAGAGTCTTACATTTTCTGACTTTTTTTTGAAGTTAAAAAAATTCTTTTTATTACTTCTATGATCCTTTGTCCATCATGTTGTTGATTCATCTTCTGTAACAATTCTCTTTTCCACCTCCTCACTAAATTCTGTGAATCAGGATCAAAGACAAAGATGTCTGAACTAGTGAAAGAAATGTATGATATTTTAACCAATTGAAGAAAACTCATTGATACCCTCTATGGTTATTTGAAATAACTAGGTCATTAAGGATCATAAATCATAAAGTATCCTTGCTAGAAAAAATCGGGTATCTGTTAAGCAAAAATCCATGTTCATTAGTCCATGATCCTATATGCAATCAAGTTCAGGTAATTTATTCTTAGATAAAGGATATGAAAACTCTATGTTGGGGCATAATGCTATTGGGAAAAGGACATGCAAAAATGAACCATTGAAGGCAATTTGACCTCTAAAATGTGATTAGTAAGATGAGCTCTACCTTGCAGATTTTAGCAGGGAAATGTGGTGAGCATATGTAAGACTTTCAAAGGAAAGGAAGTTCATACAGCTGTTTGACTGTGAGAATTAGATAAACTATAGTCATAAAACATAAACCCTTTTACTTCCTGAATTCAATTCAGTTTGATTCATTTCAGCAAATATTTATTGAGTCCACATTATTTGTCTGTCAATATTTAATAGCTTAGAATCATAATCTTTGGGTTAGATAAGAGCTTAAAGGTCCCCTAATCCAAGATTCTTCCCAAAGGAAGAATTTGGGTATGGATTTTTGTTATGAAGTGATATTTCTTGGAGTATTTTCATTAAAAGTAGTCAGGAAACAAGAGTCCAGAGATGGCTGCCTACCCAAACTCTTTCCCAAATTTCTTGCATTTCAAAGCAAGTGTCCTCAGAACTTTTCTTGATTACATATTGAGCAGATTATTTCTGGAAATGTATAGCCTAAACTGGAACTGGAATACTTATTTCTTGGAAGACTGCTGTTCCTGCCTCCACTCCCCCAGGTAAACCTGGACTTCTTATCAATCCTTTGTTATTTCTTTCTAAAGGTTTATAAACTAGTGCTAACTCTTGATCCCTCTGCAAGAGGGTATGAGGCCAGCCTTCTCCTAGGTGAGTTTGCTTTTTCATTGCCTCCTCACTATTGACTTTGAATAGAGCATAAGATTCTTACCTTGCTTAGTAGCCACCTTGAACTTTATACTGACTACCTGAGGGAAGTCCTTAACTCTACAATCATCAAGTTCATCAATGATTTGATGCTAAGGGGGGATTATTTTACCATCAGAAGCTGACACAGCTGGAAGAGAAAACATCTAATGAGCACCTGTTCATTAGGGCCAGAACAGGACCAGAAGTCCTGTTCTCTTTTATGGGAGAAAGTTGGGGAGTGCTTCCTTAAGAACATCATAGAGAGATATGGGTGCTTAAGTTTCCTTTGCAGTGGATGCTTAAGTTTCCTTATCTTGCAACTTCTACAGTGCCTTCTGGAGAACTCACTGGCAAAAGGGGATTATCCTGAAGTCAATATATAGGATAATCAGGTACATTTATTGTTAGACATATACCTTTGTTATCAACTGTAATGATGTCTAAGATGAAGTCTTAGATGTTTGTAAGAAACATAATCTGGGCCGGGTGCAGTGGCTCATGACTGTAATCCTGGTACTTTGGGAAGCCGAAGCGAGAGGATCACTTATATCCAGGAGTTCAAGACCAGCCTGGAGAACATAGAGAGACCTGTGTCTCTACAAAAATTTTAAAAATTAGCTAGGCAATGGTGGCACGTGCCTGTGGTCTCAGCTACTGGGCATTCTGAGGTGGGAGGATCACTTGAGCCCAGGAGGTCAAGGCTGCAGTGAGCCATGATTACACCACTGCACGCCAGCCTGGACAACACTGGGTAATTTTTTCTCAAAAAAGAAAAGAAAAAAGAAAAAAAAGAAACATTATCTGTATGGAGATTTGATGGAGCATGCTCAGTTAAAAGTATATCAGAGTTACACTATCTTTGCCATTCACAGTCATTAAACAAAATAGGTGTCACTGTTATTTTGCCAACTATAGACTATCTAGGTCTAAAATATAATTTGAAAATTACATAACAAGAGAGATGATTGGATATAGTAATTATTGCTTTTTTATTTTTAAAATAACGATAGAAATGAAAGCAAATTCACCATGAAAGATGATTCTTCTCATTTAGAGACATTTGGGATTCACATACAATTGGTACAAGAAAGATGTACTGAGAGAAGTTTTAACCAATTGATTTTATGTTGCAAGTAAAAAAAAATCATATAAGGAAATTGTATTACTAATAAGTTTTCAATTTTTTTAGCTGTGTATTCTGATATTTTCTATTCTAAAATAAATCTCTCACTCTATTTTCAGTTTTTGATTGCTGGTTCTGATTTTTGTAGATTTCTGACTTTCATGAAGGCAGTACACTTAATGAGTGTTTAATTTACTGATGTGTAAATGTTAACACAGGTAATTTTGAAAATCTTTAAAGTTAACCAGTTAGTAATTAGATTAGTCCTTTTGAAAGTGAGTTTAAATTTTGTCATATATTTTACAAAGTAGACATTCAGAAAAGGGAAGAGAGCTACTATTTGGACAGAGGCATGCATATAAATGAAAATGACAATTTGTTATACTAAAAATAAATTTATAAATTGAACTTTATCAAAATTAAACCTTTTACTCTGTGAAAGACCCTGTTAAAAGGATGAAAAGACAAACTACTGGGATAAAATATTGGCAAACCACATATCTGAACAGCAATTTTATCTAGAATCTATAAAGATTCTCAAAACAGAACAGTAGAAAAAATGATAGTCAATTAGAAAATTGTCAAAAGATATGTAATAGCTATTACATATCTATTAGAACTGCTAATATAAAAAATAGCAGCAGTAGCAAAGACTGGCAAGGATGTGGAACAACTGGATGTCTAATGTGTTGCTGGTGAGAATATAAAATGGTACAGCCACTCAGAAAAATAGTGTGGCAGTTTACTTTAAAACTAAACAGACTCTATACAACTGAGCAATTGCACTCCTGGGCCTTTATCCCAGAAAAATGAAAATTTAGGACTACACAAAAACCTGTAAAGGAATTTTTATAGCAGCTTTATTTGTGATCTCCTCAAACTGTAAAAACCCCAAATATTCATCAATATGTGAATGGTCAAACAAACTGTGGTACATATATACATTGGAATACTACTCACCAATGAAAATGCAATGGACTATTTATATATGTAATAACTTGGATGGATTAAGGACATTATGCTGAGTGAAAAAAGCCAATCTCAAAGGTCACATAGTATATGATTCCATTTATGTAACAGTCTCAACATAAATTATGGAAATGGGAAGAGATTGGTGGTTTCCAGAGATTAGTGGTCATGGGGTAAGGGAAATAGGTCTGACTATAAAGGAGTAGCATAGGAGATCTTTCTTGTGATGGAATAGTTCTGTTTTTTTTTTCTTCTCTGGTGGCTATACAGAAATACATATGTGATAAAATGTCACAGAACTGTACATCATACCAATGTCAGTTTCCTGGTTTTAATGTTATACTATAGTTATGTAGGGTGTAACCGTTGGAGGAAACAATGAAAATTACAAAGAACCATTCTGTATATTTGAACCTTCCTGTGACTATCTATCTGATTATTTTAAAATATACAGGTATAAAAATTTTAAATACATATGTAAAACCAATGGAGATAGCCCAAAAGGGATTGTAATAAAACCAGAGGAGATAACTACTGCCATAGCCCTAAACAGACAGTTTATGTCACTGGATAATATTTAAGAAAAATGTCCTCTCATTGTTTTGTTGAACAGTAATGCTTATTTCCACATGTCTAAGCATAAGAGGACTCCTGTGAGATAAAGACATTCTGGAGATGAATGGTGGTAATGGTTGCACAATCATGCGCATGTGCTTCATGGTACAGAGCTGTACACTTGGCAATGTTTGAAATGGTATTTTGTCTTGAACACATTTTACTACAGACACAAAATAGTGCTCCTTTGGGTTCCACCTCTGGCAGCTGGGAAATGATTCTTCCTTTTGGTGTATTTATGATCCTTGTAGAACAAGGGACTAAGATGGTGAAAGCGGGAGTTCAATCCAACAAAAAAGAAATTGAGCAAAGAAAGAACCAAATTAATTGTTTCCTTTGGATTTTAAATGCATATTATATAAAGAAATTCTGTACCTTGAAGGGACATATAGTCTTGATTTTGTTTTCCAAAGTGCCAGTGGTGTTATTGTTTATTTTTCCTTAATATAAAAATTAATATACGTTCATGGGAAAAATTACATAATACAGAGAGAAATAAAGAAGGAAGTATACATTAATCAAAATCCCACTATCAAGAAAAATCTTTTTTTTTTTTTTTTTTT
>NW_012117411.1:2664614-2671261 GCF_000951035.1 Colobus angolensis palliatus | reverse complement strand
CCTTTCCTTTCCTTTCCTTCTTTTCTGATAGGGCCTTGCTTTGTCCTCAAGGCTGGAGTGCAGTGGTGCCATCATAGCTCACTGAAGCCTCGATCTCCCAGGCTTAGAGAGTCCTTCCACCTCACCTCCCAAGTAGCTGGGATTACAGACATATACCAGCATCCCTGGTTAATTTTTTATTTTTTGTAGAGATTGGGTCTCATAATTGTTGGCCAGATTGGCCTTGAACTCCTGGGTTCAAGTGATCTGATCCTCCTTCCTTGGCCTCTTAAATTGCTGGGATTACAGGTGTGAGCCACTGTGCCCAGGCAAGAAATTACCATTTCTAACATCTTAGCATATATTCTTCGCCAGTGATTTTTGTTTATGCACCTCACACACACTTACACAGAAATATGCTTTTTCACTTAACTATGTTGTATACATTGTTGTATATAAATTAACCTAGAGCTACATAAAAATTTTTAAGGAAGCAAATGTATGATTGAACCATGGTTTAATCAATCAATTATTAGATATCAGTTTCTGATAGAAATGTGCTGAATTTTCTGAAATAATTATAAATTTGTCCACTTCATTTGTAACTCTGTTATTATTGCTTCATATCCTTTATAAGTATGCAATTAAGTGAAAACCATTCATGATTTGTTTCATCTTCTTGATATATTAATCCTTTCATAACTACAATGTGTTTCTCTTCATTCTTATTATTGCTATGCTTTCCTTCTGAGGATGGTTTAGTGGTCCCAACAAATATTTGGAAAGGTAACATTTTTAGTTTAGTTTAATGCTAAGAACATTTTAATTTTGCTTTTTTAAAAAAGCAGTTTTAGGATATGTTATTTTGTTTCCAGATAGGTAGAATTTCTAAAACTTTTGTTACTGATAATTGTATTACTGTGGAACATAATTTACATGATATTTATTAATGTTTCTCTTATGAACTAGCAAAAGGATAATTTTTCCAAAATTTCATGTGTGATTGAAAATAATTTTGGTTATGGAGACATATGTCTTATAGTTTTACCTTGTTAACTGTATTCTTCAGATCTTCTGTATCTTTGCTTATTTTTTGTTTGCTTGATTTAGCTGATTTGAGAAGCCTATAAAAAACTTTCTACTGTAATAGTTATTGATTGTTTATCACCCCCCATTCAGGTCTGTTACTTGTTATGCATACTTTTGGAGCTATATGTTAGATGCATATATGTTATTGAAACATTCTTGTTATTTTATTATTTTTATAATGATGCACTATTCTAGTATCTATTTTTAGTGATGAAAAATGTTGCTGTCAGTCTATTGTTCCTTAGGAGTTAATATCTTTTTTATTTTTGTACCTTTTATAATTTTATCTTTATTTTAGATAGGCGAACTTGTGTTTTTATTTCTAGGAAGTTCTGTTATTATATCTTCAGATAACACTTCGTTGTTGTGTCCTTCACTGCTCTACTTCCAAAATTCTTATGCGATGTATGATGGAGATTGTTGGTCTGTCCCCTGTCTTTCTTAATTGTTCCTTCATATTTTCTCTCTTTCTATATCTCTAGGCTATATTTTGCATTAGTTTCTCAGCAGTATCTTCAATTCATTAATTTATGTTATTATTATGATCTGTTTTGGTCTAGAGTTTATCTCAACAATTAGATCTCTATATTTCAATGATCGTATTTTTTATTTCGAACTTTTCTAATAGTCCTTTCTTACACCTACCTCTTATTTTTAAAATTCTGTGCCTGATTCTTTTTTATACTTGTTGTTCTTTTAATGATTTGTGCCTTTGAGCAGTCCAAAACATACCCATTTTAGAATCTCTATCCAGTTTTTCCAAGATTTTAATTTTACCTGAGGTGCATTTATTTTCTAATTTTGTTTTCCTGTTGTTGACTTCCAGTAGTATGTTTATGACTCTCATTTCCAATTCAGGCCTCATCCCTTTATCAGTTCAAAACCTGTGTCCTGTGAAGGGGACCATATTGTAATCAGGATCAACACATGATGATAACGTAATTTGCCGGTATGTAAAACTACAGCCAGACAGGTGGAGGAATCAGTCCCATATGTGCACGAATCATATCTAAAATTGACATATTAGGGCTACTTAATTTACCTATGTATAAAATTTACAAACAGCTGTTGAGGGGGTGGTAACAAAACCAGTGAAATCATAGGATAATTACAGAATAATCAGCAGAAGCTAGAATAATCATATGTAGGACCTACATATAAAGGTTCCCAAATAACAGCTCTAGGCTTCCACATTTCAATGACATTTGCTTCCACTGCGGGGATGCATACTGTCTCTCTGGTCTCCTAACACTGGAAGATAAAGTGTTTAGCAGGAGATTCAGGACCTTAAGCTGATGAGAGCTCTTGATTTGAACCTCTTGATTTAAACCTATTCCTTAGTGATGGCGTAGGCCAGGAATCAGCAAGCTTTTTCTGTAAATAGCCAGATCATAAATATTTTAACTTTGCAGATCATATGGTCTCTGTCACAACTATTCAACTCTTTATAAAAAGAGCCATAGTAAAATATTTAGACTATTGAAAGTGCTATGTTCTAATATAACTTTATTTATGAACACCATAATTTGAATTCATATACTTTTTATGTGTCATGAAATATTATATTCTTTAGATTTTTGTCACTAACATTTAAAACTGTAAAAATACCTGTGGACTGTACAAAGACAACAGCTAGATCAGATTTGCTAATTCGTGGTCTAGGCAGCCACTGGGAACAAAGCAAGCATCCTAGCTAGCAGACTACTAAAAGGCCATTGCCAACACCCACCTGGACGTTAAGATGTGAAGGTTAAGATTAAGGCCCTTTATTCCCACCACAAACAACTGTGTGTGTGGTGTGGATTAACAAGAAAATTTGAGTTACACCGATTATATAATTGCATATTTGATAATATTCTGTTGTGTTCAATAATTCTGTCATCACTTTAAATATTTTCAAAAGTTTTAACATTATTACCTGAAAGTTATTGGGGTAATTGTAGCAAAGTGCATTGTAGATTTGAGATACCTGTAGTTCTGAGAGTATTTTAACATTAGATTTCTACCATTGATTTGGAATTTTGGCTTGCAGGATCATCTTGAGGAAGAGAGATTTTCTATGTTGTCAGTTTGCTGTTGTTTTTCCCTCAGTCTCCTTTAACTCTCTCTCTCTTCTCACCCCGATGTATTTAACAACTTTGTGTTGACTGTACCTGCCATCCTGATCCGACCGCCTCCCTACATCTGCTATGAGCTAGTCTCAGGCAGTATGTGAAACCAATAATATTTTTTCTGTCTCCTTCAGTGAGTTTGACTTTGGTCCTCCTTCCTTTTGGAACACATTCTGTCCCCTTTTTTCTACATGAGATACACTCCTGGTAACCACTGCTTATAACAGCAGGTATGTTTCAGCCTTACACGCTGCTTTGCATTTCTGTTCCAGGGAGATTTTTATCTTGTTATTGAGTCCAGAGTTTCTGGTTTTCCATTTTATTTCTCACTGCTATAATTTTGAGCCAAGGGAGCACTTTTTTTTTTTTTTTTTTTTGAGATAGAGTCTCGTTCTGCTGCCCAGGCTGGCACGATCTCCGCTCACTGCAAGCTCAGCCTCCCGGGTTCACGCCATTCTCCTGCCTTAGCCTCAGTAGCTGGGACTACAGGTGCCCGCCACCACGCCCGGCTAATTTTTTATATTTTTAGTAGAGACGGGGTTTCACTGTGTTAGCCAAGATGGTCTCGATCTCCTGACCTCGTGATCCGGCCGCCTCTGCCTCCTGTAGTGCTGGGATTACAGGCGTGAGCCACCGCGCCCGACCAGGAGCACTATTTATTCAAAGTCTCACCTATCATTTACTGATAAAAAATCTTTATATATATATATATATATACACACACACACACACACATACATACACACACACGTATATACACACACACGCACACACACATATACATATATATACACATACATATATACACACATATACAGACCTATATAGATACACACACACACACACACTCTTGTGTGATTATTTTCTTAGTAGAAGTTCACTAAAGTGGAAATCCTATGTAAAGGACATGTGTAAAACAAATTCTTAGTCCTGTTGACATACAGTAAATTGTGTTCTTTACTCCACACGTATCCTACACAACACTTTTTAAAATCAGCTTTGATCTCTACCAGATTAAACAAAAAATAATTCTTCTTGTTTGTTATTGTATGCTTTTTACTTCACCACATTTATTTAAATACAATTTACATAAATGAGTTGCAGAATATTAAGTACAAAGTTCAATGACTTCTGACAAATGCATATATTCATGAAACCCCTACTTTCATCAAGAGATTTAACTTTTATATTACCTTAGAAAGAGCACTTTGTTTTCCAGTCCATCACACAACCACACGAAGGAAACCATTCTTTTGATTTATTCTACCACATGTTAGTTTTATCTGTTTCAGAGCTTTATAAAAATTGGCTCCTATCATCTTTTGTATCTGGCATCTTTCACTAACGCAACAAATTTGAGACAAATTTGTGCTGTTCATATCATTAGTTCATTCCTTTTTATTCCCGAGTAGTATTCCATTGTACAGATATACTATAATGTCTTTACCTATTCACTTATTTATGGCTATTTTGGCTGCTTACAATTTGGGGATGTTAGGACTGTCTGAATTTTTCATTTTTCAATCAACCATTCTCATATTATTTGTTAAATGCAAAACAAAAAGCAGCAGCTACAACAGCTATAATAACAAACCCCACAACAAAACCAGAAAACCCTTGTGTTCTTTAAGAATTATTTTGCTTTAAGCAATAGAATAGTTGACTAACAGTGACTTAAGCCATAAAAATAATTATTATGCCTTAAAAAGAAATCTGATGATATGGTTCCAGTGTTGGCCTAATGACTTAAACATGTTGTTTATACACTGGATAATTCTTATTTTTTAATTCCACTGTCCTAAGTGTATTGATTCTTATATTTGCAACCTTAAGCTTGCAAGATGGTTCTAAAAGCTCTAGGCATTATGTACCTGTTCACTGCAAGTAACAGGGGGATGGGGCAGCTTTAGCATGTTCACTTCTGTGCCATTTTATAAGAAAGAAAATCTCTGCCAAAGTTCCTCAGCAGACTTTCCTTCATGTCTCATTGCTCTGAATTATGCCTCAAGAGCATCTGGGAATGGGGGCAAAATTCTAAGATTGCCTTCCCTGAAATGATCATGTTTCATCACTTGGAGCTGAGTCCATCGTCAAGACAGACAAATTAGGGTTCTCTTAGCAGAGAGATTAGAGGGAAATGATGAAAGATTTGGAATTAATAGTGTTTGTCATAATACTTTTCCTTCATCTCTTTTTATTAATTCATATGTCTTTCTTATTTGAAGTTTCTTCTTCTGCCATTTCAAACATTCTTCCAGTGGCACTCAGAGAGGTATATGTGATATATTTTTAAATTTTATTTGTGTATGTGCATTTTGAGATGTCCCGCTTATGTGTGTGTTCTAAAAGAGACAGTAGATAAATAAAAGTCAATACCTAGAGCAAAATATAATCCCCCAATTATTTTTCTTGGATTTTGATATCTTGTCCATATTGAAGAGATGCCCTAGAAATATATAGATTCTCTCCTAACTTTACCATGTCCCAGGAGGAAATATTCCCAATGTTCTGTTCAAGTTTTCCATCCTTTTTAAGTCAGCCATTTTTGTTATAACTCGAAATGTTATATTTAATATATACCAGCTGTATAAGAATAACCTTGAATTTAAGATATGATAGACTAAAAAGAAAAGCTTTTATCACAACTTCCTATGTACATTTTCATCAACTCATATGGTGCACATCTGGGCCTTTGATGGTTATGTGTCTAAAAAAAACCCTGTTATATTCAAAATTAATTTTAAATCTTGTGTTTTTCTCTTTTTCCAGTCACTTAAAAGATAAATATTAATAGACATAATCATGATGCTATCTGTGAAAGTCATTTGAAGATAGTGATAAAGGTATATTGATGAATCTAAATTTGATACATTGAAAAAGAAGGAAGAAAGAAATGAACAATTATTGAATACCAGTAAACTTGGTGCTTTGCACACTGCCTTTGATTTAGTTCTCCTAAAATATCTGTGAAATAGATATTATTTGTCATCTGCAGATGAGAAAACTAAGGCTCAGGGAACTTATTTGTCCTAGGTTACATACATACAAAAACCCAAGAAACAATAAAAAGAAAGAAAGTAAAACACAGTAAGAATGATCCCTACCATGAGGGCAAATACAAGTTCTGTGAATTTATTTATTTATTTATTTATTTATTTAAGATGGAGTCTTGCTCTGTTGCCCTGGCTGCAGTGCAGTGGCTTGATCTCGGTTCACTACAACATCCGCCTCCTGGGTTCAAGCAATTCTCCTGCCTCAGCCTCCCAAATAGCTGGGACTGCAAATGCAAGCCGCCATTCACATAAAAATATTCATAAACAATAACAGACTTTAAACCAACAAAGATCAAAAAAAGACAAAGCAGGTCACATATAATGGTAAAGGGATCAATTCAACAAGAAGAACTAACTATCCTAAATATATATGCACCCAATACAGGAGCACCCAGATTCATAAAGCAAGTCCTTA
>NW_012117411.1:2644540-2663844 GCF_000951035.1 Colobus angolensis palliatus | reverse complement strand
TGATAAAGGGGATATCACCACCGACTCCACAGAAATACAAACTACCATCAGAGAATACTATAAACACCTCTACGCAAATCAACTAGAAAATATAGAAGAAATGGATAAATTCCTGGACACATACACCCTCCCAAGATTAAACCAGGAAGAAGCTGAATCCCGGAATAGACCAATAACAGGCTCTGAAATTGAGGCAATAATTAATAGCCTACCAACCAAAAAGAGTCCAGGACCAGATGGATTCACAGCCAAATTCTACCAGAGGTACAAGGAGGAGCTGGTACCATTCCTTCTGGAACTATTCCAAACGACAGAAAAAGAGGGAATCCTCCCTAACTCATTTTATGAGGCCAACATCATCCTGATACCAAAACCTGACAGAGACACATCAAAAAAAGAGAATTTTAGACCAATATCCCTGATGAACATTGATGCAAAAATCCTCAATAAAATACTGGCAAACCGAATCGAGCAGCACATCAAAAAGCTTATCCACCATGATTAAGTGGGCTTCATCCCTGGGATGCAAGGCTGGTTCAACATACACAAATCAATAAACGTAATCCGCATATAAGCAGAACCAAAGGCAAAAACCACATGATTATCTCAATAGATGTAGAAAAGGCCTTTGACAAAATTCAACAGCCCTTCATGCTAAAAACTCTCAATAAATTAGGTGTGAATGGGATGTATCTCAAAATAATAAGAGCTATTTATGACAAACCCACAGCCAATATCATATTGAATGGGCAAAAACTGGAAGCATTGCCTTTTAAAACAGACACAAGATAGGGATGCTTTCTCTCACCACTCCTATTAAACATAGTATTGGAAGTTCTGGCCAGGGCAATCAGACAGGAGAAAGAAATAAAAGGTATTCAATTAGGAAAAGAGGAAGTCAAATTGTCCCTGTGTGCAGATGACATAATTGTATATTTAGAAAACCCCATCGTCTCAGCCCCAAATCTCCTTAAGCTGATAAGCAACTTCAGTCAAGTCTCAGGATACAAAATCAGTGTGCAAAAATCACAAGCATTCCTATACACCAATAACAGACAAACAGAGAGCCAAATCATGAGTGACCTCCCGTTCATAATTGCTTCAAAGAGAATAAAATACCTAGGAATCCAACTTACAGGGGATGTGAAGGACCTCTTCAGGGAGAACTACAAACCACTGCTCAGCGAAATAAAAGAGGGCACAAACAAATGGAAGAACATTCCATGCTCATGGATAGGAAGAATCAATATTGTGAAAATGGCCATACTGCCCAAGTTAATTTATAGATTCAATGCCATCCCCATCAAGCTGCCAATGACTTTCTCCACAGAATTGGGAAAAAACCACTTTAAAGAAAAAATCAAACAACCCCATCAAAAAGTGGGCAAAGGATATGAACAGACATTTCTCAAATGAAGACATTTATGCAGCCAACAGACACATGAAAAAATGCTCATCATCACTGGTCATCAGAGAAATGCAAATCAAAACCACAATGAGATACCATCTCACACCAGTTAGAATGGTGATCATTAAAAAGTCAGGAAACAACAGGTGCTGGAGAGGATGTGGAGAAATAGGAACACTTTTACACTGTTGGTGGGATTGTAAACTAGTTCAACCATTATGGAAAACAGTATGGTGATTCCTCAAGGATCTAGAACTAGAAATACCATTTTACCCAGCCATCCCATTACTGGGTATATACCCAAAGGATTATAAATTATGCTGCTATAAAGACACATTCACACGAATGTTTATTGTGGCACTATTCACAATAGCAAAGACTTGGAACCAACGCAAATGACCATCAATGATAGACTGGATTAAGAAAATGTGGCACATATAAAGCATGGAACACTATGCAGCCATAAAAAAGGATGAGTTCATGTCCTTTGTAGGGACATGGATGAAGCTGGAAACCATCATTCTCAGCAAACTATTGCCAAGGACAACCAACCAAACTCCCTAAAGAAGCCAAGTCAATGCAAATATAGGTAATATCAGAGAATTCTTTTTTTATGTTGGAGAAATGAAAAATGTAATTTAGAAAACCTGAGAAAACATAACATTTAAATGTAGAGTGGGTCTCCCACTTTATCATTATTTCCATCACAAGCAAATGGTTTCTTGTGTACTAATATCTAGCAATGCTTAATTTTATTCCACCAAAGGCACATGCCAGATGGATTTAGAAAGGTTTAATTAAATAAAATTTGTTCACTAATCAGATAATTCAAGTGGGCTGAAAAACAGAATGCCGGAAAACAATGTGAAAAATTTACTAATGTGAAACAAACCTAAAACAAAACCGTCACACAGTTTGGGCAGAGAAAGCACTAGAAGGAAGTATCATCAAAGGATTTAACCCCAGTGAGTCTTATGGGACACTGCCATGCAAAATGGAACTGTGATAAAAGAATAGACAATAAGAGTGAGAAAAAGGGTGAGAGGGAGTGAAGGTATATGGTGGAGAAAAAAAAGAATAAAGGGTCTGGGCTGTGTGTTAAGGAGAAAATGGGAGCTCTTCCATACAGATAGGAATCAGTGGCCAGAGCCTTGCAGACAAAGAAGTGTGATGATATAATTACAAAAGAAAGTTAATGGATAGATGAGAAAAGCCTTACCATAGTTAGAGTAACAGGAGGGCAAAGCCACTTTGGGAGAGGCATTTAGGCCAAGTGCACTATCAAGGAGCAAGTCTAAACAGTTTGAACAGCAAGTAACCTTAGAGTAAGAAGTCACTGTGCGTGCGCCTGTGTGTGTGTCTGTGTGTGTGCATGCACTATGTGTTGGGGCATGGGAGTGGGGGGAGTAGCAGAAAACCTTTTCCAGAAATCTCAATTTTATTGTCTCATAGTTGAAATATTACTAATTATTCTATGATGTAGAATGTCAAATTCTAATGAATTGTTAAGATACATATTATTTATTTTTAATGAAAAATACAAATTGTGTATATTTTTCATGTAAAATATGTTGTTTTGAAATATGTATACACTGTTAAATGGAGCTAATTAGCATACACATTACCTTACCTGCTTTTTGTGTGTGTATGTGGTGAGAACACTTTCTTCTAGAAGTTAAATTCGTATTTCTTATCAATTTTCAAGAATACAATACGTTGATATTAACTCTAGTCACTATGCTTTAAAACAGAGCTCTTGAACTTATCCTCCTATTAAGATAAATTATTAATCACTGAATATACATATGTCTTCCTGAGGTTTCAGGGATCCACTCATTCTGCTCTACCACTGAAGCACCTCTGCAGGAAGTTTTGAAAACTGGCTTAGAAGAAATATAAAAAAGCAAAAAGCAACTATCCAGAGAAATTATGTATAAATTAACATATAATAACCCAGTGAATTTTAGTTTCTACTGATTGTTTACTTTTTATTATATTATTAATGAATTCCAAGCACACATTCTTACTTTTTTTCTAAGGTAGAATTTATAGAAACAATTAAAGAGCCGAAGGAGACTTAAAGACAATCGAATACATTTCCCTCACTTTATGGACTGGTACCCAAAAAAACCATGATTCAAATATGCATTTTTTGTATATAGTTTTCTTTTACATCTTGTTTCACTTAGCATTGATTTTTAAAGTTTCTCTTTAAATTGTTGAAATTGGGACTCTGATTTATTATCCTGAGTCCATTAGAATGAAAAAAAATCTTTTTTTTTCTTTTTCACCTTAGAGAAGGAATGATGAAGTGATTATCATTAAGGAAATCAAATACCTTTGTAGTCAAATAATTAGCACTTCATCCTCTGGTAATGAAACAAGCCTTGGGTTTTGGGAAACAACATTCATTCATTCATTTAACCGAATTTTTTGATTGAAAAGAAATGTGGTCTTGTAGATAAGACACTGATTTGTAGGATGCATCTTAAAAGCTAAAGATATTGGGTTAAAAACACTATCATATTCAAAATTCTTCAATTGCTTGTCAAAACTGCAGAATGAAACCTAAAATCTTCTGCTTAGCACAAAAGCCCATTATGTCTACTGCATACTCCTTCAGTCATACTCCTTGTCTGCTCCCTCCTTTCATTGATTCCCCTAGACTTTTATTTTTGTTACTGCCTTGCACTTCCTAGAATTTGTTATTTTCCAATTAACCAAGTCAAAGAAAACTTAAGAGATTTGCCCAAGTCTTGCCAAGAATTGCTGTCACTGCAGTAATGTGTTGTAGCTACTCATTAAAAATAGATCTTAGGACTCCACATCCAGCATATCTGGTGTAGAGGTGCCATTTGAATACACACGGGCACGTGCGCGCACGCGCACACACACACACACGCACAGATAAATGTCGTAACCCTGGAAAACATCCAGTGAAGTATCCTCAGGCATAGTTGCATATCTTGTGAACTCTCAGGATTTTATTATTCACTATACTGGTGTGGCGTATGCTCAGACAAAATTTTACTTTAAGAGAGACTGCCTTGTCCACTCTAAGGCAACAAAATCTTTATGCTTCTTTTTAAGTAAGGTCTATGTAGTCCGGATACCACTCTATAATGTCTACATGGGATCTTTCACTTGGGGTTTTATAAATATAATGGAAATACTTTTTCATTATATCCACAATGTGGTGGTATGAGAATTTCATACGTTTAAAAAAATATAAACATTCACACTTCATAAATAACAAGAAAAACCTCTAAAGATTCTAAAGAGTTAAGGCCAACTATGTACTTAGAAGGCCCAAGATTACCTTCATTTCTGACACCAATTACAAGCTGAGGGTATTCCCAAAACCACCCTCAGGTTTGATATTCCACTAGAAGGATTCACAGAACTTACTAAAAATTATTTTTTTTACAATGATGAGGTCTTGTTCTTTCACCCAGGCTGGAGTTCAGTAGTGCCATCATAGTTCACTGCAGCATTAAACTCCTGGGCTCAAGCAATCTTCAGCCTTCCAAAGCATTGGGATTAGAGGTGTAAGTCACCATGCCCAACCAATGAAAACTGTTATACTCACAGACTTTATTATATGAAAAGAAAACAGATTAAAATTAACCAAGAGAAGAGGTGCACAGGGCAGCATCCAGTAGGGTTCCAAACATGAAGCTTCCATTGTCTTTTCTCTGAAGTCAGGATGTGTTACTATCCCAGTCTTGATGTGTGATAATATACATGGAGCATTGCCAACCAAAGAAGCTCACTCAAGATTTGGCATTCACTGCAATTTCATTACGTAGGCAGGATTGATTAATTGATTTCCCACATTATTGATCTCAGCCTCCACGTTGACTGATACTATATGATCTAAAGCCCCCACCCTAAGTTATATTGTTGGTCTTTCTGGCGTAGCTAGCTCTCACCCTAGGACCATTGGGTGTGGCTGGTCCTACTCTAAGATCCAGTAAAACCAGTCCTCATTCAAACAAGGATACTCCTATTAGGATTGATATAGTTACTTCCCAGAAACCAGAAGCAAAGGTCATACTTCTCTTTGGGCAAATCTAAATTCTTTACAAAATAAGTAATCCTGTGGCCTCTGGCCAAGGTATTTTATAACAAAATAACCATGTTTGTTTGAGAATTTATATTTAATATAACATTTATTACAGATAAAGCAATAGTAACAATATAAATATGACTAACATTGGAGGATTCATTATTGAGGTAGGGATATACTTTAAAAACTAACCCAACTTACAAAGCCTATAAAAAATTGCATAATTTTCCATAGTTTTTTCCCTTGCTTTACTGTTATTTGTATCTTATGATAAGCATGTATAGAATTATTTAGGCATAGAAATTAGCTGATGGTTAGTGTCTTTGTTTGAGCTGCTTTGATGAAACACCATAAATTGCTGGCTTAAACAAAAAACACTGTCAGTTTGGAGGCTAGGAAATTCAAGATCAAGATACTGATAGTTTCAGTGCTTGGTGAACCCACTTCCTTGGTTCATAGACAGCTGTCTATTCACTGTGTCTACACTTGATGGAAAGAGGGGGAGAGAGCTATCTGGGTCCCTTTTATAAGGGCACTAACCCCATTCATGAGGGCTCCACCCTCATGATCTCATCACCTCCAAAAGTCCCCAACTCCTAATACCACTTCATTGGGATTAGGTTTTCAATAAATAAATTTTGGGGGAACACAAACATTCAGTCCATTGCATTCCGCTCCTGACTTCCCCAAATCCATGTTCTTCTCAGATGAAATATGCATCCAATCCATCCCAACTAGCCTCAAAGTCAACTCATTACAGCATCAGTTCTAAAGTCTTAAGTCCAGAGAGTCATCTGAAAATCATCTAAATCAGATACGAGTTATACTCAAGATACGGTTCATCCTGAGGTAAAGTTCTACTGTAGGTGTGAATCTGTAAAACTGAACAAGATACGTTCTTCTAAAACACAATAATGGGACAAGCATAGTATAGACGTTGCCATTCCAAAAGGGAGAAACGGGAAAGAAGGAAGAGATGATAAGTCCCAAGCAAATCTAAAACCTAGCAAGATAAACTGCATGTGATCTTAAGGCTCAAGGAGAATCCTCTTTGGCCTCATGCTTTGTGCTGCAGGACCACAGCAGTAGAGGTCCTGCCTTCTAGACACTCAGGGATAGCAGCATCACTCCCACAGTTCATTTGGGGCACTGCCCACAGCGTGACTTTCTGCAGTGGCCCTGCTCATGCCACATCTCTCTGTTGGGATGAGTGGGGAAGTCAAACCACCAGGCTCCACTGAACATTGATTCCCTCCTTGAAATTGAGGTGGAGGCAGCCTTGCTTCCTGGGCCTGTGCACTCTGAGCCTGTGGTGGGAGTGGCAACCCTGATAAGTTCTGAATCATCTCGGAGGTCTCTCTTCTCTTGGCTTGAAGAATAGTGCATCTCTGTGGCAGTCTTGGTGTGTGTGATGCTATTACAAAATATCAGAAACTGAGTAATATATTAAAGCCAAAAATTTATTTCTCCCAGTTCTGGTGGATGGGAAGTCCAAGATCAAGGCACTGGCAGGTTTGGTGTCTGGTGAGGGTCCCAGTCTCTCCTTCCAAGATGGCACCTTGATGCTGCATCCTCTGGAGTGGAAGAACACTGTGTCCTCACATAGTGGAAAAGACAAAAGGGGAAAAGAAGGCTGAACACACTGTTAAGCCTCTATTATAAAGGCTTTAATTTCATCAATGAAAGAACCCTTATGGTCTAATCACCTCTTAAAGGCACCACCTGTTAATGTTGTCACATTGGCCATTAAGTTTCAGTAGATGAATTTTGTAAGGGACACATTCAAACCATAGTAGCAGCTGCGTAGTTCAATGACCTGATCCTGTAGGGTCTGAGAAATCTGATAGTCTTGTCCCACTTCTCTATTTTCTTTAGACCCAGCTTGGCAGTGTTTATTCTGGTATAGTCTCATATCACTGTTGCTGACTTTTGTTGAGATGGTTGAATCAGTCCATAGTTTGCATCTATACTTATCATATTATCAATCAGTCAGTTGAGCACACCCTCAATTATCTCTTCAAAACATTCTTTCTCATTTTTTTTTTTTTGCAATGTGGATAGGCTGAGAATTTTCCAAAATTATAAGTTCTGCTTCCTCTTTGCTTAACAGTTATATTCTTAAGTCATTTTCACTTCTCAAATTTTACTAGAAGCAGTCTGAAGAAGCCAAGTCATACCTTCAACAGTTTGCTTAGAATCTCTTCAGCTTGATATCCAATTTTATTGCTTGCAAGTTCTGCCTACACTACACAAACACTAGAATGCAAACACAATTCTTTGACACAGTCTATAAAATGGTAGAACATGAACACAATTCAGGCAAGTTGTTTATTACTTCAGAACAGGGATTACCTTTGCTCCAGTTTCCAATAATGTGTTCTTCATTTCCATCTGAGGTCTCATCAAAATGGCTTTCAAAATTTCATTCATGGCAATTAGGCTTTTTCTTGCATGCACCTCAAAACTCTTTTAGCCTCTATGCATTACCTAACTCCAAATCTGCTTTTACATTTTTAGGTATTTGTCATAGCACCCCCTCCCTGCCTTCTTAGAACCAATTTCTGTCTTAGTCCGTTTGAGTTACCATAACAAAAATACCATGGGCTGAGCAACTTAAATAAAGAAATTCATTTCTCACAATATCATCTCTTGCTGTGGGCCTCTTTCAAGACATTAATGCAATACTGGATTTTTTGTCATTGTATGACCCGTTTATTAATTTCCTTGCCCTTAGCTACAATTCTTCCTTCTCTACATATATAGCCAAACTTTTCTACTTTTGGAAGGGATATTAGGCTCTGACAAGGTGCTGGTCCAGATTGCCAGCAGTAATACTAGTCTAGCAAATTCCTCCCACTCAGTTTGTTTCTAGTAATTTAGAGTAGGGTTACATAGGTACAGAACTGGTCAGTTGCCTCAACCACTAGGCAATATAAGCACATTTGTTATCAACCACACTTTTGCCAATTGAGATGAATACACAGTTCACCCCATTAAGCCGTAGTAAGTCTGACATAAGTGTTAACAAGTACCATTCCAGTCTCCTTACTGAAGGATCATCTCTGCTTCCTGTACCCACAGTTGCAGCCCTGGTCCTGGGTCTACTGCATCAGGTAAGAAGGAAATTTCAAGTGGTATGGTGTTATTGTGAAGCCTGGCAAGTATGAAATCCACAGGAAAGGCCAGCAGAATGGAAACTCAGGCAAGAGTTTATGTTGTAGTCTTAAGACAGAATTTCTTCTTATCCAGAAAACCTTAGGTTTTTGTCATGAAGACCTTCAGCTGATTGGACAAGGCCCACCCATGTTATGACCAAAGTCAATTGATCATGGGAATTAATCACATCTATAAAATACCCTCACGTGTAGACTAGTGTTCTGCCAAACAACTAGGCACCACAGCCTACCATGTTGACGATAAAATTACCCATCACATCTTCTCTGATCAGATTGGTAGTCTTCCAAACAAAATGCTATACATTCACCTTGGAACTGCCTCTTGTAAAACAAACAGTTCGTTGCCAATGTATTATGGCATTTTTCTGGACAATGCCCTTCCCATTAGGGCGTTTATTTGAGATTACTTAAGACATTACGGGTGGTTCGGATTTCAGGATTATTTTATGTCTTTCAGTCATAGGAGCAGTATCAATTAATATCCAATAGCATGCTAGTAATTGTCTCTCAAATGGATATTTTGTGGTTCCAAATCCCAGTGGTTGTCTCTGGATAGTGCTGACAGGCTTTTGCCAAGTCCCAGGTCATGATCCACACATAACTATTGTAACAGACCATTTGTCCATAATCCTTTTTTTTTTTGGTAGTCTAGATACTCTAAAGTTTTTTAAATTAACGAATGTGTGGGTTTAGGTAACTTTATTGATTCTTATTTAGCATTTCCAATTAATATTGGCAGAAAAGTGGGTTTACAAGCCTTCTGTTTTACAATACTAGATATTGGAAACATTCTTCATTAGAATACATTATCCATTACCATAATACATTCAGGTAAAGGAGATACAAACACTTTACATGAAGTCTGTTTAAATATTCCAATTTCCACCTAAACTTTCACCTTAATTCCATCAACAATTGAATTTTTATATCCTACAGCAGATATATTTGGGTTAGGCAGACTTGTCTCTGATGTGCACTGTCCGGCAGGTGCACCAGACAATTTCAGAACACACACAGAGAAAACAGGAGTGCTGGTGGCGCAGGTTTTGGAAAAGAGCAGATTTTAGCTGGAAAAAAAAAAAAAAAAAGCACAGGAAGCCCCAGACATTGCATGGTTTTAGGCCTTAGCCTCACCACTCTTGGGAGCTTCCTGTTCAGGAGGGCCATTCTGCCTCAAATCTACTCAGTGTGGACCCTAATGTCCTTCCCACTCCTGGGAAGTGTGAGCTGAGAAATCAGTGGCAGAGGCTTGGCAGGGAAAGGCTAGCAGAGTCACTTGTGGCCAAAAAGAATTGTTCTGGAGGTTGGTTGGTAAGCAGGAGAGACAGAAAGGGGAAGGGAGTATGGGAGTTGGACACCTCCAGCTGAAGAAGGTGAGTCATAGAGACCTCTTAACACCAGGGAACAATTTGAGTCATGGCACCAAATATGTTAGGGGCAGGGAATACCCGGGTTACCCGAGTTACCAGTGGTGAATCTGTATGAGTCTGCAGCAAACTCAACTCTTGTCTCCTCAGAAGAAAGAATTTGACTGAATGGCATAAGGCAGAAAAACTGAGGCAAGTTTCCAAACAGGAGTGGAAATTTATTTAAAAACTTTGGAGCAGGAAAGAAAGGAAAGTATACTTGGAAGAGATCCAAGTGGGCACTTTAGAGGTCAAGTGCCCTGTTTAACCTTGATTCTAGGACTTTATATGCTGGTCTTCCTGCATCTTGCACCCCTTTCCCTTCATTCTTTCCTTTGGGTGAACTGCCTGCATTCGTGGCGCCCTCCTTGCACAAGGGAAGTGAGCATGCTCAGTGTGTTTAGTAAGCTGTAGGCATGCTCACCTGAGGCTTTCTTCCCTTTTCTGGCGGACTGCCCCCAGAAGGTCATACTCCACCACTTTGTCTCTTAATACACATGCTCAAGCTCACTCGTGCAATTCCTGATATTTTATTGGAAACTGCTGACTGCCAATTTTAAGTGTTTTTATGTATTGGGAAATTGCCTCTTCCTGGTCCCTGTGACCAATTATCATTTTAGTGTGACAACTGTGGACCTTCAGGAAAGTACCACTCCCTGGGCCCCAAGTACCAGTTATCATTTTTAGAGAGGCAGTGTGACAACTGCTGAACCATCACCTAATGGTCGCCTGACATTTCTGGTGGGTGGGTGGGGGAGGGCCCTCTTCTGCCCTGCTCATGCCTGACTGCTACTTACTGTAACATTTAGAGATTTCCACAATGCTGGGATGAGTTCCTTGATTCTCCACTTTGTCATTCTCTATTCTTGTGAGTCAGTCTAACCTTCACTATTTGTTGTTTCTGCACATTCCCCCCACCACCCCTGCCGAAAGCAACTCTAAGTCTAGTGGCTGTGGCTGGAAATGGCTGGATTCCAAGCTCATCCCAGCATCAGGGTCCACTCCCAAAGTTTCTTTTACTTTCACTTTCATTTTACCTGAAGGTTGGGTCCCTGAGGCCAGTGGCTATAGCTTGAACTAGCTGGAATCCACACTTGTTCCAGCATTAAGATCAGACCCATTTTTCCTTATTTTCATTTTAGCTATTACAGACAACAATGACCTAGGCATTGTATATTTCACTTGTTTCTTGTTAATTTGCATTTCCTTATGCATCTAGTGAACCAACTCCCTGGGAGTTCTAAATTCTATTTTTAACTTTTATAATACCTCCAGATCATTGCACAACTGTAGTTTTATACCATATGACTCTGGGCCATTGCAAAATCAAAGATTCAGTCTCTGCACCCTCTCATCCTTCTTACCAAACCACATGATTCAATGAGTCAGGGTTGTTCCAGTAAATCCCACTTCACAGAAATCAACTGCAAGAAGCTAGAGCCCAGTGTAGAGTTAGAATTCACTGTCTCCAATATTGCCTTCAATTCTGATACCAGTTGCAAGTTTGCAGAGGTTCCCCAAACTACCCAGAGTGTTAATTTGCTGGTATAACACACAAAACTCACTGAAAGTGAATATACTCTTGTTTATGGTCTATTACAGAATAAGGATATAGATTAAAATTAGCAAAATAAAGAGAAACATACAGCAAAGTCCAGGAAGGTTCCAAATATGAAGTGTCATAGTTCTCTCCCCATGGAGTTTCCTGGCATTGATGTGTGACAGTATGAATGGAGTATTTCTAAACAGGGACACTCACATGAACGTTAGTATTTAGAGTTTGTATTGGTCTACATTACACAGGCGTGATTGATCAACACATATAGTTGACCTCAGCCTCCAGGTTGACAGACATTGTGTGACCTAGAGACCCCACTGCTAGTCTTTCTGTGTGGCCAGTCCCTACCCTAAGACTATTTGGTATGGCTGCTCTCACCCTAAGATCCGCTGGGGCCAATTCCTTTTTTAAACAAGGACACTTCTATCAAATATGATATAGATGACCTTCCAGAAGCCAAGGACAAATATCAGACCACTCACTGAGCAAGGCCAAATTTATTGACTACACAAGAGTAAGCTGGATAGTGGTGTTGGTCTCCAGTTTCTCCTTGATAAAGTGGAGCATTTAGCCAGGATTACAGGGTCATCTTCTGTGTGCCTCACCTTGCTGTGTGATATATTCTGCAAAGTGATTGCCTGCATGTACTGCCTGCTTCCATTGTCACATCTGTATTTACTGATCATTGAGGGTTCTTAGTTACATACATGGTTACTTCTTCTGTGTCCTGGGAAGGTGAAAGTTGTTTTGTTTTGTTTTGTTTTTTTGAGATGCAGTTTTGCTGTTGTTACCCAGGCTGGAGTGCAAAGGCGGCATCTCGGCTCACCACAACCTCCACCTCCCAGGTTCAAGAGATTCTCCTGTCTCAGCCTCCTGAGTAGCTGGGATTACAGGCATGCGCCACCATACCTGGCTAAATTTGTATTTTTAGTAGAGACGGGGTTTCTCTGCGTTTGTCTCGAACTCCCGACCTCAGGTGATCTGCCTACCTTGGCCTCCCTAAGTGCTGAGATTACAGGCGTGAGCCATCATACCTGGCCGAAAGATCTTTTAACACTTCATTGCCAGGCAGTTTCATCCTGCCAGAAAAGGAACTAAAAAAGGAACATCATTTACTGAGATACTTGACACTTTCTTTGTAACACCATTAAAGATTCCCTAAGCAACAGTATCTCTAGTCATAGATTTTATTCACTATGGATCACCTAAATTTGTAGTATAGTGGTTCTAAAACTTTATCCAAATCACCTGGAAATATTCTGATTCAGTGGGTCTGTGGAGCAAATGGAATTTGCATATCTAAGTTCCTAAGAGATGCTGATGCCACTGGTCTGCAGACCACATTTGTGAGCCTCTGTTATAGCACATGGTTTTAGAAATCATCTGTTCATGTCTGCATCTCTGTTGAAAGGCAAGTTTTTCAGTTACAGGAACTGTTTTTTTTCATCAGTATGCTCCCGTGACGTAGCAGAGTACTTAGTAAACAATCAATATACATTTATTGATTGAATGGATAATAATGTTATTTCTAGCTTTATACTACTTATATTGATGCTGCGTCTACCTATGTGTTTAAGGATAGTAACATACCTGTATTTTTCATATATGTTCTGCTTGTGTTTAAATATAATTGTTAATAATGAAAGCACTATTTTGTCACACTTTAATGATTTTAGCCTGATCTGTTGCTAACAGAATTTGCAAAAACTTTTTTGCTAAATCATGAGGGATGTGTGTCTGTGTGTGGTGGATTTAAAACGTTATTTTCCTTTTATTATATGTGAATTGATAGTATAAAATGGTTACATGAAATATTTGGCAGCTGTATACCTTGCAGGCAAAATTAATGAAAAATAAAAATTTATAGAATCTAGGCTAATTTAAAAGTGTGATGAAAAGTGTCCTCACAAATTAAAGTTTGGAGAATGGCAGAAAGTACAAAAATGCATTGATAGTCTTTCTGAAGATTTTTTCCCCTATTCTGTCCTCTGCTCATTAATTGTTATATTAATATGCATTTGGATTCTATTTGGCCTTTTTACTACCATATTCCCAAACCTAAGTGGAACTAAGGTAAACTACCTTCATTTTCTCTCTTTTACATCACTCAACTTTTTTAAGTAGCACTATTAATTTTATGAAATTAGCAAACCAAGTTATTTTGGACCATGATTTAGACCAATCTCCTTAGCTAAGTGAGGTTCAACCTCAGATTTGTCCATTTTACTTAAAACATGTAATTAAGAAGGCCAATGAAGGGAAAAGTATGGTCAAAGGTGCGTAGGACTTACTTGTGTTATGATGAGAAACTGTAGCAAGTAGGATTATTTAACTTTGTATAGGAAAAGTTAAGTATAAAATTAAGATTATAAAAGATGTTATTAATTAGGTTACTCTCTTCTTTACATCAGTCCAAGAATATGTTGAAAATAGTCACTGGATAATATTAATGGCATATAATTTTAAAACCATTAAAAGGATACTATTCTAAATAGCACAAAATCATACTATAAAATTCTTAACCACTGAAAAGTTAGTATTAGATTTGACAGCTAGGTTTTTAAAATGTCTGAAAAATTAATTTTAGTTTAAAGACTCACAACAGACTTGAAACCAACATATAAAGGGAGTATGTTAAGATTTGTCCACTGAAAAGAACCACTTACTGAAGATACATAGTTTTTCAGTCATCACTGATAGACAAAAGCAATGTGAAATGTGAAATATCTTGTTTGTGTACAATTTGAGAAGATTATAATAAAATGAGTTACTTATTTTGATTATTTAGTGATCTGTTATTACAAAATATATTTTTCATTCATGCTGGGCATCAAATATTTAGACTTGATTTCATAGACAATTACAACTTTGAAAAATAAAAACCATATTGGAACCAGGAAAATGTTTTGTAATTTGGTTGCAGTCAAAACTATGAACTAGGTAACTTTTTTTTTTTTTTTTTTTTCAGGCTAGCCTACTTCCTTTTGGTGTCTCATACAGTACTTTCATTCTATTTCAGGGTTTTCCACTTATAAGAGAGGCTTCCAAATCCCATAGGGACAAGATCTCTAATACATGATGATTTGCTAATCCTGTGAAGTCAACTGCACTGATGTAGCGTGTTCCTACCAGTTGGATAGGATGCTGTAGACCGTGGCTTTTTAACTCACTTAGTGGAAATTGGAGTCATTTAGAGTCGTTGGGGGCCTTAGAAGTTACTTTCTGAACAAGGCATCTCTTCACTAACAGTTCCTGTGACGGGAAGGCCACAACTTTACAAGGTGAGGTACTTCTAGAAGTTGGAAAGTTATGTTTTACATGAAGACAAAATCAAGAAGTAGAAACATGCAGAAGAAAGCACATTATTTTTGGAGAAGTTTCAAGCCCAAAACCCAGCATTACTATTCACTGTGTGAATCTAGGCATGGTTCTTAACTTTGTTGACCTCTATTCCCTAGTAAATGAAGAGGAATAAAAGAAATTATCCATCAGTGGATGAATGGATAATGAAAATATGAAATGGAATACTATTTGGTTTTTAAAAAGAATAAAATTCTGTCATTTATTAATGAACCTGGAAGACATTATGCTGTGTAAAATAAGCCACAGCAGGAGAAATATTGCATGATCTCATTTATATGTGGAATCTAAAACAAACAAACACATTGAAACAGAGAGTAGAATGATAGTTACCAGAGGCTAGGGGTGAGGAAAGTGGGGAGATGTTGGCCAAAGTGTACGAAGTTTCAGTTACACAGGAGGAATAAATATTTTGAGATTAATTGCACAACATGGTGACTATAGTTATAACATAGATGGCACATTTCAAAATTGCTAAGAGAGTAAATTTTCAAATGTTCTCACTGCAAAAAAATACAGTTATTTCAAGTGATAAATATGTTAATTAGCTTGATTTAGCTTTTATATATTTATTTTTATTGTATATTGACAAATTATAAGGTACAAAGTAGTATTATGATTTTTAGATAAAATGTGGAATTATTAAATTAAACTTATTAACATATCCGTCACCTCAAATATTTAACATATTTTGTGATAAGAAATTTACTTTAGAAATTTACTCTTTTAGCAATATTGAAATGTATAGTCCTCAGTTATGAGCTATATCATTAGTACTCAATTATTAGAATGCTCTGCTGTTGATCTTCAAAAATTAAACCTATTCCTCTTATCTTGTATATATGTGTCAAACTTTATATCCCATCAATATATATGATTTTAATTTGTCAATTTATAATATAAAAAGCAAATTATTAAAAGAATAATGAAAACATAAAATTAAATATTTACAAAACAGCATACAGTGCTTGGCACTTACTGAAGATCCAATAAATCTAATTTTCTCTTTTTTTCCTATTCTTCCTAGTTTGGTCCTTTCTATGTGAAACATACAATTGTTCTGTTCCTTCCATTTCATGACAACTTTCCAAATATATAAATCTAATTTTCATGCTTCTGTTTTTACTATTTCCTTTTGCAGTCTAAATATCACCATTTCTTTCATCCATTCCTTGTACTATGTCCTTCCAATCCCTTACAGTCCCATTTCTTTCATATGAGTTGTTTTACTTTATAAATGTCTTCACAGAATTTTGGTGCCTATAATTGGGGGCTCTGGGCAGTTCTCTAGAAATGATAATATAAAATAATTTTTGAGATGTTGAGTTGTATTGTTTTCCATTTTTTATACCACTTCAACTTTCTTGGTCACTGTGCTGTGCTTTATACCACCTTATCATTATCTGAAATTTTTTTGCTATTAATTAGTGAATTAATTAATTCACCAAGAATATGTTTGTTCATTCTTTTCACTTCTTGTTTGAACACTAACCACATTATGAAAGAACCCTAGTCTGTTTGGTTCATCATTTTATAACTAGCACTTGGTATAGTCTCTGGCAGAAGGAACATATTCAATAAGTAATTGATAAATAATGTATTTAAAAGCACCTTGAGAAATGATTTGAGACAGAGATGATGATGACCATTTTTATTCAATTCTCTACTTACAAATCTTGAAAAAAGTAATCATTTATAATTTGAAATTTGTTTTCTTGTGGTAAAAATGTATCTGTTTTAAGGAAAAAATAAATAAAAAGATATGAATAAATCTATCTTTGATTCCATTGATCAGACCTTTCTTTTTGTTAGAGTACACGAGGCTGCTCTTCAGGTAAAGAGACCATGCTCCATCCAGATACAAAGGAATTCCCTCTGCAACCAGAACGATAGCCCTTGACCACCACTGAGGGAATTCTCCTCCTACTGACAACTGTGGCTGACAGATACAATGGAAATTCCCATGCCCCTGGTATGCTACAAGTAAGCACAGTTCTGGCTCTGTGTTGTTTATAAAATGGACATTGCAATTTAAACAGTTGTATAGTAGTATTTAATAATTTAATGAGATAATTGTTCAAAAAATTATTTCACCACTCCTATTCAACGTAGTACTGGAAGTCCTAGCCAGAGCAATCAGGCAAGAGAAAGAAATAAAAGGCATCCAAAAAGGAAGACAGGAAGTTAAACTATCTCTGTTCACAGATGTGATTCCATACCTAGGAAACCCCATAATCTTTGCCCAAAAACTCCTAGATCTGATCAACAACTTCAGCAAAATTTCAGGATATAAAATCAAGGCACAAAAATCAGTAGCATTTCTATAAACCAACAACATCCAAGCTGAGAGCCAAACCAAGAATGCAATCCCATTTACAATGGACACAAAAAGAATAAAAAAAAAACCTAGGAATACAACTAACCAGAGAGGTGAAAGCTCTCCACAATAAGAATGACCAAGCATTGCTCAAAGAAATCAGGGATGACGCAAACAAATGGAAATACATTCCATGCTCATGGATAGGAAGAATCGATATTGTTAAAATGGCCATACTGCCCAAAGCAATTTACAGATTCAGTGGCATTCCTATCAAACCACCAATGATATTCTTCACAGAATTAGAAAAAGCTATTTTAAAATTCATATGGAACCAAAAAAGAGCTCAAATAGCTAAGAAAATCCTAAGCAAAAAGAACAAAGCTGGAGGCATCATGCTACCTGACTTCAAACAATACTACAAGGGTACACTTACCAAAACAACAATTTTAAAAAAATTTGTAAGGGGACTATTCAGTATATAATAGTCTATGAGTATTCAAACTATCAAGTAAAATGTTTTATTTAGTATGTGTTATTTTAAAATGGGTGTCAGGGTTAAAATAGCACATTGACTCAGTGAAAACATCTAATTTAAATGTCCTCAGTTGCATCTGGTATTAGTCTATTCTTTTTAATTCTTTCTCTTTAGGGATGGAGTCTCACTCCATTGCTCAGGCTAGAGTGCAGTGGCATGATCATAGCTCACTGCAGCCTTGAACCCCTGGGCTCAAGCAATCCTCCTGCCTTGGTCTCTCAAGTAGCTAGGAGTATAGGTGTGTGGTGGTGCATGCCTGTAGTCCCAGTTACTCGGGAGTCTGAAGCAGGAGACTCACTTGAACCTGGGAGGCAGAGGTTGTAGTAAGCTGAGATCACACCATTGCACTCCCACTTGGGCAACAAGAGTGAAACTCCATCTAAAAAAAAAATTTTAAAATAAAAAATTTTTATAGAGATGGGGTCTTGCTATGTTGCCTAGTCTGTTCTCCAACCCTGGCCCTGAGTGATCCTCTCATCTCAGCCTCCCAAAGTGCTGGGATTATAGGAATGAGCCACTGCACTGGCCTAGTCTATTCTTTTGTTATACATAGAAATAAAAGCTCCTATTCAATATTGTTTAGTCATACAGTAAAATAATTTGTAGCATCAAAATATCCCAAAGGAATGGCTATAAATTATTGAAAGAAGAATAATTTTTGGAAAGAATCATTTGACGATAGCATATTTCCCACTAACATTTTGCAAATGAAGTAGATTTGGTCATTTATTGTTTGGGTTAGTAAAGTAAATAAAGGATAAACTTTTAATTTTAAAAATTTATCTCAGAATTTTATATGCTTAAGAAAAAGCCTCCTATTTAATTTAGTTTTCTTTCTTAATTTGAAGGTCAACTACTATTCCTTGCTAATATCATAAACTGATTTGGCAAAACAGACATAAGTAAATAAAAAGCTACTTAAGAGAATAACAAAAACTCTGCACAAAATATTAAAGTTACTCCAAAGCTAAGCATTTAAAGTAGATTGTAGTCAAACCATCTTGCAAAAGAATAATAAATTTAGAGGTTTCAGGCCTTCTGATTCCAAAACTTGTTACAAATTTTGGTAGCCAAGACAGTGTGGAACTGGCATAAGGAGAGACATACAGATGAATGGACTAAGTTGAGAGTCCAGAAATCAACCTTGGCCAGGTATGGTGGCTCATGCCTGTAATCCTGGCACTTTGGGAGGCCAAGGTGTGTGGATCACATGAGGCCAGGAGTTTGAGATAAGCCTGGACAACATGGTGAAACTCTGTCTCTACTAAAAATACAAAAAATTGGCCGGGCGCAGTGGCTCAAGCCTGTAATCCCAGCACTTTAGGAGGCACAGATGGGCGGATCACGAGGTCAGTAGATCGAGACCACCCTGGCGAACACGGTGAAACCCCGTCTCTACTAAAAAAATACAAAAAACTAGGCAGGCGAGGTGGCGGGCGCCTGTAGTCCCAGCTACTCGGGAGGCTGAGGCA
>NW_012117411.1:2639871-2644490 GCF_000951035.1 Colobus angolensis palliatus | reverse complement strand
ACAAAAAACTAGGCAGGCGAGGTGGCGGGCGCCTGTAGTCCCAGCTACTCGGGAGGCTGAGGCAGGAGAATGGCATAAACCCGGGAGGTGGAGCTTGCAGTGAGCTGAGATCACGTCACTGCACTCCAGCCTAGGCGGAAAGTGCAAGACTCTGTCTCAAAAAATAATAATAACAACAATAAAAATACAAAAAGTTAGCCAGGTGTAGTGGCGCATGCTTGTCGTCCCAGCTACTCAGGAAGCTGAGGCATGAGAATTGTTTGAACCCAGGAGATGGAGATTGCAGTGAGCTAACATCACGTCACTGCCCCCCAGCTCCAGCCTGAGTAACACAGACAATCTGTCTTAAAAAAAAAAAAAAAAAGATAGAAAGAAAAAGAAAAAAATAAAAGAAATCAGCCCTTTAATTTATGATCAGTTGATTTTCAACAAGGGTGTCAAAACAAGTCAATGAAGGAAAGAATAATCTTTTCAACAAATGATGCTGGAACAACTGAAGTCCACAGGGAAAACAGTGAAGTCAGACTCCACACCACCGCACACCATAAACAAAAATTAACCAAAAATAGATCAAAACTGTGGAAATACGTGTTAAAACTATAAAACTTTTAAAGGAAAACATAGGTATAAATCACTGGCAAATATTGGATTTGGCAAGTTTCTTAGATATGATTTCAAACGCATACACACACAAAGACAAACAATCTGGACATCATCAAAACTAAAAAAAAAAATGTGCATCAAAGAATACAATTAAGGAAGTGAAAAGACAATGTATGGAATATAAAAATATTTGCAAATCATCCATCCGATCAAAGACTAGGATCTAGAACATATATTTAAAAATTCTTACAACTCAATAATAAAAAGAAAATTCAAGTCAAAATCAGGCAAAATATATGAATAGAAATTTCTCCAAAATGATCAATAAGTACATGAAAAGATACTCAACATTATTTGCCTTCAAGGAAAGGCAAAAGTAGCCGGTTGCGGTGGTGCATGCCTGTAGTCCCACCTACTCCTAAAGCTGTGGCTGGAGGATGGAGGATTGCTAGAGCTTAGGAGTTCAAGACCAGTCTGGTTAAAAAGTGGGACCCTCATCTCAAGAAACAAAGAAAAAAAATCTAAACCACAGTGAGATACCACTTCACACCACAGGGAGGATGGTTGTAAGCAAAAAGCAAAAAATAGCAAGTGTTGGTGAGGATATGGAGAAATTGGAACCCAAGAACACTGATAGGAATGCAAAATGGTGCAGACACTTTGAAAAACAGTTTGTCAGTTCCTCAAATGGTTAAACACAGAATTGCCATATGGTCTAGCAAATGTATTCCTAGGTATACGCTCAGGAGAAATAAAAAGAAATAAAAGGAAACAAAAATAACAAGTTTCTGTGTAGACACAGAAACTTGTTCAGGAATGTTCATAGGAGTGTTATTCAATAGCCAAAATGTGTGAACAATCCAAATGTCCATAAACTGACAAATAGATAATACAATTGGCACATACATACAATGGAATAGTACTCAGCAATACAAAGAAATGAAGTTGTGATGCATAATACAATATGGATGAACCTTGAAAACATGCTAAATGAAAGAAGTCACTCACAAAAACCCACATATTGTATAATTCCATTTATACAAAATATTCAGAACAGGTGAAACTATAGAGGCAAAAAGTAGATTAGTGGTTTCCTAGGGAAGGAGGTATGAAGGATTGTGCAGTGATTGCTAAGGGGTCTGAGCTTTCTTTCTAGGATAATAAGAATATTTTAAAATTGATTGTGGTGATAGTTGCATAACTCTATGAATATATTAAAAGTCACTAAATCATACAATTTGAAGGGGCAAATTGTGTAGTATATGAAATACGTCACAATAAAGTTATTAAAACACTGTAAATTTTACTTAAAATTTGGAATTGACTTTTCCTATGTTGATGAGTTAACTTTCTTAGCATTCTAAATGGTATTACAGTGAGCAAATATTTATTATTAAAAAATATGAAGCCTTTTATCATAAACATTTATTGAGTTATGTGCCAAATATTGTGCTAAATAATCTGAGAATCACGAAGTATGTAAAAAAGTTTGAATTAATTTTCTTTAGTTCTACAGAAGTTACAAGTCAAATTTGTTAAAAACAAATAACAAAATTGAAGGTAAATGTCTTATCTTTACATTTGTCTGTGCTTTGCCAGAATTCAGAGCTACTCTAAGGATGTCTTCTGCATAAGCATTATGTATGTGGGTTTGTGTGTATATACACTCATTGCATATGCATATCTCATATATACTCATTACATATCCCATTATAGCGTATTCCATTGGAATAGCATGTTCCAGTGGGGTTTTGAAATATATCAAGGGTTCTAATGAAATCAGTCTGTGTGCAAATAGGTCCTACAGTCCTAGTTTAAATCATTGCTCCACTATCCTTAAGCCCAGCTCCAACATTTGTGAGGGCTGGATAAGAGTAAAAATTGACAGTTACAGGTCAAGTGAACAAACTTTTAAATAGAATAAGTTCTTGGTTTACTCCATGGCAAATATATTGTGATAATGACTAGGAATCTGTTTGAATTTATAATTTGTGAACTCCTTAGAGCTTAGCATTGAGATATTGCAGTGAGGGCAAGGCCAACCCTTGATACCTGGGCTTCACCTCTTCTCTTACTATCTTAGCTCTAACCTGAACTTTGAGGGGTCTTGCCTGCTTTGTGCAGTCACTCAAGCTGAAATATACAACCTTTATCCGTTCCCATATTCCATCTCATGTGCAAGCAAGGCAGACATGTAGACAAGATTTTCTGATGAGGTTCTTCAGGTACAGCTCCTCAAGTAGGTTTTCTCTCAATCTGAAAACCTGCAAACTAAAGACACAAGTTATATGACCCTCTCCACCAGCACACATAACATACAGTGGCGAGACAGGAAGTTGTAATAGACATCTCTGTTGAAAGAAGAGGAAAATAAAAGGCACATAGCAGTCAGTCACTGATCCATCGTCATTCTGAAATCCAGCCTAACATATATTGTCAGTTCCTTGGTTTGGGCCTATAGTTGCTTTTTGGGAATGATTCTCTGAAACATTTAGATTTGTCCTCTGGTCTCTTGGTTTTATTCTCTAAGTTACCTTTTAAAATGAATTAATGACTGAATGAATGAATAAATAAATAAATAAATATCCTATGTTTGACACAGAGCAATGGTCTCAGTTCTCATCCTACCTCCTGCCCATATAAAAATTAGAAAGTATAAAGACCTTTTTTGATTTTGTACTTTCTCTTCCTGTCAGTTCACACTGATGTAACTTCTTTAAGGAACTGTGTAGAGTTCCTATATATCAAATAATAATTTTCTTTAGTAGACTAGTGGCACACTCACATTTCAAATAAAAGTGCCTTAAGCATTTCCTCTACATATGTTGAAGACCATATCAATTGGTGTTATAATTTTCATTTCAACCATAAAAATTGATTCAAGAAACTCACATGAAGTAGGATGCATATTAAATTTATCCCAAATTTTACACATTCTGACATTTATTTTTCCCCTCTTAAGTTTTAAGTCTTTTGCTATTATTTCCTCTCTGTATAGAGAACTACCCCTGAACATTTAAGGGTAGGTCAGCTAGCAAAAATTCTCATGATTTCCCTTTGGTTGAGGATGCCTTTATTTTCCTTTTATTCCTGAAAAATATATTTGCTGGAGAAAGTAATCATGGTTAAGGGTTTTCTTTTTTTTTTTTTCTTTTAGCAGTTGAAAAACATGTAACTTTCTTATGACCCTCATAATTTCAGATGAACAATCCATTGTCTGGTAAATTGACCATCCCTTATAGGTAATGAATTGCTTCTCTTTGTATGCTTTCAAGATTGTTTTCTTTGTCTTTTGTTGTCAGAAATTTAACTATGATGTATCCTCACCTGGATTTCTTCTTTTTTTTTATGATTTATTCATTTTCTTTAGCCTGTGGATCCATGTCTTTTACCAAATTTGGAGATTTTTCAGTCACTCTTCTTCAGATAGTTTTTCAGTTCTATTGTGTCTCCCTTTTCTGCTTCTTGGACACCAATGATACAAATGCTAGCTTTTTTTGCATTGTCCTTCAGGTATCTGAGACCGTGCTTATATTTTCAGTCTATTTTGCTTAATTGTTTATATTGAGTAAATTCTACTGATCGCTTTTCAACTTCATTGATTTTACCTTCTGTCATCTCCATGTTGCTATTGAACCCATCCAGTACTTTTTTTTTTTTTTTTTTCTGAGACAGAGTCTTGCTCTGTTGCCCAGGCTGGAGTGCAGTGGCATGATTGTGGCTCACTGCAACCTCCATAATTCAGTTTTTATATTTTCAAGTCTATAAATTGCTTTCTTTTTTTAAATAGTCTCCATTTCTTTGCTGAGATTTTCTATTGTTCCATTTGTTTCAATAATTCACAATTACTTGTTGGAGCATTTTTGTGATGTTCTGCTTTAAAATATTTGTTTTTTATTTTTTTATTTTTTTATTTTTTATTTTTTTTTTTGAGACGGAGTCTCGCTCTGTCGCCTGGACTGGAGTGCAGTGGCCGGATCTCAGCTCACTGCAAGCTCCGCCTCCCGGGTTTACGC